>NC_081350.1:51229709-51359682 GCF_029784015.1 Lycium ferocissimum | reverse complement strand
GACACTTATTCATTCTCGGGGACAAACAAATTAACATATACGACCCCCGCATTAATTTATTACATAACCCACGCGACCTGGATACGTGTTTTTAAGAATATGTTATAATACTTTTAAACTGCGTCCGAAACGAGTCACATATATTTTGTGTGCTATAACCTTTTGCATAAAGGTAAAGCGTTCCCAAATATGTAGCAAGCTCATTCTTTTAAGACTAACAACAAAGAAATAAGTTCACATTAATTGGAAATAGAGTAAGCATTTCGTATAAGATATTTTTTTAGAAAGTTTTTTTCTTTTCTATTTTTTAGCTTGAGTCCAAGTTTTGCATCTATTAAACGATGAGTCCTTTTCTTGTTTCAACACACCTCTAACAAAGAGAGAAATAAGGGTGAAGCATCATAGATAGGGTATAAGAAAAATAGTATAGGAGGAATAATATAGGATGTGCGCTGTATTTTAGTAAGGTGGAAAATAAAGTAACATTTATTTCTTTTTGAATGTGTTATGATATTTGGAGTATTAATTTCACTGTGCTTATAAAGTGTAAAATTTCTTGATATAATGATATCAGTTGCTTATATATCGTACACGTTGTATAATTATGTTACTCCCTCAGTTCATTTTCTTTTGCCCATGTTTAACTTGACACGTTCCTTATATGTAATTAATAAAATGATAAATTTATTATATCACCCTTTGAACATAATAAATTCAATATTTTCCAAAATGCATTGAGAAATGATTACATTTAATAATAAGGGAAAATTAGGAACTAAGTGATAAATTATGTCTTGATTTTTCAAACTGAACAAATAAAAATGAACATCTATTTTTAATATTGTGGATAAGTAAAAGTAGACGGAAGGAATACTAATAAATTAATGGTACGTAATTCCAGTATCACATATATTACGGGAAAAGATTAAAAATGTAAGAACTTGGAAGAATTAGTACATCGTTATAGAAAGTTTTTGAAATATAACCTTCAGCTTTTGGACTTATTAAAACTTAAACGTAAAACCGCATACATTCCAATTTTCAAGTTCTGAAAATAAGACACTCATATTGATCTATGAAGTTCAGAGATAATATATCGGATGGTCATTCAACTAAGAATAGTTATTTAAGAAAGTCACTTAACTTTGTTTTATAACCTAAAAGTCACTCAACTATTGGTATCTCACCTGCGAATCATCCGTCATCATTTTTTTTAAACTCAAATCTATCAATGAATTACGTGTGACCATTTTTAATATCTACCTCATTTATGTTGGTAATTTTATATTTTAATAGACTCATATATTAATATAATTAGACATAGGTTTGCTATCAATAAGGAGTCTATTTTTCTGATCTAATAAAGTATTAATAATATGGGCTATATTATTTAGCAACAAACAAACAAACAACAACACCTGAATTCCACAATGCGGGGTCTCGAGGGAGGGTAGAGTGTACGCGGACCTTACCCCTACCTTAGGTGAGGAGTCTGTTTCCCGAAGACCTTCGCCTCAAGAAAAAGCATAGGACGAGGTTAGATACGGGTAAACAATTCAAAGCAATTATGAAAATGAAAACAACGAAAGTGAATAAGCCATGATAAACCATTCCGTGCAAACAGATACAAAAGAATCAAGGGACAAGAAACTAAAGATCAATGCAACTACTCTCAAGAAAGGATAAACGCGACTACCTACTAGCTTTCTACCCTGATCTGAGTCCTACATACCCTCCTATCTTAGGTCATGTCCTCGATAAGTTGGAGATGCGCCATGTCCTGTCTAATCATCTCTCCCCAATACTTCTTTGGCCTACATCTACCTCTCTTCTTCAAAACCGTCCACAAACCCTCTCGACCTCCACACTCGGGACATTTCAAGGCCTCTCCGCATCACATGCCCAAACCATCTCAAATTTCGCTTCCCGCATCTGTCATGCCCTCCACCGAGGCTACTCCTACCTTGTCTCGGATAACTTCATTACTAATCCTATCGCCCCTAGTGTTCCCACACATCCATTGCAACATTCTCATTTCCGCCACTTTCGTCTTTTGAACGTGAGACTTCTTGACTGGCCAACACTCCGCCCCATATAACATAGTCGGCCTAACCACCACATTGTAGAACTTGCCTTTGAGTTTTGGTGGCACCTTCTGTCCTTCACAACACTCCGGGAGAGGCAAGCCTCCATTTCATCCATCCGCACCAATACGGTGTGTGACGTCATCGTCAATTTCATTTCCTTATATAATAGACCCAAGATATTTGAAAATATCTATCTTTTAGATGACACTGGGTGCCAAGCTTCACTTCCACGTCGGCCTCTATGTACCGTATCGCTAAACTTGCACGCAAGTACCTGTCTTGGTCCTACTCAACTTGAACCCTTTAGACTCTAGAGTTTGTCTCCAAACCTCCAAATCCCAAGATTAACTCACCGCGAAGTCTCGTCAATCAAAGACTATGTCATCCATAATAACATACACCATGGCACCTCACCTTGAATTTATCTTAGCGTCAATCCATCCATCACCAAGGAAAATAAAACGGGCTAAGAGCCGATCCGGTGCAACCCTATCATAAGCCGGAAAGTGCTCCGAGTCTCCTCCCATAGTCCTTACCCGGGTTGTGGCCCCATCATACATGTCCTTGATCGCCTAATATACGCCACACAGTACACCTCTAGCCTCCAAGCATCTCCATATAACCTCTCTCACGACTTGTCGTATGCCTTTTCTAGGTCGATGACAAGCAATGTGTAAGTCCTCTTCCTCTCCCTATATTGCTCCAGCTTCGTACAAGATGAATAGCCACAGAGAGCGCCCGGCATTTAATCCGGTGGTTCTCGAAATAGATACATCTCTCCGCACCCTCATCTCCACCACCCTTTCCCACACTTTCATAGTGTGGCTTAAGAACATCCTTCCGTAGTTGTTGAAACTTGGAAACAATGGAATATTGTACCTACATCATACATTCTTCGGCATCTTAGCCATCTTAAAGATGACATTAAATGGTAAGATCAACCACTCCAAACTGCCCGCGCATGCTTTCAAAATTTCCCAGGGAATCTCGTCGGGCTATTGCCGCTCCTTCCCCTACTCATCCTATGAACAACACCCTTAACTTCCTCAATCTTTATATTCCTAAAATATCCAAAAATCACGACATCCTCTCTGAGTACTCCAAATCTCCCAACACAATGTCTCTGTCTCCTTTGTCATTCAGAGTTTGTGAAAGTATGACCGCCATCTGTTGTCTAACGAGGCGTCCTCCTTTGCATTCGATAAGTTGGTATTTTACCAATTTATCTCTTTTTTAATCTTATATTTTTGCTATGTTTGATTGATAAAATAGTGCATTTAACATCATTTACATCTATTTTATAGGTTTTATGTGATTTAGAAGTGATCGGAAGAAACCAAGTGAAAATAAAGTCAAAAAGAGGCCAAATTGGACAAAAAACTGTCCAGTTTTGCAAAACTGTCAAAACTGGACAGTTTTGCAAAAACGGGGCAGAACTGCAAAAACTGAAATCTGGGGCATATTTTGTCATTCTTGGACTTGGAAAAATTGGGGAACTACAAAAGGAAGACAGGGGAGAAATTATATTCATCTTTGACCACATTCATCAAGCTTGGAGAGCTAGGGTTTGTGCATCTACACTGGAGGATTGAAGATTTGAAGATCTTGATAAGAAATTTCTTAATCCTTTACTCATTTCTTCTTTTTCTTTGCTATGTATTGATTATCTAAGTGTGTTGTATTTTTATTCCTTACTTCAATCTTGTTTATGAAAATATACATTATAAAGTTTGAATTAAACTCTTGTTTTGGTTATGTATTGAATGATTTTATTTCTAATGAAGTGGGTTATGTTTTTTAATTAACTCTTCATGATTAAATGTCTTTAAGGGATTAACATTTTTTTTGATGCCCACTTTTAATTTGACTTGAGAAGAGAAAGTCAATTTGGGAAAGAGTTAGTTAACAAGGATTTGATCATAACCTTCATCTAATGACTTGAGCTCGAGAGAGAAAAGTCACTTGGGATTATATTGATTGTGCCTAATATCACACTTTAAGGCTTGAAAGCTTAAAGTGAAATTCATTGATTTGGTTGAGAGACTTTCAATGAGATTTTAGAAATCATTATCTATTAATATAACCTCGTTCTTAGTTGTAATATCGTAAAATACATTGGATCTTTACTTAGAGAGTAATTTTTTTTGTATCCTTGCTTGTCGCCATTGATTATTTTACTTGCTTTCTAGGTTAGTTTACATTTCGCATTAGTTATAATTTTCTCAAAAATCAAAATATTATCTATCGTTTGGCTTAGCTTAGTGGGTGAAAGTTCCTTACTTTCTTAGTCGCCTAGTCTATTGTTCCCTGTGGGATCGACACCGACTCATAGTTGGGTAAATTATATTGCATACGACCGTGTACACTTTCTCTTTGAGGAGTGAATTTGGACGTTATCAATTTTGGCGCCGTTCTTGTGGAACAATTTGGCGTATTTGGGTTAGTATGGGATTTTAGCTTACTTGCTTTGATCCAAACTTGTGAATATTTGTGAAAATGTGTTTGTGATTTTTTTTCTGTGTTTTGTGTTTAGTTTTTATTTTATTTTTACTTTTGTCTCTATGGCATCTTGGAATGAAAATGAGTTTGATGGTTGCAATCCATATTTTGATGACTCATGTCCATATTGTGGAGGACCCCACTTTTGGCAAGATTGTGAAAATGCTCCCGGGAGAGAGATGTGTGCACCGTCTCAATCCTATGATTTATATTTGTAATATATGTGGTGGTCAAGGTGGACATTGGGGTAATTGTCCCAATTATTTTGCTCCCCCTCCCCCAAGTTGTTCGAACGAAAATGCTAGTTGTGCTTTTGAGTTTGATAGGGATAATGACATGACAAGTGAAGGACAAAGTGTCGAATTTGAAGGCGTCATGGCAATGCTCCAAATATACTTAATTCGGGAAGCTAAGATGGAGGAAGAGCGAAAACTCGTCCAACAATCCATTTTAGAAAATGGAGAAATTATGAAAAGAATGAATGATTCATTTGAGGATGCCAATTCCTCAATTGTCATGGAAGTGTCGACTCCTCAAAATGACTTGGTCGAAGAAGAGATTTCAAATTTGAAAGATGGCTTTGAAAATTCTTGGGTCCACAAACGAAATTTGTGAAAGTGAAGAAGTGGTTCAACTTGAAGAAGAGCAAAATCTTGAAGAAGAAATCTCCAATTCTCAAAAAGAAGAAGTTAAGTAAATTTTGAAAAGCATAATGGGGAGGAATGAAAACTATGGGCAAGTCTTGATCAAAATTAGAGTAAACTCGTGATAATGGATATCGGAATACCATGGAGTCGAAGAAAGAATCTCCAATTCTTTCGTGTCCTGTCCACGATCACCCATATGGAATCATACTTGCCTCGGGAACGGGGTAATCCCACAATAAAATCCATGTTGATCACTTCCCATTTCCAAAGGGATTTCCATTTACAGTAATAATCCTCACGGCTTTTTTGATGTTCGATTTTCACTTGCCGGCAATTTGGACATTGAACTACAATCACTATGTCTTTCTTCATGCCATCCACCAATATATCAACGTGAGATCATGATACATGACTGGATGAATAGAATCGAGAATAATGTGAAGAATTCGACGACGCAGTTCGCAACAGGAAAAGAAGTTCAACATGGAGATGATGAAACTATCCAAAAGGTATATCTCACCATGGATGGATTTTTACAAGAGTTGGACGACTATCACAATGAAGAAAAGCATGACAAAATAGAAATTTTGAGCCAAGATTGGCTAATGAATCAAGCTCAACAACTTGAAGCCTATGGAGATCACCGTGAAGGCATTTCACGGATGATGGAAGAATTTCTAAAAATGCATGTTGAGCAAAGTCAAGAAGTGGAGGTACTTAAAATTGCTATCCGGAAATTGGAGGCCGAATTGAATGCAAAGATTGAGGCATGTGATGCTCAATATCAAAGGGCCATGGATTGTGGTTTTGAGTTGGTTTCCAATGAAGAGGTCAAGATTAATTTTCATGAGCTAATGGCGAATTGCCAACCGACTAACCCAAAAATAGTGAATGATGCCGAAGTTAAAGAAATGATACTAGAGTTGCATAAAAAAGTTCATAAAATACTTTTTGAAGACTCTAGTTCATTTTTGGGTGACGATATCAAAATTCATGCAAGTTTGGAATTTGAGCGTGTTGGACCTCATTCTAACCATTTTTCAACGTTGTGCTTGGTGGGTGATATGGAAGTTGAACTAACCGAGCCTATGGAGAATTTTGGAGATGAAGATAAAGCGTTTTTTTATTTTGAAGTTTGCTATGCCAAGAAGACAAAATGGCATGCCTCACTTACGGGCCAAGAAGTGCAAATGCGACACCGAGAGTTGGCCTCTTTGCTTTTCTACCACCGCCCCATGAGCGTCATTATAATTTTGATTCAAAGTTGAGGCGAAAATTCATATCCTCCAAGTGGAGGGAAAAGTGGTAAAGGTAACCGTCGTGTCGCGACGTTAACTTAAGCGCTTGGTGGGAGGGAATCCATCGTTTTCAAAATTTAACTCTTTTTTGAAATTTTTTTTTTGAATAGTTTATTTTATTATTTTTGACTAATCTGCAAAGTTTCAGAATTTTTGGAATTGTTTTGAATTGTTTTTGAGTGAGGTGTCGGGCCAAATATGGTTCCGTGTACCTAAAAAAATATCGGGTGACATCCTCTGAAATATGGTTCCAGTCTTTGCCTAAAAAAAAAAAATTAAGGTGACATCACCGCGAATCACGGGTCATACTGCGAGTCGTGCGCAGTCTTGTTGTGTCGAAAAAAAAAAAAAAAAAAAAAATTATTGCCCTCAAACTATTTTATGTTTTGTTTTGATTATGTGCAGCGAGGATACTGCAATATTTGTAGTTGGGGGTGACATGTGGTAGCACATTATATTTTAGTTATGCTTGATTTGTGTCCTTGTCGGGCTTTTGTCTTATGTATGGATATTGTGTGCTCTTGATTGTTGGTGTGGCTGTGGATAGTTGTTGTTACAAATGGAACTTGCTCAAAGTTTTGAATTTTTTTTTTGTTGGCATGTTGTGGATTAGTCACTTTTATTATTTTAACTTCTAGTTAGGTAGTTTAGGAGTAAAAATGGTGTTGGGATGTGATTTTTTTGCCCCTTGGCTAACTTTTGGCTTGCTTGGTACCAACTTATTTAATCCTTGGTGTATGAATTCTTGATTTCTGAAAGAAAAAAAAAACGATTGAAGTAAGGATTCTTGTTGTGACTTTTAGACTCAATTTTTGGCTCTTACGTTCACTAATTAGTCTTTTTAGGCTATGAGTGACTTTTTGAGTTCATTTTGTTCAATTGGTTCTTGGATACATATTTCACTTGAGTTTACGTGTGCCATGTGTGGTGAGGTTTTTGTGAGTTCTTTTGCATTACTTGTGGTCTAGAACTTGCCCGGAATATGTTTCAAAGCGAAATCCTAGACTACACTTGGTTTGAAAAATGAGGTTAGGCCTTCCTTGGACCGTTTTTGTGCTTTAAATTTCCTACCATTGCATATTTTCCCTAGTCAAACCCTTTTGAGCCTTTAACCTTTTCTTTACAACCATATTACAAGCTTTACCCCGTTCTTCAGTGATCTATCTTTTGATACCCTACCTCCTTAAAGTGCGTAGAAAGTACAAACATAGGCTAAAAGCCTAAGTTTGGGGGTGATGGTTGGTAAAGTGTGATGTGGAATTTGCTTGAAAGATGAAAAAAAAAATAGTGGTCTTCCTTGAAATTTTGAAAAGAAAAAAAAAAAGAAAGAACAAACAACAACAAAAGGAATGAAGAAAAATAAAGGAAGAATAAAGAGTTATGAATAATGGGAAGACTATGTGGTGAAATGAAAAGATGAAGAAAATGGTGGAAAAGTTTTAAAGGAAGTGTGTTTTGATTGTTGAAAATTGTAGTGCTTAGGGAGGTTTTTGAGTCACTATTTCCAAATTATGTCCCTATCTTAACCAAAAGCCTACATTACAACCCTTTAAGTCCTAATTGATTTTGAACCAAGTGTGCCTACATGAGTGGAGAAATACATGAAGGGAAAGCTTATGGTACTACTTGTGTGCATTTGAACATTTTTGTGTGTGAGAGAGAGAGAGAGTTAATTCTTTCTATTTGATATCCCATTTGTGGTTTGAATTACATTTTCTAAGTGTGGGATTCTCTTTTGAGTGTGAGGGCACATGAGAATTTAAGTTGTGAATTTGTGCCATTTTCCAATTGAGAGGAATGAACAAAAGAAAGTTATTTTGTGATAATGAAGACAAATTTTGAAGCTTTAGTGTCATGACTTGATTGCTACTTTGATTAGCTTGGTGTTTGAGCACTTGAAATGAAAATGAAGTTTTTGAGAAGAAGTTGGTGATTCATAAGTTTTGGATTAATTGTTGGTACCAATCAAAGTCATGCGTTTGTGCTTAAAGTAGACTTTTTGACTTGGTATGATGTTGGTGCACTATTCATTCAATTCCTTAGAAGGAGATTGTATGTTTTGAATTGCTTGAGGACAAGCAATAGTTTAAGTTTGGGGGTTTGATAAGTTGGTATTTTACCAATTTATCTCTTCTTTAATCTTATATTTTTGTTATGTTTGATTGATAAAATAGTGCATTTAACATCATTTACATTTATTTTATAGATTTTATGTGATTTAGAAGTGATCGGAAGAAACCAAGTGAAAATAAAGTCAAAAAGAGGCCAAATTGGACAAAAACTGTCCAGTTTTGCAAAACTGTCAAAACTGGACAGTTTTGCAAAAACGGGACAGATTTGCAAAAACGGGGCAGAACTGCAAAAACTGAAATCTGGGGCATATTTTGTCATTTCTTGGACTTGGAAAAATTGGGGAACTACAAAAGGAAGACAAGGGAGCAATTATATTCATCTTTGGCCATTTTCGTCAAGCTTGGAGAGCTAGGTTTTTGCATCCACACTTGGGGATTGAAGATTTGAAGATCTTGATAAGAAATTTCTTAATCCTTTACTCATTTCTTCTTTTGTTATGTATTGATTATCTAAGTGTGTTGTTTTTATTCCATTACTTGAATCTTGTTTATGAAAATATTCATTGATTAAAGTTTGGTTTGAAACTTTTGTTTTGCTTATGTATTGAATGATTTTATTCCTAATGAAGTGGGTTATTGTTTCTTTAATTAATCTCATTCTTGAATGTTTTCAAAGGGATTAGCTAACTCTAGGACTCACCCATTTAATTTGATTTGAGCTCGAGAGAGGAAAGTCAATTTGGGAAAGATTAGTTAATAAGGATTTGAGGCATAACCCTCATCTAATGACTTGAGCTCGAGAGAGGAAAGTCACTTGGGATTATATTGATTGTGCCTAATATCACACTTTAAGGCTTGAGAAAGCTTAAAGTGAAATTCATTGATTTGGTTGAGAAACTTTCAGTGAGATTTTAGAAATCTTTACCTATTAACATAACCTCGTTCTTAGTTGTAATATCGTAAAATACGTTAGATCGTTACTTGAGTGTAATCTCCTATTATCCATGCTTGTGGCCATTGATCATTTTACTTGCTTTCTAGGTTAGTTTACATTTCCGCATTAGTTATAATTTTCTCAAAAACCAAAATCTTATCTACGTTTGGCTTAGCTTAGTTGGTGAAAGTTCGCTTAGTTGGTGAAAGTTCCTTACATTCTTAATCGCCTAGTCTATTGTTCCCTGTGGGATCGACCCCGACTCATAATTGGGTAAATTATATTACATACGACCGTGTACACTTTCTCTTTGAGGAGTGGATTTGGACGTTATTAGTACCCTGCCATCCTCGTCCTTGATACACTTCACCTGATCCAAGTCACGCGCCTTCCTCTCCCTCGCCTTGGTTAGTCGGCACAACTTCTTATCCCTGCTTTTGTCCTCAAGTTCTGCATACAGGCGTTCAAAAGCTGTTGTTTTTGCCGCTGTAACCGTTAACTTTGCCTCCTTCTTCGCCATCTTATACAATTCCCTATTCGTTCGCTTCTCCTCATTATCCTTGCTGTCTACCAACTTCGCATATGCTACTTTCTTTGCTTCTACCTTCTCTTGAACTTCTCCATTCCACCACCAGTCACCTTGGTGCCGGTAGCAGCTACACTTCGAGATCCCCAGCACCTCTCTAGCTGCTTCCCTAATGCAACTGGCCGTCCTATCCCATATGTCGGTCTCCTCCCCACTACTCTCCCAAGCTCCCATAGCCCTTAACTTCTCCCCCATCTCTAGGGCACCCGTCATGGTCAAACTCCCCCATTTGATCATAGGCTTGTCCACGACCTTCTTTCTCTTCCTCATCTTGATCTCTAAGTCCATCGCCAAGAGCTTATGCCGGATTGTTAGGCTTTCACTTCTAATCACTCATAGCCTTGACAGAGACCTTTATCGCCTTTGCTAAGGAGTAAAAAGTCTATTTGCGTCTTAGCCACCGAACTACGAAAGGTTACCAAGTGCTCCTCCTTCTTCGGGAAACTCGAATTGGCTACAACAGCCCAAAGGCTTTTGCGAAATCCAACAGTGCAACTCCTCCTCCGTTCCTGTCCCCAAAACCACAACCTCTATGCACATCGTCATATCCCCCCGAAATTGACCCGATGTCTCCATTGAAATCTCCTCCTATGAATAGTTTCTCAGTGGGCGGTATACCTCCCACATCTCGTCCAAATCCTCCCAAAAACGTCTCTCCTCCTCCTCCTCTCCCAAGCCCGCTTGAGGCGTGCAAGCACTAATAATGTGCAAAATAAACCCTCCAACGACCAGCTTAATCGTCATCAACCTATCATTGACCCTCTTAACCCCTACCACTTGATCTCTTAAGTCACTATCTACTAAAATGCCTACCCCATTCCTATCCCTCGACCTACCTGAGAAACATAGCTTATACTCGTCCACATCTTTAGCCCTGGATCCTACCCATTTAGTCTCCTGGATACAAGCTATATTAATCCTCCTCTTCTTAAGAATCTTAACTAATTCGATAGACTTCCCAATAAAGTCCCAATATTCCAAGACCCTACTCGCAGACTAGAAACTCCCTTAACCCACCTACCCCCTCCAACCCTCACCCTCGTCCGAGAACATGACCCTAATCTACCATCGTCTACCAAAGCTAGTAAAGCAAATATAAACTACTCAAATAGGCAAGAATTAATACTAAAACACAAGTTAGCAATAATCTATATGAAAGTCTAAATACTATGACAAGAACAATATAAGTAATGCAGGAATGTAAATTAGCTACAAGGATAAAAAACAGAGAATTAAGAGATGCAACCGGGAGGTACTACTCGATTAGACGAACACCAGCTCACGCTGGTTCACTATTCACCCGAAATCATTGTTCATTGGAAACACTTTGTTCACGTTAGAATCAATTGTTCACGCGTAAACTCGAATCCGCTCTAATTGAATTCGCGGCCCCCCAGGAGAAAAAGGAGCAGGGAACACAAGAAAGAAGAAAGGAGAGAAGACAAAGAAGATAGGAGAAGAAGATTTTGCGAAGGGGAATATAAGGTTGTCACAAACCCTAGGAGAGAGACAACTGACCTGGAGCGGCCTCCGGGAGGTTCTTTGGTTGGAGTTGGTGGTGGGGGTAGGCGAGGGGGCTGAGGGATGGGAAGAGGACCGTTGGGTTTTCTTGTTAGAGAAAGAAAGAGACCGTTGGGTTTTTCAATTAAACTAATTATAATTCAGGTTTTCATATTATTTAGCAATGTATGGGATTTAAAAATATAGATACCATTTAACCATTCAGTTATTTTTATAGGCCTATAACCAAAGAGGTGCCTCTTCTTAAGGGGTATTTCTGGAAATGTACCTTTTAAGGAGATTCTTATAATAAACTTTTCTTTCCTCTCTAACCATCACTGAGAAGAAACCAAAAGGAACGTATCTTAGACTTAGAAGATCATCGCCCGAGTTTCAATAGTTGATTGACTTCTTGAAAAGATACTCCATAATGAATCAAGGTTAGTCTTGTTTATCATTGTCTATTGATTTAACTTGTGATTTTGGATTGTTGTTTCCATCAAGTGGTATCAGAGCACAGACTAGTTAGATCATTAGACATGTTTTAGTATTTTTGGGTCAAATTCAGATAAGAAAACATTTTGTTTTCCCAAATTCTGTTGGCAATCTCGCTTGATTACTTCAGGGAGGAATTTTCTGCCTTTTTAAAGAGATTTGGACTATTTTCGAAAAAACTTTTATATATTTTGGGAACAACAAAGACTATTCTGGCTGATGGGTATTATACCCTTTTTTAATTTTTTTTTTTTTTTTTTTTATAACAAGTGCAAGGAAGGTTTTGTCCTCATGCAAGAATTGTCAACTCAAATGGCAGAAACCTCATGAATGGCATTAGTACCTAATTGAAATTTTGCTGAGGGGATTACTTACTTTTATGTCAATTATTTTGGAAATCTCCTTTCCTTGATTCTCTTGGATTTTGGTTCGTTACTCACATTTACGGTAAAGTCAAAATATTGGACTTGAAATCTGTTCAATCAATTGGTAAAGGCAGTACGTCATTCTGTTTGCCCTTTTTCACTTTTTTTTTTCTTTTCATTGAAAAATAATATTGTGTTCTCTCTTAAATTTATGAACCCATTATTTAAGATTATGGACAATACTTTTCTACAATTTTGTTTTAATTGTTTGATACCGCCCATTTTAAAAGGGGGCTAAGGAAATAGAAGTTTTATATGGGACAATGAGTATAGACGTATGGAGCCCATTTTTGGTACGGAAAAGTGAGAGCACAAGATTACTTTTTTAATTAGATCGTGCTTCGTGTTTAAGTGGATAAAACTAAACAAATACGTAGCTTATCTCGTTGTGACAAGAGGGTAAAAATTAGGGATAACGCATCATTACTCCCAAACTATATCTGAAGTTGCTTCAGCACATCTTACTTTTTCCTATGTGTTATTACTCGCTAAACTTTTTTAAAACGAAATGATTATCCCCCTAAACGCTCGACGTCATTTCATATGAGAGTTGACATACACTCTCCTTGCCACACGTATATTTATTTATTTTTTTTTAAATAATTTTTTTCTCCTACTTGTCAATTTTTTTTTTAAGAAATGAAAAACTGAATTTTCTTAAAAAAAAAATGAAAAATGAATATTTAAAATATCGGAAAATTTAATTTTTTTGAAAACCCTTTAACAAAAAATGAAAACGCGGTTTTTTTTTAAAATATGGAAAAATGGATATTTTTAAATATGGAAAACTTGATTATTTTTTAAAATGTCTTAAATCTTGGTTTTCATGATTTCATTTTCTTAGGAACTTTTATTTTTTAAATAAAATATGGATTATTAAAAAACACTGAAAAAAGTGTTTTTCTTGTCAAAATGTGAAAAAACTGAATTTTCTAAAAATTTGAAATTAATTTTTTTTTTTTGTAAAATGTGGAAAACCCTTTTTTTTTAAACTAAATTTGAAAACACTAGATTTCTAAAAATTTCATATTTTTGAAAAACAATTCCGTTTTCCATTTTTTGAGAAAATAAGGATTTTTAAGAAAAAAAAATAAGTTTTGCACATTTTTATGCTTCTCACGAAATACACTTTTCTTATCATGTCAAGCATTTAGGAGTAGGGGTGTTCATATTTTTCGGTTATTGGTTAAAACCATAACCAAACCAATTCAGTTTTTAAATGTCTAAAACCATAACCAAACCAAGTAAAATAATAACCACCGGTTTGGTTAGTTCGGTTTTCAATTTATGATTTGTGACAATTCAAATATTCTCTCTCTACATTCTTCAAATTTCATTATTCTTTTTTCCTCACGGCCCACAGGGGCGAACTTTGCCGCATTGAGGGAAAGACATGCCGATGGCAATGTAAAATGAAAAGAGATAGTAGGATTTTAACTTTTTACCCTTATGCTTACGACTTATTAGAGTTGGGCTTGGATTGTTGGACTGACATATTCTTTTAAGGGGCCTTAAAAATAAGTAGACCAAAATTAAATTAATAATTAAAATGTATAAAATATCTTTAATTATTTATGAAAAGTTAATATTATACATATAAATAATTATAAATTTTATGTATATAATTATCGGTTTGGTTCGGTTATTTATTCGGTTATTTTTTACTATTACCATAACCAAACCAAATATTATCGGTTTTCAAATTTAAAACCAAACCAAACCAAATGTCGGTTTTTTATTCGGTTTGGTTAAATTTTCGGTTTGGTTTTGGTTTTAACCAAAACTGTGAACAGCCCTATTTAGGAGGGTAATTATTCTGTTTTTAAAAAATTTAAGGGGGTAATAAAACTCAAGTAAAGATTATATGTGTCGTAGCAACTTCGGGTATAGTTCAAGGGGATAATAATGCCTTATCCCTAAAAACTATGTAATCTAACCCATTTGGCTTTTTTCTGGGTGAAGAGCATTGTTAAAGAATAGGGCTTCACATTTTTTAAAAGCTATCTGTGTCTTTTGTGACATTAAATGTTGTGGTGTACATTGTATTTCTCCCTTGTGCATGTTTGGTTCTTGCATATTCAGTTTGACTGTTTGAATATTTATTGGTATTATTTCATTTAAAAATTATTTTGATTTATGTTATTAATCTCCATTTGAAAGCTTTTTTTGAGATTAATATTTTGAGAGTTAACAAAATTAAGTTGGAGGACAATTTTGTGTCTTGGAAACTTTCCCAATCTAATAAAGTTTTAGAGTAGTCAAGACTCCATAAGACCATAAAGTATTAAGTTCAGACGATTTCATGTGGAATATAACATTGAACGTTAAAGAATCAATGTTAAGAATTTTTTCATTAAATCTAAGATTTTAGGAATTGCAAATGCATCCTAAGATCATAAAGGTATTAGATTGTGAAGAATTTTCATTTAGAAAGTA
Organism: Lycium ferocissimum; assembly: GCF_029784015.1. Classification (NCBI taxonomy): domain Eukaryota; kingdom Viridiplantae; phylum Streptophyta; class Magnoliopsida; order Solanales; family Solanaceae; genus Lycium; species Lycium ferocissimum. Next base: position 51,344,703 of record NC_081350.1, on the reverse strand, counting down.
ATATTGTAGTAAAGGACTAATGTCATGAAACTTTCTTATATCTAAGATTTTAGAATTGTTAGTGCATCCTAGAACTATAAGGTATTAGATTTTAGAAAATTTCAAATGGATTATGAAATTGAAACAACATCATTAATATCAAAGGTTACATGTCTCTACGAATTTGAGAGTAGCCAAAGCATCTTAAATTTGATAGTCAAGATGTGTCAACCTTATAAAGGTATCAATTTATTAGGTAATGAGCTGGTCGCCCAAAGGTAAGATTAATATGAGGAATTGATTGGGGTAGAATGAGACATTTAAATATTAAGAACGAACTTTTCCGATCGCCTAAGTGTACGGTAAAGTTCGAAGGACTTTTGTATTTAAATTGTTTCAGTTCTATAGTTAGTAAGTTTCATGCGGTTTGCAAACTTCTGCCCAAAGGTAATGTTGGAATTTATTGGTGTCAAGTTCATTTGCCTTTAGCACAAAAGTAACTTTGAATTTTTTGGCAGCATTATTCTACAAGAACTTTATGTAGATTTCTGTTGTTTTTAGGATTTTCCAAAAGCAGTCTTGCATAAAGCGAATATTGATCCGCATTTCCCCAATTGCATTTTGGGGATGTCTTTTTGTTTTTGGCTACTTTTTCAATTGTGCATAAAAGAAATAGTTATTTGTACTGGGAATGGAATTATACCATGTGTGTTTTTGTTTCAACTGGAATAGATAATTCTAATATGTTGCCAAAGTAACCAATATTATAGAAAATTTATCCATTCTAAACTTTAAGCATGTTTTGTCTATGCGAAATAATTATCCCAAAGGAAGATTATTTTGGCCAGGTTATGGATAGTCATGAATATGTGATACATTCAGTAATATTAAACATGTTTTGTCTATGCGAAATAATTATTCCAAAGGAAGATTATTTTGGCCAGATTATGGATAGTCATGAATATGTGATACATTTAGTAATATCATGTTGGTAACTATCACACCTTTTTTTTTTGGGTTTTTCCATTTGAAGTGACGGTTTTGAATAGGGATTAGTTATTTTACAGAGTCGTCACTTGGAATTAAGTTTTGGTGTTCCAAGTCACCTTATGAATCCCTAATCAAAAGGAAATGACTCTTTTATTTGGTCCGCGAAAACAGAAGACCGGGTAAGGAATTCTGTTGATCGGGAGAAGGTGTTAGGCATTCCCCGAGTCCCGTGGTTCTAGCACGGTTGCTTTATCGACTTATACTTAGCTTAATCTATTTTGGATAAATTATGTTCCCGAGCCTTGATTTGCTCGTGCTTTTATTGTTGAACTTTTATTAGTCTTAATCCGGATGCGTAAGCGCATTCCGGATCTTTTAAGTGTCTCAAAATAAGATGCGTAACCGCATTCTCAATCGAAACAAGATTAATTATTAAAACGAGTTTGGCCAAGGTGCGTAACCGCATCCTTAAGTTGTTTAGGGCGTCTCGAAATAAGATGCGTAACCGCATTCTTAATCGAAACAAACATCTCAAAACGCGCCTAAAGCTCATCTAGCGTTAAAGGCAATTATTTGTCTCTAGAATCCAAGACTTATTATTATTTGGTTAAACTTTCACCCTTTTGACAACGGGTTTTGAAATGTGTTGGCAACCCATCTCGCTCCCTCACGATTGTTTTTTCCGCTTTTTTTATTGTTTTTTTTTTTTTTGACAACGAGATTTGAAATAATTCACATCTCGTCTCGCTCATCTCACAATTAATTATAAATAAGTGATAGACTAAAATTAAAACCCCGCGACCCATTAAATTTGCAAGGCTAATCAATGACCGACTTATATAGCTTAACGTTCTTCGCATCCTAATACACGCATATGAGTATTAACAAATATAGACATAACGACTTACTAAACAATAATAAACTTAAACCAAATCCTTTAAAATTTGTTGGCCAAAATTGAGTAAAAACCATTTCACTGAACCATTAACAAAATCGTGCTTTTGTCAAGAGTCAAAGTCTTAAAGCCATATAATTAAATCAACAACCAATAAAATTCAACTAAGTTCAATACAAAACAATCTCTCGAATTATATCAATTATCAATCTAAAACTAAAAATACAAACAAAGGATAATTTTAATCATACAAGATAACCATTGACACTCCCGTTTAGATAATGGATGAAAAATCATGCTAACCAAATTGACCATATTGCTACCAAACTAATTTATAAACTTAAACCTTGACCATTTAACAAGTAACAAAGAGAAAACGAAACAAAACAAAATAGAGCAGACATTTGATGAAATAATACTTGAAAATGGAAAAGATTGAGCTTTAAGATAATGCTTTTATTAAAGAAGAACTTGTCCAAGCTAGATGAAAATACAACCAAATCCGACGCTTTTAACATGTAACACGAATAGCACCACGACGGAGAACCCCACTGGAAAACCTCGACTGAAAACCTTGTCGTTTTGGACCTTTACGTCTCCGTGTGAGAGGTTCGGAGACGGCTTTATTTGTGGTTTGAATCGGTTTTTCCTTGTTTGGTGGTTCAAGAGCTGTTTATAGTGGTTTTAATGGTGTTGAAATGGTTGAAGGACCCAAAGTGCATGGTGCTTCAGATCTATGATAACATGCTTGTTAAAAGAAAGAAACGTCGAGGGATCATAGGAAATTAGGTGTAGGGTGCGGCTGATTTATGTGTGTGGGTTCCTCCCTTTTTTTTTTTAGGGTTTTGGGTCCATGGGCCTTGGAATGATGCAGATAGATTTTTATAATGTAAAGGGAATTTGCTTTTTTTTTCTTTTTTTTTTTTTTTTGTTATTTTAAGAAAAAATATATATCTATAAAGGGTGCATGTGGCATGTGTGTGTAGGTGAGGTATTTAAAATTGAGTGGTCCCCACCCTTTTCCTTTTATCTCGTCCTATGCGTGAAATAACATATGATTAACAAATGAGACATAAAATATATTATTTCTACTAAATTAAAATAGCAAGATTAAAATATGTACTTACTCTATATTTATTTATTAAAACTTTTAACTTGGAAATTAAACTAAAAATAGATAACACATTTTCGGACATTTTTTTTTTCTTTTTGTACTAATAAAAATAAAACGAAACTAAACATATATCCTAAACTATTTTTATTTTTGTGAGAATATTCAAATAAGCCCTACTAAACAAAAATAAAACCAAATAAAATGTCCAAACCATATTTAAAGGAAAATTTAGATACTAGAAGGTGAAACACCCCGGGGATGGTCAAAAATCACGTGTCTACAGTAATGTGTCGCTCCAAAGAAAGACATATTACTAGGCCGTTTTGGTAGTCAATATTTATGAACTATGTATAAGAGTACCACTTACAAATTATTATTTATGTCCAAAGACTAAATAATAATGTTGTGTTATGTATCTTGAGACGTGTCCTTTTTTTAGGATATATATGTATTTGGAATATGTATGTCCGAAGTTCATCGAAACTAAAACATATACACATTAAATTTTTTATTGTGAAAAAAAGAGTTCAGAGTCTTCTTGCGTCAATAGAGCATATTAGTACAAATTCCATTATTGCGGATTCGCTCATGAAGATTGCAATCTAGTTTTTTTTTTTTTTTTTTAATAAGCCCGTAGCTTATATGAATGTCGTTGGATTCTATGATGAGCCACTTCAGTGAGAGTTTTTAGTTATGCTTTTGATATGTCAGAGTATTACTACTGGACTGGTGAAGATTATACCGCAGTGGGCTTGAATCTTAGAGAGAGTGAGATATCCACTCCTCAGCCCGAAGATACGTTATTTTCTTCATATTATTTTTCAATTGTAATTGTATTTTCACCAACATTAAGTATATTTTCTATATAGATTAAAGTTTTAAGAATTTTATGTTCAAAAGTTTATGGAAAACTCTGAATATAAAGATATCGACTTTCTATTGTGGTTTTGCATAAGGTATAAGAAAGTGATTTTGGACTATTCAAGTCATAAGGGAGCATCAGTCGGAAATAGACATGACTTAAATCACTTTACATGTAATATCCATGTTTGATCTATGACATTGGTATTTACTAATATATGTGACCATTGATTAGTTTAATTACGAATATATGTTACGAAAACCACTTTTGATCCTATATTGGTATTACTGATGGACTAGATTGTTTGAGATATTTCAATTAAGATAGCAAAAGTTTGTGCACCATAAAGCTTTAGCTATGTATAATTTTGCCGAAATATATGTAGTCCAAGTGGGAGATTGTTGGTAATTTTATATTTTAATGGACTCATATATTAATATAATTATACATAGGTTTGCTATCAATAAAGAGTCCATTTTTTCTGATCTAATAAAGTATTAATAATATGGGTTATAAAAATATTATTTTAAAATGTATGGGATTTAAATGTATAGATACCCATTTAGCCCTTCAGTTATTTTGATGGGCCTATAACTGAAGAGGTGCCTTAAAAAAGTGCCTTTTAAGGATATTCTTATTAATACAGGGTTTGGTTCCTAAGTCAGATACACTTTTCTTTCCTCTCTAACCCATCACTGAGAAGAAACCAAAAGGAACGTATCTTAGACTTGAAAGATCATCACCCGAGTTTTAATAGTTGATTGGCTTCTTCAAAAGATTCTCCATAACGGATCAAGATTGGTCTTGTTTATCATTGTCTATTTATTTAACTTGTGATTCTGGATTGTTGTTTACATCAATTTAGTGTTATATTTCTACTATATAGAAACACATGTTTCTATATAGGATCGTCGTCCACCCCAGGGGACCCACTATCCTATATAGAAACTCATGTTTCTATATAGTAGAAAAAAATTAAGGGCCCACTAGAGCCTACTCTTCTATAATTTTTTTTTTAAAAAAATTAAGAGCCCGCTCTTCTATAATAGTAAAAAAAAAAAAAAAACAAATTTAAGATGGGGTTCACGTGAAGAATTAGGAGACAACTGTAAAAAAAAAAAAAAAATTAACGTGGGGTCCACGTGAAGAAGTGCGAGATAATTGCAACAAAGAAAAGGACATTTAAATAATGATAATAAGTTCAGAAAATGGTAAAGGTATGCTTAGAGAAAATTTAAAGAAGAGAAATTCAGGAAAAAAGAAATAACAATTTAAATTGAACACAAAAACCACTAAAGAAGTCATAAAACCAAAATATTTAAAACTTATACCATTGGGCATAAGTTTAGACACATACGTCCTCACACAGATTTAAATATAAACGGTCTTCTATAATATTATAGTAAATTATAAAATAAAATAAAATAAAATTAACACTTTTCTATAATAAGAGAAATTTTTTATAAAAAAAATATTCTATGATATAGAAATTAAAAAACTAATTTAGACAAAAAAAACATTCTTCTATAGAAGAGAGATAAGAAAAATTAAGGTGGGTCCCGCGGGGTTAATTTAATTAGAAGATGTAGAAGAAAATGCCAAAAAAAAAAAAAAAATTAAGGTGGATAGTTAAAGAGGGGGACAAAAAAAAAAAAAAGTAGGGCCCACACGAAGATGTAGCAGACAATTAGAAGGCGAAATATAAACGGTCAAGATATATATACACATATTTTCTTAAAATGATGAATAGTCTATACTTAAAAATTTAAAATTTAAAAAAAAGAAAGAGATGATATCATGAAATCGGTGGAGAGAAGATATATTTCAAATCTTTTCAATGGAGAACCAAATAAAAGTCATATATGGGAGAGCGGATAAATAAAATAAACCTGATACTAATTGAATTATAATACTTTTTATAATAAAAATTTCATAATTATATTATAAAAGTACTAATCTAATTTTGGATATAATCGAAGCTTAAAAAAGTAGAAAGATCTTTAAAAAAATTATGATGTTCGTGTGGATTTAAATCATTTCATTAAAAGTAAAAGGGGAAATTTCAAGTTAAATAATTTCTAGACATAAAAATATATCATTTTTTTTAGATAGAATAAAAAAAGTATGATACCATTTTTTATGTTACGTGAAGCTTTTATCATTTAGTAAATATTATATATATATATATATATATACTAGATACTGGAGCCCGTGTCAGCACGGCCCAATATATGTTAATTATTTTATTTTTATGCAATAATAAGACTCGCTCCAACATATTTTATGATGTTTTTTTGAAACTCCTTTTATTCACATCTTGTTGATATGTTTTCATAATTATTGAAGTTCCTTCGTTATTTAATTGGATAATATTTAAAGAAAATTTATTTATGAGGAAGCAAGGTTAGTAGGAAATTAGCAAATACCAAAGTGACGCAAGTGATTCAATATCTATAAACTAACATGATAAAGTGTGAAGTTACAATCAAAGGAAGATCGTAAATGAATAATATTTTTTGTATTTTTATGAATGTGTGAGTATGTGAATTTCTTTATAGATAGAAATAGATTACTTTTGATATCTATTAATTTTTCACTCATTATTTTATGTGTCAAGAAATAACCTAAATTCATTAAAATGAAGCTCAAGAATCAATTTATATATATATTATGCTTAAAAAAAATTAATTTTTAGTTAACCACACAAGAGATTTTAAAGACAACCCGATTTTGATCGATAACGCTACCTTCATTTTCAACCCTATATGACACCATGTAACAATTTCTACTCTCTATATTTGTAAGCACATATGAACTTACTATAGAAGCAAAATTTTGGAAGTTCAAAACAAATATAGAGAAGAATATGGAGAGGAACATATGATGTGGGATATGTTTAAATGTAAAGTAAGACCTAATAAATGTTTCAGTTAAAAAGAATAAATTTGCTCCAAAATTATCTAAACTAATATATAAGGAGAAATAATGTAAAAGGTACTCCTCCGGTCCATATGTGTAGGCGTTTTTAGTTTGAGCACACTCCTTAAGAAATCACTCACCTCTGAAAAGTAGGAAGCGTTTTTACTAAATTATTCTTAATTAAATAGAGTACCAATTTAATTTGAGTTCTTGGTTATGTAAAACTTTACTTATCTAAATAAGGGTAAATTTTAAAAAATAATTAATACCTTTTTGTTTATGTAAAAATTTATTTATTTTGGGACTATATATAAAAGTTAAAAACTCCACATACTCCCAAGTAAACTTATACTTGAGTTGATGAAAAATAAAACTTCAGCAAATTTGTAAAAGATTGGAATTATTTCTAAGCTTTTATATGTGATTCTAACAATTGTAATAAAAAATGCTTTAGGAATAGAAAATTGCTATATATTATACAGTTGAACAATTTTAAAGGCGGCCTAAAAAGGAGAAGTTCCCAAATGACGTATATACTGTGGCTCTTTTGCATGTCATCTGTTACAAAAATTGTCATTTAAGCCTTATAAAAAGGCATTAAAGATGGTCTTATTTACAAAAATATATAAGGCTATGGAAATAATAAGATGAAAAAGCAAAGGCAATAATAGCCTGCAAAAGTAGAAATGGACGTGGGACCCACTACATAGAAGAGATCATTAAAAGATTACACAACACACCAATAATAAATATTCACCCGGAGTGCTCTTCACAAAATGAATTGAGGAAAATGCAACCAATAGCCAATTTACAACATTAAAAGCATAAAACATTGAAATTCCCATTGAGCCCTGTGAGGACGACGATCCTTAGTAGAAAACTCATGCTTCTATTAGACGTTTGTTCAAGTAAGTTATATTATTTTTTTTAGATAGAATAAAAAAATAAATTTATACGCTTGCACCAAACGTGGTATAAAAATTACACTTGAATAGCCCACCTTATTTTTCTTACTTTATTTGGGATTATTTTATACCATCTTTTAGATGGTATAAAATAATCCCACCGTATGGGATAAATTAGTCCCTGGATTATCCGGGACTTTCAGCAATCATACTGCCGCGCACGGCCCAACACTTCTATATATGTATATATATGTGTTTAAATAATATATATATATATATATATACTATGTCCAAAATACAATTAATATGCGTAATTTGTGCTCGATCTAAAACTTTATTTTATTCTACGAAAATTTATTAATACTTTTTAAAAGAGAAGACTTGTTTAAATAAAATTATTTTCTCTCTTTGAGATAAAATAATAAAGAATGATACTTGATATTTTTAATTTTAATTCGATTAATTTAAAAGTGTAAAATACTTATTATTTTTTATCAAATTTTTATTTGGATAATATATATATATATATATAGCTCATTTTACTTGTCATGTTGTTTTGCATGATTTTTTAAGGAAACGTGAATTAGAATTATAATTTGACTAATTTATCTTATTCATTATTTGATCTTCATTTGATATTAATCTCTTTTCATACATTTATTAGAGTAAGAATATAATTAAATTGTATCTTATTTTTTAAATATATATATTTTAAGTATATTTATTTTAGTAAACGTATGACATGGCGGAATAGCAAATACAAGAATTAAATATTTTGAAGAAAAGTAATAATATAAGGTCCATATTTTTTGAGTTCATAATTTCATTTGCTCTCACTGGACCAATATGTGGCAATGAATCTACTATTAGATTGATGGGATACTTTGGGAATTACATGAATATTGTTTGGTTTTTAGTATTAGGTTCTTTTTTTTTTTTTGACGTTGCCTTTTTTTTTAATATGGGTCCATTTTTTTTTCCATGAGTATTTTAAGTATGCTTTACAATAATTTTATATACAAGAACGCATGTGGCATCATTATTGATTTAATTGTTTGATTTTCTAAGCATTTGTTTTTTAACATTGTTTGTTTCATTAAAGATCACTTTTTTTTAAATATTGCTTGATTGATATGGGGTCCACTTTTTTTTCCCGTAGTTTGGATGTGGTGAGTTCCACTTTTTTTTCTTTCTTTTTTATTGCTCGGTGTTGTTTAGTAAACCTTTTGGTTAGTTTTGACTATTTTTATGCATATATATATATATATATATATACACACACTATGTTCAAAACACGATTGATATAACATTATAATTTGTGCTCCGTATCTAAAACTTTATTATATTAGTGGTATACAAATACTTTTTTTTTTTACATTGATTTTTTTTAAATATGGGATTAACTTTTTTTTTTTTTTAATGTATTGCTTGATTTTGTCAATATGGGATACTATCTCAAAACACGATTAATATAACATTATATTATTTAAAATTTTATTATATTTGTTTGCTCTTAATACGCATAATGGTGTTTAATAGTCACATTTGTTTAAGGAAAAAAATGAAAAAGTAATTAAATTCTATCTTATTTTAATATATGAGTATTTTAAGTATGTTATTGCATAATAATTTCATTTGTATATTGATATGCATGTGGCAATGAGTCTATCATTATTGATTTAATTGTTTGATTTTCTAAGCATTTGTTTATTAACATTGTTTGTTTTATTAATATGGGATTCACTTTTTTTGTTCTAATATTGCTTGGTTATGTTAATATAGGGTCCACTTTTTTCTAATTTGCCTTTTTTTCTTCCTTTTTTTTTATTGCTCATGTTATTTAGCAGGTATGGGCCCACCCCCCTTTTTTTTTAGGGAATGATAGTTTTTTATTTTTTTAATTTTATATTTGATCTCTGACATTATTAATTTGCACTATTTTTATGCATATAAATATATATATATATATATACTATATTCAAAACATGATTGATATAACATTGTAATTTGTGCTCCATCTAAAACTTTATTATATTACTAAGAATACAAAGTTTGCACTTTTTTTTTGTTTATTTTTTTAATATGGGATTCACTTTTTTTTTTTTGTTTATATATTGCTTGATTTTGTCAATATGGGAAACTATGTTCAAAACACGATTAATATAAATTGTAGAGTGCTCCATATTTAAAACTTTATTATATCGTGTTTGCTATGAATACGCATGGTGTTTAATATGGGGCCCACATTTTTTTTAATATTGTTTGTTTTTTTATTATGAGATTCACTTTTTTTTTAATATTGCTTAATTTTGTTAAACACTTTTTTTTCCGTGAGTTTGGATGGTGTGTTCCAATTTTTTTTTTTAATACTGGTTGGTGTTTAATATGGGGCCCACAATTTTTAATATTAGTTGTTGTTTAATATATATGGGGCCCGCAATTTTTTTTTGGTACAATTTTGTTTTAATTTTTTTTTTAATTATGGGTTGTTTAATATGGGTAAAATATATATTTTTTTTTCATGGAGGGGCCCCACAACGGACGACGAAAAGGGAGCCCCAACCCATGCTTCTTAATAGTAAAAAAAAAAAAAAAAAAATATATATATATATATATATATGTAACTATGCGTATGACCAACTACGTACTTCATTTCAATCTTTTGAGTTCATCATAGTAGTGGACCAATATATCCTAAGATTAGCTTGGAAATAATTTCTTTCATTTTCGTTGCGATCTGAAATATGCTTTATATTATATACAAGAAGAGACTTTATTTGAAGATCCATGTTGCAGTTGAAACTTAGCTATTGGTGTTATAGCCAGGGTTAAATTGGTTTATCTCTTTCGTTTTCATTAACTGATTATTTTTTGTCGAAGGGTAAAATATTTTCTTTTAATTTTAACTCAAAGTATGCAAAAAAATATTATTCTCTTATTATTTGGCTCTTCAATGGTGACATAGTAGTTTATTGTAGCTAGGTGTTCATATTTCTTTGTATATTGGCTTGTTATCATGAACATTGAAATGCATCTGTTTTAATTTGTGAAAGACAATTGTTGTTCTTTTCTAATTTGCCTCTCCAGTACTAGGGAATGATATTTATTTTTTTGATCTCTGAATTTTATTCGTGTCACCAACACCATACACAAGTATGATGTATTAAGTAACATGCAGATTGCAACAAAAAATTTAGGAGTCTAGCAAGTTACAATACAAAAAGGTGAAAAACACAATTTGCAACGCAAGTAATTGCTATATTAAGCTAAACATGCAGATTCAACGAGTTCGGAGCCTAAAGGGCACTAAAATGCTCAAAATAAACCAAACGGGGTGCTCCTTTCCACAATATACCAAAAGGGGTATAATGTGGAGGGGCCAACATTATACCCCCAAAAAAATTTCACCCTGTCAGACTTAAAAAAAAAAAAAAATTACATTAGCCAACGTTTTATAAAAATCAATTCTTGTGAAACGGTGGCTGGCCAACGTCTTACAACATTCGATTTTTGTAAAACGCTATCGCCAACGCCTTACAAGAATTGACAATGTTTTACAAAAATAGTTTGTAAAACGTTGGCGAGTCCAGAACCAAAATATTCCTAAAAAAGTGGGATTGAACCAAAATACACAAATAAAATAAAATAAAATAAATCGTGGACAAAGTATCTTTACGCAAGATTTTACGCGTTAAAAGACTTAAAAAACGGCGGTTAAGTCATTTAACGTAGTAAAATATAGATTATAGGATCCAATAAAAAAAAATCTATAACGCAAGATTTTACTCAAAGTATAGAACCAGTAAAAAAAAAAAAATTTGGTCAAGGGTTTTTTTTTTTTTTTTTTTTTTATGCAACACTTAGTGTTTTTTTCAATACTTTGATCAACGATTAGTCGTGTGTCAAGACTCCGAAACGTCAACATTTTATATAGAACCTGATATTTTTTTTCTGCGTACAATAATGTAGGTTCAATATATCAAGAACACGTAAAAGTTCGGATCGTCATTTTAGGGGTTGAAAAGGTGCCTGAAGTAAGTTTTGTTTGAAAACTTTAGGTTTAAGTGTTCTATTTTTATAAGATTATTTTAGTCAACTTTATATGTCGAGAAAATTAGTCAGCTTTATTTTGAAAAATTGAAACCACAAAAGTGAAATTGACATTCATAGCTGCATTGCCTCGGCATTTTCACATTGAAATCTATTGCGTATCATCATATTATAAGTAAAGAAAACTAAAAATTTCAAGGCAATTTGGGGAAAATTGAAATTAAATAGGATAATAGGTGTTTTTTTAAAAATTGGCTAGGTCGGCGGTTTGTCTGCGTAGATCTCGAAAAAATAAGCAAGATAAAAAAAAATCGCGTAAAATGGACATCTGAGCGCAAAGTTATGACCATCTAAAGTTTGACCACTTTACAACTAGCTTTTCTCCCTGTATTTTTTAATTACGTTTTTATCTAATAGATTTATATTCAAAATAAAGTTATGTCTTGATTAAAAAATAACACGCATAAATCAAAACATTAAAAAATAAAACACTTAAACCTAAATTTTCCAAACAACACTTACTTTGGGTATCTTTTCAACCCCTAAAACGACGAACCGAATGTTTACGTATCCTTGATGTATTGAGCGTACATTATAGTACACAGAAAAAAATATTAGGTTCTATATAAAATATTGATATTTGAGAGTCTTGACACACGACTAATCGTTGGTCAAAGTATGGAAAAAAAACTAAGTGTTGCAAAAAAAAAAAAAAGATTTATTAAAATAGGACGTTGCGATCTTTTTATGGAAAAAAACACTAAGTGTCCCTTACGTGTGTTATTTTTTAATGCGTAGCTTTATTTCGAATATGTTGCAAAAAAAAAAAAAAAAACCGCATAAATCGGATGTCCAAGCGCAAAAAATCGCGTATCTGTCTAATGTCGTGGACTTAAGAACGATTTGTAAAATATATATAAGTAAAATGTTGTAAAATATATATAAGTAAAATGTGGATCAGTCCACGTTTTACTTATAAATTATTTTTTTCTGACAGTTTGAAATTTTTTTTGGGGTATAACATTGGCTCCTTCACATTATACCCCTTTTGGTATATTGTAGAAAGGAGCACCCCATTTGATTTATTTTGAATATTTTAGTACCCTTTGGGCTCTGTACTCCATATTCAACATAACATTAGGTGCAGTTATAGTAAGTTACAGCAAAATCCTCAAATTGTAGATGCTACTAACCTCTATCAATCATTCATGCATCTTCATCGTAAATTCGTAATAGTGTGCTCGATAACCTCATTTTCCTGCTTTAAAAAAGTTAATTTGAATCCGATGAGTATTACATAAAAATTAAAATACATAAACTTTATAAATTTAATAACTTAACAACCTCCGCTCATTGTATGAAAACTTTCATTCATTTTAGCCCTAGTTGATCTCCCACTTCCTCCGATATACACGATTGAAATTGTAAAAAATTCGTGTACGAAATTATAATATTTGCCTGAAATTTGATATATTGCTAGTGCAAACAAACTTCTGACGTATTGCCAAATGCCAACGTCAAACTTTTGACATCCGGATATGCAGTTAAGCATGTCTAATGTTTCAAACATATATGTTCGATACTGAAAGTAATTTTTCTAAAGTTTGAATTACCAATTTTCATGAGGAAATCCTAAACAAAGTACCTAATATAGGTAAATTCATTCTCAGTACAATCACAGAAGGCCTATTTTATATGATGTTTGCCTACACTAATTATCAGTTAACTATTTTGAAAAGCTATATATAGATCAAAAGAGAGCGTCTCAATAGACTACGCCATGCAATTCCCACAAGGCTACTGACCTCCTCGTGAAATTTCGATAGTACATACAATTCAATTAGGTGATTCTTTATCTTGAATTTTTACGGGGTGACCTTGTGAAAAGTTGGTATTTTTTTTACTCGTTAAAAATAGTTGTGTAAATATATATATTTATGTATGATCACCAGGAATTTCTCCTCTTCCTCCTCCCTTTTCTTTATATGTATTATATAAAATTGAAAATTAATTGCTGAAGAAACTTGAACTACGCCATTGTTGGGTTTTATTGAACTTGATTGTAAAGAGGATAAAGTGTGTATTAATTTTTGAAAGTTTGAATTAAATTCAACAATGGAGAATTATTAGAAAGGTTTTGGAGATGGCTGAACATCAAATTTGACTCAATTTGAGCAAAAAAGTGTTGTTGAAATTTTTACACAACAATTTTATGGTGACAACAGAAGAATGATTAGAATTTCGCAGCCATTGGTTGGCAATTGTCAAAATTTGTGACAAGAAAACTTGAAGAATTTTATGGTAATCAGCCAGGATGCTAATCTTCAGCCAATTTATGGAAATTTTTGCTGCGAATTTATTTTTGTAAAACTTTTTAAAATGAAGTTAAAAAAATTTAACGGTGACACTGAAAATTAATGGAAAAGGACATAAATGGCCACCCAGGTGAAACTATTGATACCCGGTGGCCAAGAATCTTAAAGACATTTTTTAGCCTTTTCAAAATAATTCCATTTTCTAGCAATTTTTCAACTAATTTCAGTATATGTATATAAATTGTATCATTGTTGTATATGAATAGAAAATGTATCGCACGTATAGAAATTGTATCATTGTTGTATAGGGTATGTATCTCTTCCATATATGTATAGAAAATGTATCATTGTTGTGTAATTTGTTTATAATAAATGTATAATCAACGTATAGTGTGTGTAATAATGTATACACACTAATGATACACATATTATACACTATTTACACAGGCAAGGATTATCGGAGAAAAAAATGAAAATCGACATCTGTATCAAACGACCATAGATCTAATGATTTTACTACATAGTTTGATATTGTTTCTTTATTTTTTCACTTGTGTAAAGTTGTTTATCTCGTACGAAACCCTAGAGCGCGGATTCCCTAACCATCGACCAATGGAAACCCTAATCGGTGCCCACGACGTTGTCTTCATCGGCGACTACACAACAATGGAGACCGGGTCTAGGCACGAGCTCTACAAGGTGAATAGATGGCAAAGCAACGATGTCTCGGAATATATCATCGTCGTCGGAGACGCTTAGCCTGTTGGATTATTTGGAAGAGATCATCGCTACTGGAGATGGCAGAGCCTAATTTCGCCGAAGATGGCAGGGCCTAATTTCGCTGGAGATGTCGACGAAGAGATGGCAACGGAGAAGACACACCTCCATTGACTGACTGGCTTAAAGGGCAATCCGCACAATGACCAGTGCAATTCGCACATCTGTTGGTAGAGGGTTCACACATAATTCAATGGAAGCAATGATAAATAAATACAAATAGAAAAGAAAAGGGAGGAAATACAAAAAAATAGAAGAGAGAGTCATACAAAGTTAAGTGGGAGAGAGTGTGTAGAGTGAAATTATAAATTTTGACTAGAGCTTGTCTTTAGTTTGGGCTTGAGGGCTATTTCAGGGCATTTACATAAAAATGGGGCCTTTTGGGCCTTTCATTTTGCTGGTGGCCACGCCATGTGTTTTTCCCAAGATTCTGTTGAGAAAATGTTTCTAATATCTCAAAAAGAATTGTTATTTTCTAAAGTTGGCTTTTGGTCAATTTGTATCTGACCATTGAATTCCTAGAATAAGCTTTCATTACGTGATACTGTTATCAGGAGAAAAGGACAAAAATGGTCCCTCAACTATGATAGTAGGTTCAAAATAGTCTCTTAACTATGCACTTAACGGTTTTGATCCTTTAAGTTTGCCACAAGTTAACAAAAATGGTCCCTTACCTATGAGGGTTGGTTAAAAATAGTCCCTTAAGTATGCACTTAACAGTTTTGGTCCTTTAAGTTCGCTAAAAAACCTAACGGTTCTTTAGCCCGACAAAATATTCATCGAACTCTGTTTGTTAGATTTGACGAGAACTATGAAAAAAAGGAAAAAATTAGCGAGAACTCTAGATCGGCCAAATACCTCGGGACAAAACCGACGGACGTTAGTCGGTTATAGGAAAAAACTGAGGAAAAACCTACAGACTTGATAATGTCAGAAAATAGTGTCTCGGAACACAAAGACCGACGGACTCTGTCGATTAAAATCGAGGGATTCTATTCGCTAAGTAAAATACACTAGACTCGTTTTTACTGAAAACTCAAGAAAAATAAATACTTCTAGTGTAGTGATTCTTTTTTTAAAAAAATAGTTTCTACGTATTTTTCCTCAAAAATAGCGATGACTTTAGTTGTTTTTGGAAAAAAACAATAAAAATTAAAAAATAGTGTCCCTCGATTTTATCCATCGGTTTCCATCCATCATTTTTTGCTTTGTTTATGGTAGTTGACAAAGTTTTTTTAGTTTTCTTTTATTTCTAAATTATTTCTAAAGTCTAGTGTATTTTATTTAGCGATGGATTCCTCGATTTTAATTAACGGAGTCCGTCGGTCTTTGTGTTTCGAGACAACTATTTTTTGACATTATCAAGTCGTAGGTTTTTTTGATTTTTTCCGTAAATCGACGTCGTCAAAGTTTCTTTAATAATGTGTACCTCTAGATGTGAGTTCTCGCTAATTTTTTCCCCTTTTTTTATAGTTCTCGTCAAATCTAACAAACAGAGTTCGATGAATATTTTGTCAGAGACTAAAACTGCTAACTTTTGGCGAACTTAAAGGACCAAAACTGTTAATTGCATACTTAAGGGACTATTTTTAACCAACCCTCATAGTTAAGGGACCATTTTTGTTAACTTATGGCAAACTTAAAGGACCAAAACTGTTACGTGCATAGTTAAGAGACTATTTTGAACCTACTCTCATAGTTAAGGGACCGTTTATGTCATTTTCTCCTGTTATCAGTTACTGAACATTAACTTTTGGTCCTCCTTATACAAATTCTAAACGTGTTTTACAGACCCTTTAAGTTGGTCTTCATTAGTCATTAAACCTCACTCTTTATGGCTATTAATTTCCCATCAATTTCTAGTGAACGTTGGAGGATTCCATCCATCTCATTTGGTGGTCTTCTCATCTATAAATCAAGACAAGTTTTCCTCCTTTTTTTTTTCCTAATAAGAGAAAT
Organism: Lycium ferocissimum; assembly: GCF_029784015.1. Taxonomy (NCBI): domain Eukaryota; kingdom Viridiplantae; phylum Streptophyta; class Magnoliopsida; order Solanales; family Solanaceae; genus Lycium; species Lycium ferocissimum. Next base: position 51,327,938 of record NC_081350.1, on the reverse strand, counting down.
ATATCACTACAAATTCTTCCTTTCATACTATTGTGTTGGGTTTTATATTAAAATAAATCTTTGTTAGATTATGATTCCTAATTTTGTATTAGAAGTGCTTATTGAATTCTGGGGATACACCTACACCGGGTGAAATATCTTTAAGGACATCGTCTTAATTGACATGTCTCAGGTTTTGAAGAATTCACTACAGTGTTTTTGATTGAGTATTTTCCGTAAGATTTCCAAGAGATTCTACTTGTGCAAATCACCATTCCTTATTGCTCAGGATCAAGGACCTTCCCTTCTGATTTTTAACTGTCCTGATCTCCCCAATCTTTTGGATTAAGATTGTAAGGGGAATATGGTTTTAGTCTTTTACTTGAAAAGGAAAAAAAAATCAAGATGTAGAAAATAGTCAGATAGAATGAATATACCTTTTTAAATTTGAAAGTGATAAATTTGATTTTTCTTACAAATATTAATTCTACGAAATTACACTTTGGAGATGCAAGGTCTTAATTTTTTGACCCCATTTGTTCCGTGGATAGACTTAGTCAAAAGTCAAAATTTGACAAGCGGGTCACCCACCTCTAGGCCTATGATCGTAAATCAGCTCCTTTAATTCTTGGAAAGCCATCAAATCCTTTTTTTTTTTTTTTGTACGGAATGCCCTTCAAAGACATTGGTCTTTAATTTTTTCCCCTCAAATTGGTGATTTTAATTTTGCCCTTCGCTAAAATTCCTTAGTTCTGGGTTCAAATTCTCATTTAATAAAAAATTAAAAAAAAACTTACAAGACAGAGTTTTGCCTCAAACTCTACCTGATCTGCAAAGTTTGAAACTCTGCCTAATCAGGTAGAGTTTTACAAAATTTTACCTCAAAGAACTTTGACCCGAATAGGCTTAACTTTAATATGAAATACTGCCTTACGATTTTTTTTTCTAATTGAATCTGCATTCAAACTTCAAATCTTATGATATTGAAGACCACTAATTTGAGGGAATCTAAGAGAATGAAACACACGTAGTAATTATTATAGCGGTTCCTTCGTTTCCTTGAAGACCAGTGCCTTTGATGGACAATCGTGCAAATGACCCGAAACTGATACTATAACCTCGATAGCCCCAAACCTGTGAATTTTCTCTGATCCATCGTCAGCATTCAAGTCGTAGACTGGACTGGAGTTGATGTGTTCAAATTTGAACGCAATTCAAAAGTTGACAAGTCAACCACTGACTGCTGAGTGACTCACTATTGCCCATGAAGATTTTTTTTATCAATTTTCATATTAGCTAGACTTTATGAACATGCAATTACACGTTATTTTCAGACAATCTCAATTATAGCGTAATTTTTAGATAGTAATTTTTATATATATATATATATATATATATATATATATATATATATATATGTATGTATGTATGAGTTACAAAAATATTAGTACAGTCATAGAATTGTATCTACTTAATACTTCTTTGAATTATATTCTCGGTATTTATCTTTTCTTCTTTTTCTCATATCAAAAACATGTTACGAGTAAGATAATTCAATATTAGGGATTAAGTGACCATAAAACCAACACATGCAATATTTATTGGTATATATATTCTGAAAATAATTATCAAGTATTCCAATTTTATCCAGTACAAAATATTTTTCTTACAAAAATAATATAATTTTGAAGTGAATAAAAATCGATCAATATTATTGAATCAACATTTCACACGCTCTTAACCTATGTACAATGCCTTTAAACATGAAATGGAAAAGGATCAAAAATTCCCCTAACGTATTGATAATGGTTTAAATGAGCGCTACTTCCACCTATTGGACGTCTATTGTCTTTAACGTTAGTTTTTTCCTTTTGGGTTAAAAATGGCCCTCCTTCCATTTATTGGACCTCAATTATTGTCCTTTACGATTAGAAATGTCCCTCCTTTTAATGAAAATATGAAATGACCTATGAATTTAATATACGCTTAGAAGCACTTTTTAGAGGCTTGGTCCAACATTGTTGCTCAAAACTCAAAAAGTTTTTCAATTGACGGCAAAAACAAACTGTTTCTCACCAAAATTAGTTTTTTGAAAAATACTTTTCAAAATAAGCTGATTTTGAAAATTTAGCCAAAAAGGCTTTGAATTGTGGAGTTTGATACATATTCTACCATTGTAGCCTTAGTTTACGGTCTAAGGTGAATTCTCCATGACATAATTTCATTGTAATAGGTTGTGGCATTTAAACTTCACGCTCCATTACAAATTAACAAAATTATATTATTACTCGACTTCAAAATGTTACTTTGTTTTAATTTATGTGATATTTTTTCACTTTTAACATTTTTCGTTTCTTTTAGACGTTAGACTTGAATGCATGTCCTTACATGTCCACGAGTTCACTCTTTATGTCAAACTATTCCTATGAGCAGTTTGCGGGCTTACGGCTGAGAAAACAATTACACTGGATACATAGATATAGTTTTTCAAATAAAATATTAAAGTGCAAAGACAACAAATTAAAGATACTTAGTAATTGTAATAGAACAATTCATTGATGTAATTTGCAAATCAAATAAACACAATGACAGAACAACAAATTTTTATTTTAAAAAGAATTTTATACTTTTCAAAAATTAGTAATGTGTTTGGCCAATTAATTTAAAAAGTACTTTTGAAGTTAATTAGTGTTTGGCCAAGCATGTGTATTTTTCTTAAAAGTACTTTTCAAAAAGCTTTTTGGGCAAAAGCCTATTTTTTTACTTAAAAAATCGTTACATTTCAAAAATAAACACTTTTTTTTTAAAATAAGACTTATTGAAAAGATAATTTAATCCACCAACCGATAATTCACAGTTTTTGAAGAGCATTAAACTGTATAGCTAGCTACTACAAAAAGGATTTGTATTGAATCAACAAAATAAAGAGAATCAAATATCAATTACTCTATTCTTAGTTCTCTCTCAATATTATTGCAAAAGTCCAAGTAAATGGAATGATACACAAATCAATGCTAACCCAATTCTCTGTTTTGCTTCTTCTACATACGCAATGTTGCGGAAATTCTTTTAATCAAAAGTAGCTAGAAACTATCCTGTTTAAATTGAGACTCATTTAGCAAAAAGTGTCCGTGAAGGACATGGACTCTTCAATCATTGTAGGTGCAATTTTAATTGAAGTCAAAGTTGTTAATATTACAATTTTATCCAAAAAGGAATTATCAATTCAAATAATAACTTAGTTTGAACGGTATAAAAATCGTTCAATATTTGAAGGCTATATTGATCAACCAATATTTATATTTATGCTTTTAAAATAATAGATAGATAGATATACATATTCTTTTTATAAGGTTTGATATACTCCATCGTCGATCTCAAATTATTTGTCGTTTTTTTGTTTTACAAGCCCCTTAATAAATATTAATTAAGAAGGGTATTTGACTAACTTTACCCTTATTTATGTCTAAGTTATCATTTCTCTCCATTAAAATATTTACTCTATTTATGTGTAATCTCCATTAGTAAAAAAATTCTACAGAGGATAAAATGGGAAAATGATAAGTAATTTGAGACAGAGGGAGTGCTATTTTATTTTTTATTTTTTTATAAGGTCTGATATATAGTATTAATACTCCTTTCTGGAAGTTTGCCAGCCAAAGAAAGTCAAAATATTCCAAAAGTGCTGATGCTTACAAAGTCTCCCAAACTCAAACGAATTGGTCAACACACGCCTAAATACCAACGCTACTATAAAATGTTTCTTGGCAAAGTTAACAAATCCATCATCCTTTCTTCTCCTTATCATTCTGAAAACATTTTCCTTTTGTTCACCAGAAAAACAATTTAACCCTCATCCTAGTTTCTTTTTCTGATTCTTGAAACACTTCCCTATTTTCAAGATAAAATTCGTTACACAGATACCATCAAAACCCAGTTTTCGAAATACCACATCAGTTCTATCACCGTTAATCCTAAGTTATCAGGGGGCGCTAGACATCTAAATTCAAAGAGTTCTATCTTTTTTGTCAGCGGATTTCGCTCAAAACTCCTTCCCTCGATAGTCTTGAGTTGTTTGGGAGAAACACAAATATTTCTCAAAAGTGACAGTATCAAGAATATCAAAGATAACTTTTCTTTCATCTAGCAGTATAAAATCTTTCCAATCAAGAAACATGCAGATTCTCCGTTCCAATGAAACCATCACTCCAAAGCTTTCATTTCCACCAGCAAAGTCACCACTAGTTGGCAGAACCAACAGGCCAACTAGTAAGTTTCTTGCATCACCAAGGTCTAAACACAGAGATTCATCACCCCTCATTTCAAGAAGACCAGTGAGGACAACAGCAACAAGCCATTATAGTCTACGAAAAGTTCATGGATCGGCGAACAAAGAGATCATAAAGAGGGCATTAACACCACCAGCTCGTCGACCAACCTTGAGATGGTTGGATTTTAAGCCAACTCCTAGTCGCCTTTGTAATATGTCTGCAGCATAGTTTTGGTCTTTGTAGTTTCTTGGATATAGGATGTGATGTACAAAAGAAGCTCAAATACATCAGAGTTTCACTTGTTTTTTTGAGAATGGTAACATTAGTTTCACCTGTTTATTCTTTATATAGATTATTCTGGACTTCCCAAGATTGCTAGCCATTTCAATTTTTCATTCTTCAGTCCGAACTGAACTACTACAATTTTAAAATTGACTAACTGATATAATATCCGATACATTATTATCCTCTGCAAAGCCAATTCCAACTTGCACTAGTGAAAGTGGCACACATCAAGAATCAAACACTTCAGTTGTTCTGTTTTACAAGAAGAAGCATCCATTTTTGGTACTAATAAATGACCCGCAACAAAGAATGACATGTTGAAATTTTCAAAAATTGTAAGATATAATGTTAGTTCTCCAGTGGTGGTAAAACGAGGCGGTCTTGTCCTTCCACCAGCTTTGCAGATCGAATTATGTCTCCAGTTTTGATCTGGGGAAGGATATCTCTTCCAATAGTTGTATATCTATGCATCATAACATAAGAGTTATCACACTGATTTGTTGAAGACAGAATAGCTTTTCACAAATTACTAGACAAAAATTTAGAAGAAACCATACCCGAAAACCGAAAATTGACCCTCGTCAAACGACAAACCTCCCAAGCCAGACTGACAAACAACATTTTTATTGGATAAGCTAGGTTGCAGTATTCTATAGAGTGATAATTTAAAGAACAACAAGAAGAAAAGCAAGATTAGTCTATACTGATGAATTGCTACTTACATTTCTCTTATCATAAAGATAGAAGAAGAACTGGCTTGGTGATGAATTCTCATCTGATACATCACTATGCGCCATTGCAACTGCACCATAAACGGATAATGGCAGCACAGGCAGCTCCCCATCCTTCCGTAACAAAAGGAATAAATGATAAGCACAAGCACAACAGAAATAAATGCCAAAGAGCAGTCTGTCATTAACCATGAAACCTGTGAATACCTGAACGCTTAAAGTTGTTCTGTAAAGGGGTTCAAATTGTCCGGATGGCTTGATTTCTAAGGGAACACTGTACCCAGTGGTCTTGCCCACCTCGCTGTCTGAAAGAATTGCTTGGTTTGCACAAGTTAGCTTCATCCCATCATATGCCCCATCAACCACCTAAAGAATTATAGATTTGTTGTTACCATGGCAGAAATTCTTATTCAAATAAATCTAAAGATGAGAAGTCTTAAGGATGCAAGCTTTTACAGGACAAAATATAACAAGATATAGCTGATGTCTGAACTAGATCATGGTGAGATAGTAGCTTGAAACATAAGGGACCACTAGTTACAATGATCTTCGGTCAGCAAGTATATCATAATCAAGAAATGCAAAAGTTATTTCCCATGTTCTCTTTATATAAATGTAACTCCTGAAGACATCACAATGATGGTTTTCCATATTTTAGAACAATGACAAGTTGATAACCTAGAGCTATGAAAAGGAAGTAAAATAGTAATCAGGCCCAACAAAAAAGATGTGGGAAATGAAAGAAGTAATAATCACCATTAGGTGTTGAACATGCTTCAAGTGAAGAAATACCTGAATTCTGATCAGTTCGTCTAACGGAAGTACGGAGACATCCTCAAATGGGAAAGGAAGGGAGAAAATTGATAGAAGTTGTTAGAGTCCCACATCGGTGGATGGAGTTGTTTGCCTCCTTATATGATATTGGGAAATCCTCACCTCTTGAGCTAGCTTTTGCGTTAAGCCCAAGGTTCATTTCTTAACATGATATCAGAGCCAGACTCATCCCAATTCTTGTTTACCCAATATTCGGCCCCCATGTTATATTTACACGCTTCGGATGTCCAATCCTGACATGCGGATTTGGGGTGGGGGGTGAGGGATGTTAGAGTCCCACATAGGTGCGGGATGAGGTTGTTTTCCTCCTTATATAGTGTTGTAAATCCTCACCTCATGAGCTAGCTTTTCAGGTTGAGTTAGGATCAAGGTCACAGTGGTACGGGAGGGCCTTATCTTTGTGATGTAGATGTTTCTTATCCAACAGAGGAAAGAAGCTATCCAGAAAGAGAACTAGCAATATGGAAAACATTTAATGGAGACGAAAGAAAACATAAACATGTAGAGTGTAGAAAGTAGACGTACACATGCAAGAACCAAAACAATTTCTGCAACAACATACCAAGTGTGGTCACACAAGCGGGGTCTGGGGAGGGTGAGATGTACGCAGACCTTACCCCTACCTTTGTGGGGTAGAGAGGCTAAAGTACATGTTGAGGGCTACACAATCACAGAGTGACACTAGCCAAAGAAATGCAAGAAGAACATTGCGCTCAGCTCATCACTCAAAGGCGGTTGAATATTTTCACACATCATGATGAATACTTACAATCCTCCAATTTGTCCTAAAAGACAACTTACTGATATTGGAACGAAGCGGACACGACTGGACCACAATTATATCGAGGATCATATGACCAACCCCAACTAGTTTGGGATTGAGGAATAGTTATTGTTTTTGTTGCACAATGAGTACTTACAAGGATGAAGTGAGATTTCACTACCTTACCAGTTTTGCGAAGTTCCCTGCAGTCAGTGGTGCTGAATATCCATCTATAACAACCTGCATCATGTCATTATACAGTTAATACTTTTCTGTTGACAAAATGTCTATCTGAAGAATATTACAAGTTATGATAGTAGAATATAAAACATTCTCCTCTGGTGCAGGCTCTATTAGAAGACAGACATTGTCAACCCCCTCAGAAAAGCAGAAGAAAATGTTTTTGGGGAATACTTCATCATACAGAAGCAACAGACTTTTTATTTCACAAACACAATATAGGACATTGTTGCGAACATACTCCCCAGGCGGGATATTTAACGCATTAGCTACAGCACTGCACGGATCGATACGCACAGCACCTAGTAGGCGGTTCAGAGAAAGAGAAAGAGACAGTACAGCCATTTCGAGATTTGATTAAATTGCACTAATATCTCCCAGATGAAGCTATTGCATGAGATTATGGTTGGCATTCAAGGAAACAAAGAAGTGATAGGTTTCGAGTCATTAGCAAACAACTTCTCAGAAATATGTCCTCTTAACTAAAAGGTCTAGAGTGATGCTTAAAACTTTAGTATTTCTCCACCCTTGGAGTTTTGGGGAGAAAGAATTATTTAATTAGGAAAAGATCGCTTGAAAGAGGAGAGACATAATAATGTAAATAGACCACCCACATCACCACAGTTTTAATCTGATTCTCAAGTAAAGGATTCAGCATACCTGAATTTTTGCAGTGCTTTTGGCTTCACCAGCAGCTTCAGGAGAAAATGCTGAACCATCTACTTTCTCAACTGTAAATTCAACTATTCCTCTCCCTGTGAGCCTGACGCATTTAGTAGAAGAATATAACACAAACCATCTTCCCCAAAGAAATCATTATGTAGTTGTTTTAACAGGGTTGCTTATAACTTGAACACAGAGTGCTTTAAAAAGAATAGCCCACTCAAGTTTTCCTACATAGCAATGCAATAATGTTGTTGCTGAAGTGCTAAGAAACCATGATGTGAACATTTGGATATACAAAGGCACCATCACATTTATTATGCATATGTGATTGTCCTCGAATTTGATAGTCGATGAACGTACATATTTGTCATTGAGAAACTCACTTTGTAACTAGTGGAAATGTTGCTTTATTTCCTTCCAAAGGTCTTATGGCATTGTCTCATTGATAATTTGACAGAACCTACACCAATTCTACTCAATTATTATACAAAAACAACATACCCAGTGTAAGTGGAGTGTACACAGACCTTACCCCTACCTTGGAGGTAGAGAGGCTATTTCCAATAGACCCTTGGCTCAAGGAAAAACAATTTCAAAGCAGTTCGAAAAATGAAATGACGGAAATGAAGAAGCCATGTCAATATAAAAATTCTACTCAATTATTATCTCGATTCAGTTTTTTTCTTTCTTTTGTTGTTATTTTTTTCCGGGGGTGGGGGAGGAGGGTCTTGGGGTTGAACAACAAATATAAGGTCCTCGCGTACCACATACACAATTTTTCATCTTTTCCCTGTTACTCTTATTTCCCATAGGAAGATTTGTCATATCTTCTTTATGTTTATATTTTGGTTTTGTGTGATGTAGAATAGGAGCAGCTATTACATTACATCTTGGACAACCATTAGGATCCAGACATGAAACATAAGCGTTTGGAGTAGAGAAATGTGAGAAAATAAGTAAGTTCATGGAAGAAGCAGTATCTCCTTTGGTGGAAAACTGACACTAGTGAATACTGCACTTGATGGCATCCTTGCCCACTTGATTTCACGCACATCTATCCCAGCAACAGTATAAAAACAATTGAACTAGATCAGATGAGGAACTCTTTGAGAAGGAAATCAGGGAGGAAGGGAACTGGTATAATGGCAAAGATTGATGCAAGACAAGGTCGGTGGGAACCAGGTAACAAATCCTAAGATTATATAACAAAAGCTTACTGTTCAGAATTTTGGAGAATTAATGATAAAAAGAAAGAACTATGGAAGCAGATGACCAAGCGTAAGCATGGGATGCAGAACTCTGGAAATTAGCCGTCACTTCTTCTCATGGTCTGGCCATTTGGAAACACAACAGGTGTTTATGGAATGAATTCCAGAATAAAGTAATGACTCTCTATTGGTAATGGAAGGAGAGTTGAGATAGGCTGCACAAACGGCATGGGAAGATACTCTGGCAGAAATCTTTCCAGAAAGATATAGCATGGGAATCAGCAGAAACAGTAATATTGCTGAATACTGTAATGGAAGGGCTGTAACATTCAAGTCAGAATGAAAATGATTGGGATGTTGGGAGAGGTTGTTCATTACTCGAAATATTAGGAGTAATTCTGGATGCACGACAAAAAGATTCCCTCTTCTAGTTAGCAAAGGACAGGAAATTCTATGTGATGTCATGCCTATTAAGAGCGGAAACAAGAGGGACTACAGACAGTCATGGAATGTGACCTGGAGAACCAAAGCTCCAACTAAAGTACCATCCTTTGATTGGACAGAAGTACATGATGCATGGCTGACCACAAGATAACATGCAAAAGGGAGGTTTCCATATGTGCAGCTGGTGCTCTCTGTGGAAGGAACACTCAGAAACTATTAATCACATTATGCTACACGGAGACTATGTTGACAAATCTAACGTTTTTGAGCCTTTATGGGGTACACTGTGGTATTGCAACTTGAAGTAAGCTGTGTGCAATTGGCAGGGCGAAGGCTGAGGCAAGAGCAGAAACAGAGCTGGAATCCTCTTTATATATTTTGAAAGACTGGCTAGAAAGAATCCATAGGTTCAAATTTAAAGTATTGGTATAAGTCTTCTTTTGTACATGATATAGATGTACTGGACCTTTTATCCTTACATACTTAAAATATCAAATTCCAGCCAACTTTTATACATAAGCAGTACCTCCTTGGTGCTGCTGCTTGTATAAAAGGAGTGACACAAGTGCATCAGCAACATGCCAGAATTTATACGAACCCTTGGTAACACAGTATAAATATCCCAAGAATCATAAAACAACCATGTCTCTCCTTCTCTAGAGAGAGAGAAAGAGAGATGAAGGTGGACTGTATTAGCCCAGGTGCGTACAAGCTCGCTTAGACACCACCGTTATAAATAAAAGGGAGAAGGAGAGCAATCTATGTGCCTAAGCTATAAATGCCATATTTAGAAGAGAAATCATGAGAGGCCTTACCTTGGGTATTTCAAGTACTGCTGAGGCAACAAAAATGATAATCCTGGGGCCTGTAGAGAGATTATGTCTTTGAGCTATTGTCAACAATATTATAAGCTTTACTATGATAATTTTATTAGAAAATGTATTATCGTAAAAAGCGTGATGCATGAGAGATTTGGATAGTTTGATGCTACAGGCACTTTGCCTCAAATCTTGTCCTCTGTTATATTCTTCAAAGCACAATATCATTTCCTAAGTGCACGATTTGAACCTTAATTCAAAATCTTATTGCTTAATAAAGCTCCGGAAAAGGGAAAATTACTCTAAAAGGTAAATGTGGACTACTCGAACAGAGAAACTGTGGTTTCCACTACCGATGTGCCCCCTCTTCACCACAGAAGAGTGACAGTGTTTACAGAATCATTTATAAACGTCATGGACATTACTAATAAAGGTGTTTAGTGTACAAAGGAGCTCATAAATACAGTGTACAAAGGAGCTCATAAATACCTGTAACAACTCCAGCTGTGCAACAGTATCAAGTGTAGATGCAAGACCAACTGATACTCTATCTGTATTTTTATCCTTTATGTACTGCAGAAGTTTTTGTAATCCACTCTGACAAGATGAAAAAGAAAGTCATCTTGATTGAAGTAAGTTTTATGTTTAAAGATATCATCTGTTTGGATGAAATCTCCAAGAAATTTAAGAAATCTGTGTAAAATGAAGTCATCTAACCTAAAGCACTTTTGAACTAAACAATCTATGTTGTTTCGTGTTACCTTGCCCTCTATGAGAGATGTGTACAAGACTGAACCCTCTTCCTTCAGTTCAGCTGGTATGCTAGCCAGGATGGATGCCTTTTCATCTGTTGCGATCTGAAGTATTGACTTATTAGGAATAATGTACTTAACACCAGAAATAGTTCTGATTTCACATTTGATTAGTGTAATACCTTCACATGAGATTAAAAAGAATGGTAGCTATTTGTCAAAATTGTGAAAAACATTCCCTGCCAGCCTATCTCATGGGGACCGCTTTTAATATGTACTTCTATTATGATTGTCTAATTTCTAAGGGTATAATTTTCAGAGAAGATAATGTAACTATAATCCTATACTTAATTTGAATAAGAGAATTTCATAACTTCACATCCTTTCATTATAAGTGATTTTATGATTTGTTATTTGCAGAACCAAATAATCTGTTACAGTCAGTTGGCACGCAGCATCAACATCTTTGGGACTCTTTGAATTCTCTATACTATAACTTTGTTTGATGGATAGTTTAAAACAATAACATGAAAAGAAAGATTCCTTCCTTCCTTGTACCATTGGGGATCTTTCTGGCAAACAAACATAATTGAGAAGCTATTTTATGCAGGGTATCACTCCAAAAGTTTTCTTTTATTCTTCTTATGTCAAGAAATGGCCTGATACCCAACACTTCTCTTGGATGGCCATAATACAAGTTGAAGAATGGAAACGTTGGTGGAGGATCAAACCGTAAGTGTCTTATATCTAATTTGGTTGCGACAGGCTTTTTTTCATTTTTCGCACGTCGGCCGAAAATAATTATGGGCGCTTTCCAAAACATACAAGACCTACACGCATATTATATTTATAATATGTATATTTATGTATATAATATGTATATTTATGTATATAATATGTATGTTTTGTGTATACAGTATGTATATCAAACCTATACATTTGCTGGCTATTTTGTAAATTAGATCACCGAAAGGCATTGGACTGTAATTATCTCAAACTATTACGCAATACCTTAAGTGCTTTCTTCACATTACCCTCCATTGTTCCAAAAGGTTTTCGCTGTGGAATCCTGAGCAAGTATGAGATGTCCTCAAGAGAATCCTGCGAGAAGTAAAGGAGGAATAGTGATAAAGTGATACTGCATGACTACTATCTACACGACCAAATAGGAAAGATTAAATAGAAATGTTAGTCCAGTAAAACCACAACATATTGGCAGAATAAAACAAGCGTACCTGTATAGTTTTCATATTTGTGTTGGCTGGGATAGCTCTTCTGAGAGCTAATTCTCCTGTTCTAGGGAGAGTCTTTGTTTCAGGGGAATAAAGCACTGCCTCAGCAGGAGAAATGGACCAAGCTTGCCAACCATACAAAGGTATTGGAGATGCAATTTCAATAAAGATAACAATCACAGCCATTAAGCTCTGAAATTGCTTCATTGAACTCTCCAAATGTGTTAACAAAATGGAAGGAGTAGTTGGCCTCTTTGTCAATTCCTGCATGACTGAAAACCCATTATTAAGGAGCTGAGAGGGTTAAAAAAAAAAAAAAAGGAAATTATTTTGTTTTCATCATTGTTGAAACAACGTTGAGAGGCAGACATTAGATAAATATTCATGAGGGAGAGACAAAGATGTATGGTTACAAATGCATTATACTAGTGTCACGAGGAAAAATGAAAAAGAAGGAAAATCAGAAAATTCATAGCCTATGTTACGCTTTGCAGTTTTTCTTGGTTAACTAATTTTATAGATACATTTACCCTTGAAGACATTACATGCCTTATCTAGAACCTTCACAGTGTTAACATTTTTTCATGCAGTTTGAAGGATTTGGATGGTATAAACTATAAACCATTAGCAAGGAATACCAATTGCTCGAATTGGTCTCCGTATTGTCAAAGGCTCATTTAAGATGCACTTAAACCCTGAAGCTCAAAAAAGCTCAGGGAGGGCGCTTCGCTTGCTTAAGTTGCGCTCCAATGTAGGCACGGCACTAAGGGGTGCGCCTCATTGCCCATGAGTTTTATCTTAAATCAAGCGGTACTAAACAAAATATACAATCGGTAAATAAGTGTATTAGTTGTTAAGTAAAACATTATGAATGACCTCGTTACATTTTTCTTGAATTTTAGATATATTTTTATTTTTGTTCCTTAGTTGCACCTATTTTAATTAAAGCTCGCACTTAAACAGGGGCAGAGCCAGCCTTCGAGTTGCGAGTTCGGTAGAGCCCAGTAACTTTAGCTCAAACTTTATGTTTGTATTAAAAATATCGTATAAATAATCTTTCCAGAACTCAGTATACAAAATGAATTGTGATTGTAACCCATAAACTAAAATTCTGGCTCCGACTTTGCACTTAAATTGTGTTTTGCGCTTAAAGTCCCAATAGACCTGGAGCGCTTTTTTAGAGCTATTCGCCTTTAAAAACACTGATTCATCTGATAAGAAAGTTCCATATATTTTACCTCTTAGTAGGATAGCCAAATATTATGGCAAGACTTACTTTTGATTGATGATCCACGGTCATTTAAGTTTTTTATGAGGATTAAACTTTTTAGAGTTGAACCTGCCTAAAATTAAATCTCAGATAAACAGTAATTAAGTACAATCAATCAATTCATCAACTTACTCCTTAATTCCAAATTATTCATAACTCAGGAGCAAATGGAACAAAAGAAGAATGAACATTTCACAAAATTCAAGCCTTGAAAAATAGCTAGAATTTTGAGTAGAAGTTAACTAACCATGGAAGAAGCATTGTTCTTTGGGGAAATACGAGTGAGTCTAGGATAAATTGGTGTTGCTGGAGTTGTGGTGTGGAAAAATGCTTTGTTTAATTGAAAAGGATGGAGGAATGAGAGATTGGAATTTGGCCTGTGAGTGTGAGAGATGATGGAACAGGAACAGGATAAAGGGGACGCCATTCTGGTAGTGTTGTTGATGAGAGGTTTTTCGCGCGCCTTGTCCTAAGCCTTATCTTTGCGGGATATCTTGGCCGTCTTTCATATGGGTAACTATTGTTTGTTCCGGTTTCTTTTTTCAATTTGTTTGTTTTACTTTCTTTATTTAACGGAAAAGGGTTAAAAATAATTTAAAACTATCCAAAATAGACCACTTTTACCCTTCATTAAGTTTTAGGATTAAATTTGAGACCACATATACCACTATGATAATCTAAAACTATCAAAATAACCATTTTTTTCTTAAAATAAGCTCAAAAATAAGACCCATTTAAAGTTATTAAAGGATTAAATATATACCAACTTATTTTTTTTTAAATATATTCATTAAACGAAATTTTTTGTTATAGCCCAATCCAGGCTCTATGTTTAATACATCTCCACACAAGCTACCAAGACTGGGGAAAAAAAAATTGACTTGGCTGACAACTTGGAAAAAAAAAAAAAAGCCCTCATTTTTTTTCATGTTGATAGCTTGTGTGCAGGTCTATTAAATATAAGGATATATGTGGTTCGAATATTAGACGATATGGGTAAAATTGATACAAAGGATAAAAGTGATCTATTTTCGATAGTTCAAGGGTATTTTTGATCCTTTTTCGTTGTTTAAAAAAGAATGTTTTTTTTTTTACCAACTCTTTAATTTCAGCTTTCCATATGATATGTTGAAGATCACAAGTTTAAAGAGCATTTTGGTACATTTTAGGTATCTTTAATATCACAAAATTAAAAAACTTCTTTACTTTTTTAAACTTTTTGCCAAGTCAAAACGAGCCATACAAATTGAAACGGAGGAGTATTTCATTATATGCCGCCGCTTGTATAAATATTTCAATTCTAAATTTTGAAGGACATGGTATAGTCCTTTCAAACTTAATTTTAAATTTAACTTTCAAACAACAGTTGAACACAGTCAAAATATAAAGCAAGAAGACTAACTTACTGCTTGAATATCTGTCTGTAAACGAAGAAAAAAAAAAAAAAAAAGGAGAACATAAATTGTTCGCCACTTGTCACAAGGTCTACTTATCAATTTCCAAAATAATAGATTTTTTTTTTTCATCACCAAAACTGTGATTGATATGGCAAATTAGTCAAAACTTTTGGATTTCTCCAAGTATTTTCTGCATATTTCAGCATCGTTTATTATTCCCTCCTCCCAACGCATGCAACATAATACTCGTGGTGTTTGATATTTTTCATAAGAAAATATATGAGCATTTGACAAGGAAATGACTGACGGGTTGAGGTGCAGGAACAACAACTTGGAGATTCCAAATTTTGAGTAAAGTAACAAATGTAGCCGACACTCGGGCTTGTGTACAGTAACAGGCCACTCAACCTTAGATGACCAAAACTACTCAAGAGTATACTTAAGGAACCATTTTTGTCATTTCCTCAGAAGTCGAACAAAGCTCTAGAGGCTTTCTTAAATGATACAAGTCTCGTATTTTGGTAATTAAATTAAAATGTGTGTCAATAGAATACACAAAAGATTATTTTATGGTTAACATTTCCCAGGAATCAAATCGAGTAACAGACATTCTAAACAATTTTAAAACTATGTCTACCAAGTACCAATAGTATCAGAATCCAGTAAGAGACTTTTTCTGCATCTTGTTTAAAGGAAGGGAATAGAAGGGCGGAACGTATATGCACTTTTAACTTGGTCGTTGAAGCAATGAAGTTCCCCTCAACGGTCCCAGAACGACAAGTAAACTCTTCTCTGAAATAGTAGCCTCAGATTTTTGTGCTTCACCGAAAACCAATTAACCATTTAGCAGACATTTCTCTGCAACATTGGCCTCAGATTTACCTGTCTCTTGGGAAACCAGTCCGCCTTTTTTTATGTCTTCCCAGAGCAAACACGTATCTCATGAACCAATTGCAATAGTGCTCCATTTGTCAAAGTTAGTCGCCTGAAAAGTACCTATCTAAATTTGGAAGACGATAGAACACATGTTTACCACCTGCAATCGCAATAAAATTTCCCATTAATAAACGACCTTTTCAAAAACTACTTTGTACAGGGCGGGCATCATGCACAATAGAACCAGACTTTGGTATGAGACTACCAGAAACAAGTGAGCAAACATAAAACCACTTATAGGAATCAATATTCGGGTGAATGTAAGGTTTATGCAAGCAAGAGTTGGGCATAGGAAATATGAGGTCCTTGGTTTTATGACACTTAATGTAGAGAAGAACTTCGCCTGTGTGAGCTTGCTCATGTTGCGGATCGCAAGCCCGTCTAGAGGAAGGTTGCAGTAGGTTGACACCCTATGTAAAATTAGTCAAATTATGATGTGACGGACTTAAATGGGGATAATTACATTTTTTGACCGCTTTAAAAAATAATTGTAGGCAAATGTATATGTTGTGTATATTAAGTATAAATATACATATTATGTACATAGTCAGTGTATAGGCTATGTATATTTTAGCTAGCCCCCGTAACTGATTTTGGACGACGGGCCAAAATTGAAAAAGCGCCTTAAATGGAGCAACATAGACTGAGGATTCATATGACCTAATCCAACTTGCTTGGATTGAGGCATAGTTGTTGTAACGTGGGAAACAAAAGCAAGCGAGTGACACCTAATTATAGCAAAGGATTTTACCTGGAAGCACGTAATTAGATAGCAGTCCATCACTGTCCTTCTCGCAGATAAGAGAGATTCATAGACTAGAGGACTCCCAGCTGGCATAAACAGCTCCAATTAATTTCTCATGCAGCTTAACGCCAGAGCAAACAACTATTCCCCTATCAAGACTTTCCAAGTATATCCCCTTAGAGAAATCAAGTGAACGCCCTCCTGCATCAGTTACCACACCACCAGCCTCTTGTACAATGAGAACACCAGCTGCATGGTCCCAAATCTTCTCTTTGTACCCAGCTCTCGCAAATTTCATGAAAATTTCAGCATCTCCCTGTGCTATGGCGGCATATTTTACCATGCTATAAACACGGAGGGGCTTGTTTCTGCCAGTGGAGATTAAAATGTTAGAGAACACAACTTATCATCCCTGAGAAGGCACATTTGTGTTTGATTACTGACACTGTTATGGACCAACATGAAGTACAAGAGAACAGTGGAGAGATCCAATTGTGTGATGAATAATGGATAACCAACAGTGTTACTCCCTTAGTTTCAATTTGTTTGTCTTACTTCCCTTTTAGTCCGTTTGAAAAAGAATGCCTCTTTACTAATTTGGCAACTCTTTAATTTCATCATTCCACATGGCATGTTTATGGCCATAAGATTAAGGGCATTTTGGTACATTATACATATCAAGTACTTTCTTAAATTCCGTGCCCAGCGAACCTAGTACAAACAAATTGAAACCAAGGGAGTTCCCACAACTCAAATTTTTAGTTTCGAGCCATGGAAGCAGTCACAAATGCTTGCATTAGGTATCACACCCTTTTGGGGTGCGGCCCTTCCCCGGACCCTGCTAACGTTGGATGCTTTGTGCACAAGGCTGCCCTTTTTAAACTGTTGAAAATAATTATTCACAAAGGCCAAACAACTTATCAACATGTTTCTTTCTCTTTTCTTATTTTTTTTTTTTGGGGATATGTATGACACATCAGCATATTTTCCTTAAGGAAGTGTAATGTGTTGATTAAACAAACAACATTAAAGACAAGTCTGCTTTTTCAAGAAGAAAGAAGAGAGGAACTTCCCGGTCCAGATAATGGAACGCCTAAATACGCCTTTTAAGCTTTTTAAAACTAAATGAATTCTTGGAGACTGGCAGCAAAAACTAGAGGTAGTTTATCAACAAACCTAAGCCCAACAGAGGAAGCAAGTCCAGCTGCGTAGGAGTGGTTTGAATTGGCTCTCTCAACTGGCTCACAAAAAGTTGCCAATGCTGGATCATCAATTGGAGAAACACAAACTTGTTTGGCAAAATTTGGCCATTCATATTTCATATCACCATAAACCATTGGCTGCACCCAAGCTTCACCAGTACCTTTTTTCGTGTACATCACACATCCGTCTTTCAATGTATCAGGTGAGGGCACTGAAACTTCTGATGAAATATTATTTTGCTGTTGCTTATTATGCCTGTCCCTCTTCATATGATAATTAGGGCATCCTAGCACTCCCACTACAACCTCCCCATTATCAATCAAGGCTAGAGCCACAGCATACTGATCTCCACGCACAAACCCTAGTGTACCATCAACTGGGTCAAGAACCCAATGCCTGCCACGAGGGCCCCCATTTGAATTGCAGCGACTAATAGCCTCCAGAATTTCTGAAGGCCCCAGGGATTTATCCGGACTTTTCAGACCATATCTGGAAGCTTCTGCTAAGCATTCGTTGACAGTGCTAACAACTTTACCCAATATACCTGCTGATTCAGGCTTGGAAAGAGTTTGAACGTCTTCTTCAGCTACTATGGAGACATTTTCGCTACCAAAAGTATCTGAAAGGATCCAGCTTACAGTTGCTTGCACACTCCAATCTATCCATGAAAACAAGTTGAGGGAAATACTTAGTGTGCATAGGAAGCAATCTATGCAATATCTATAAAAGATACATGCTTATGGATATAATGCAAATTGCAGGTAGACACAGTAAGAACTTCTTCCGCCCTGAATAATTTAAGGAATAGAAACAAACAATATAAATTATGCCCTTTTTTTTGATAAGGTAATTTTATTGATGGAGCACACTACTAAGATAGTACAATGCAGATACAAGAAGCAGAAAAACTGGTCAGGGATCCTATTGTATCTCAAGGTACCCAAAAAATCCAGCATTATATAGAGCAAAATCAGCATTACACTAATTTTTTAATTTCTGAATACATCTATTCTTACATAATAATTTTTTCCTCCTTCCCTACGAGCAAAACCATGCCCGTTAGATGTGCAGGTTTCTATTAAATACTATCAAAATCCAGTACAATTTTAAAAAGTCTGAGCAAACAATCAAAATATGCTGTTTCACTATCCTACAACGTCAAAAATGGGAATCGTTGAGCAGCCAAAATAAAACCTAAAGCATCTGAACTTCTTTTATTCAGCAATGGAAAGAGAGAAAAATTGCATCATTTGCAATGCATCATAGTATATCATGTTGATTATTTGACATCCATTCGTAATAACATACGAAGTTTTATCAGCATAATTATGTCACCACAGCCAACTCTTTCTCAACATGTTTGATCATTGATTTTGAATGGAATTTGATATGTACGAGGTGGCATTCTGATAATATGTTAAAGACGTGGACTGTTGACCCCAAATACAAAATTTAGCAGCTGAAATATCACTAATCCTGTTAACTAAACAAGGTGAAGACATTCAACATTGCACCTTCTTACTGGCATTTTGCCTAATTGTATGATTCCCTTCACTGGTCAAACCCGGAAGACACAACATGACTGGCTACATGGAAAATCATACATAAGTCTAGCAAGGCAAGCCATTTTTATGGATGATCTCTTGCATATTAGTAAACTCAGAGTGGCTGCATCAAGTAAGACAGAAATTAAGGCTCATCTTAAAGACTGAAACTAATCTACTACTTGACCTTCGGCTTGGAAGCTGACCACATGGTGAATACCTCATGGAAATGAGAAAAGATATAAAAGGGCCAAATTATGTGAACATAGAGTGTCTCTTCAAACTATTGATGATTTCTGTTCCTTGTTTAAGTTAGGAGTAGAAAGAATAAAAAGCTTCAAGCTAGCAGTATGTGAGTATCGAAGTGATCCTTAGTGTTATTGCTGCTGCTTCTTAACATAACAATCACAACTGTCTCGCAACCTCAGTGAACTTAAAGTGCTTGTTAAGCATAAAGATCAGTTATAAAGTATTAAGAGCAGAAGACAACACAGTGAAGTTTTTGTGCCTTGTAAAAGAACTCCAAGGGCATGGCCTAAAGATTAATGAAATAGGATGAAAATCATGGGAGACCAGGGTCCACATCCCAGTAGAGGCAAAAAAACCGTAGGTGATCTCATGCTATCTATCTAAGTCTCGGGGATAGAGTTACACGATATATGTGCTGGGAGATAGCAAGTACCTAGTGTAATTGTTGAAGTGTGCACAAGCTAATCCAAACACCCCCAGAGTAAAAGAATAGTCTGATGATAATGTTGGCAAACCCAATGATGCATCTTGCCCTTAATGAACCAAGACCTGTCCAGTTCAATTGAAGACTCAATTTATGGTGTTAATACCCCATCCGCGGGGCAGCATTAGTCCTACTTTTCGCTCCCATTATATATGAAAGAAACAAACAAAATGCCATATTCCAGGGTGCTTTCAACACCTAAACCTACTACGTTCATTTCTAGTTAAACAAACGGCAGCAAAGTCTAGCTCAAAGAGTTTCGTATTAAAAACCAAAACCATTAGTTCCTTTGGGGGGAAAGGGTTCAAAATTCAAATCCCCATTACAACTCTCAATGGAAGCACGCTTCCTTTCAATGGGATTGTTTACCCGTGCTTGTAAACTGTCTACTAATCGACAGGGGCGAAGCTAGACTATAGCTTACGGGTTCAGCCAAACCCGGTAGCTTTATTTGTCTTAAGAAATTCTTTAAATGTACAAATTATTACTCCCTCCAACTCAATTTAAATGTCTTACTTTCCTTATTGATCTACCCCAAAAACGAGTACCTCTTTCTATATTAGTAAGTTTTCCAATTCCAACATTCGATATAGCAAGTTTAAGACCATGAGATTTAAAAAACTACACGCATCTTTAATATAAGACCACAAGATTCAAAAGTCTCCTTTTGTTTCTTAAACTCCGTGTCCAGTCATACTAAGACACTTAGATTGGGAGGGAGGGAGGAAGTAATTTAGAACCCAGTAACTTAAAAATGACTAAAATTCCGAATCCATCAACTTCAAATCCTGGCTCCGCCTCTTCTAATCGAGGCGCACTCGAGCAAATTCTGCAAAAGCCCAAAAACGATAAAAATGAAGAAAGACAAAGGAGCCTGCAATAGCAACACATTATCTGTCTTAAGAAATTGATTTAACACGTACAAATTACTAATTTAGAACCCAGTAACTTACAAAGGACTAATTTATGATCAAAATTAAACTGTTTCGAATTGTGTCACATAAATTGAGACAGAGGGAGTAATTTATAACCCAATAACTTAAAAAGGACTAAAATTCCAAACTCATAAGCTTCAAATCCCAGCCCCGCCTCGATTAGTGCACTCAAGCAGACCCATACAATCACATTATAAAATAAAAGCAGCAATTAAAAAGCAAAGCATTCTGAACCCCCAAAAACGAGGCAAAAAAAAAACAAAGCTACCCGCAATAGTGGAATGACAAATTATTGTCTTAAGAAATTCATTTAATATGTACAGATTACTCCTCCGTTCCATAACAAGTGATTCTTTTAGCTCATAGAAATTGCTCACTCCTAATTCCCTAAGTATTCTTGAAAAAGAAAAGGTAGTTAATGAATCTTGATACTTTAAATAAGGTCAATTTTGGAAGAATCTGTCCAAAGTATTCTTAAAATCCTAAAGCACCACTTATTTAGAAAAAAACTTGAAAAGCCTAAAAAAACCCACTTATCTGGAACGGAGGGAGTACAAATTTAGAAACCAGTAACTTACAAAGGACTAAAATTCCGAACCCATAAGTTTCAAATCTTGTGTCCACCTTTACTAATCGAGGTACACTCAAGCGGACCCACACAATCACGTTACAACAACAACATACACATTATAATCCCACTAGGGTCGGGAGTGAGGGTAGAGTGTACCCAGACTTTATCCACACAATCACGTTATTTATAAAATAAAAACAAAAAAGTGAAAGAAAAATAAAAAGGTTACCTGCAATAGTAACAAGAGAATCATCATCCTTAGACTTAACCTCATCATCATCATCAAATGTGTTACATAACAAACCCTTTTGCACTTTTTGACATAAACCACATGCCATATGCACTACCCTAACACCCACATTCAATTCCTCAGAGTACTTCTCTTTATCCATTTGGTACAATTCGGATCCGACCCGATAGACCCACTTGTAGATTTGGTAAAGTGAAAGGTTGGGTTAGAACACAGAAAAAGTGAGCACACATGTAGTAGTAGTAGTTAGGCATTGAAATTCATTTTTGGTTTTTTGTGACAGTAAAGAGAATCTCAGCCACGATATTCCACGAAAGGTGGTGTTATTAATCTGTATTTTGCATCTTCTTTGTTTTACGGCTTAATACATTCATTAACCGCCAGCTTGTAGCACACCTTTTGAAAGTATTTCATTATTTTCTTCAAACATGTGCATGCCCCACACCTATAAAATATGACCGGTGTTATTATTTTATTTTTTTAAAAACAATTAATATATTGACCCCTCCTAAACTTGTTAGTATATTTTATTAGGATAATTTCAATAATATATAATTCAGTATAAAATATTACACCCAGGTAGTCATATTTTTAATTTACATCCGTATAGCCAACCTTTTTTTTTTTTGCAACAGTTTTTGTACACACGATATGCAACATTATGCATTTATTGTATTCTTTTTTCCATTTCCTTGGTCGTTTTTCTCCATAAGCGATATACGAGTATTTTTGGATCATGGGTTAGAGAAAAAAAAATTCTCCATTAAAAAAAAAGAAGGAAAAAAATGTGCTAAGTGGGAATTGATCCCTAGTTCTCTAGGTAAAAACTCAAGATTTAACCAAATGTACCATTTATCCTATTTGTAGCATGTGTTCCAGCAGTTAATACTATACTTACCAATTTTAGAAAATATATACATAAAATACCTAGTTTTACGGAGAAACCATGTGTTCACGTCCCCCAAAATTTCTACCTAACTTCGCCTCTGATTGTAGAATATATAAACCTTGTATAAAAGTGTATAATAATGTATAACAGGGGCATTTAGGGTAATATTCGAATTATGGCCTATTTCGGGTAAATATTTTTTCCAAATAGACATAGAGTGTTATTTTCCCTATTTTATTTAGACATTCATACTACGGTTTGTTCCAATTGAGCATCTAATACGTGATAAAATATTCATATTAGACATTTTGAAAAGACTTTTGCACGTGTACTGATATATATTCTAATATACTCTCTTTGTCCCAAAATAAGTGTCACCGTAGCAAAGTAAGTATCACCTTAGGATGCAAGACAAAACTCGGCAAGTATTTCCAACTATATCCTTAACATTAAGGGAGTAGTCCTCTTTAATATTGCTCAATTCTAAAAAAAAAAAAAACTAATAAATAGGGATAGTTTAGTAAACTCCACATTATAATTGTTCACCATCAGAGAGCTACAATTGAATTTGTATGTGGTTTAAAGGATATGTGACTGAACTTATTAACAAATGCAAAATTAACGAGCAACAAGAACGGATGAGTGTAAAAATAAATTAGCCTCGGTATGGAACGGTGGGTCCGACGGGGAGAATCTTGTTCGGATTTGTGCCTCATGGGTCCGACTGGGAGTAATTCCTTCATTGGACCGTTAAAACGAACATCAAAGTGATGATAAAAAGCTTGAACGAAGATTAAACTTAATAGAAAACTGGCTTAAAACGAAGATGAGCCTTTCTCTTAGCAAGTGAAATATATCGATAAAGATTGTGATGCCTCTCAACGGGCCGATACATGCGTTTATATAGTGTTAGTGCCCTACTAAAACTAGGAGACACGAACCCCCACGTGGGTGAAATGGTTCAATAGTGTCGGACACGTCCATTGATGGCGTGATCCTCGGCGGTGAATCAGTGGACGATAACCTTCCGTTGATTTGGACTTATCTCCTCGAATATACCTCGGGCGCAACTTCACGGACTAACTAAAACGGACACATCTAAGGTTCTCTTTTACGAACCGTTACTGAACGGACCTCATGAATCGAAGAGAACATTTCCCAAGTTCTCACTGTACACAGATAGTCCCTCTATTTTCCGAAATAGAGAAATGGAAACGGGAAATGAATTGAAGAGACCTCGTTCTCCTACAATAATACTTCACTACGATTGAATAACCGCCTGCCATGAGTCCGAACATAATAAATGTTGCGCCGTTTCATGCTTTAGTAATGTGTATTTCGTCAGAATCCTTTGGCCTTCTGTATTCTACCGTTACTAGAAGTCTTTTCAACTTCAACCCCTTCATTATATAAAGCCATGCTCAACATCACTTTTTCACATATTCTGAAAATCCTGTTCTTGCTATACTTAGGATGTCTTCTCCCCCACTATTAACTGACGTTGCTCATTCCCCGAATTCTCCTACAACATCTCCCACTAACTCCCGAACCTCCTGTCATGACAGACCTCGAGCTTGCCGACTGAAATTTCTCCGGCTGGTTTAATTTTGAGGATGATTGCAAGGTCGGCCATCGCTACGATCATGTAAGGAACTTTGCATCCTTTGTCACTGAGGACACAATCCCTAGGGTTCGGAAAAAGTGTGACTTAGGCAGCGGTATTGAGATTTTGCCTGCCGGGCAGGGGGTGCGGGTTGATCATCACATCCCAGGTCATTCTCTCATGTATACTTACCCATTTGCCATTAGGTTCACGCTTTCGATTCCTCAAGTGGTCGAAGATATGTGCCGATGTTATCGAATTTGCATAGGACAAATTGCTCCTCAAGTATGGCGACTCGTTTATTGCATTCAGTTTCTAGCCGATATGGCCCGAGTCTCATTTGCCTTGGACCACTTAATATCCATATTTACATACCCCGAGTCATTCGTGGGGGTATTATACGTCTGATCCCACGGGGCCCTCGGGGCCTGATCGACCCCGAAGATGACTATGATTGGGAATGGTTGCATCGGTTCGTCGTCATGAGAACGACCCAATTGCAACGTGCCAACCTCGATCCTTTACCGAAGGAGTGGAATCCCAAACCCATTACTGTTGAACCCGAGCTCTTGCCCAGGATATTCAAATGGTTAACCGACGTGCTGGGTGCTGCTGAACACGTAGGCCGCTCGTGGAGAGATTTGGGCCTGATCGGATGGAAGGGTAAGAACTATGGTAAATCTCAATTCTTTGCTACCATCACAATATATATATATATATAACCTAATATTGTTCCTCCTGTGTCAGGGTTTCCGGTGAAGAAAGCTTCGAAGGCAAGGGCCGCCCAAGTAAGATCCAAGAACACAACCGAAGGAAGTGCAACTGGTTTGGCTAGGGTGCCGAAGAGGAGGACCACACCGAGGCATCGCCAGGTGGTTCGGGGGGTGCTAGGTTAAATCTCGCCGGATTTCCCGAAGGGAATCCTCCAGGGAAGGTCCGGCACCGATCTTGGAGATCGACGATAATGCCGAAGAGGAGGCTGCTGCGATCCCGACTGATGCTCCTCCAGCTCGAACACAGGAGAATTTTCTCGAGAAGATCGCCCGACTTCGAGCGGAGAATGATCGGCTTAAAGCGGCTTTATCAAGGAACAGCGATCAACCCAAGATTGATGAGACATAGAGCTCGGGATTTTAAGATTTTGCTTTGTTCGATCATTTCGACTGATAGTTCTAGTTCTGTACGGTCGTTTAGACCGACGTAGATTTGTTGATTTCCTTTGTACGGTCTTTTGGACCGATGTCAATTTTCCTATTCGGATGTTTAATGGAACCGTCTTTTTGAATTTATTTGTAGCTCGATTTTTTCATTTCCGAACTTAATTTTTCTTTTTAGAGAGGCTAGACTTAAATGCGATTCATCGGGAATTTACGGGAAACCAAACATCGCGTCATGTCATTTCACTGACACGAAGGATGTGTCACTTCCTGATTAGTTGTTTCGCGGCACGTGTCGACCAACGACTGGTCGTGTGGAAGGTGACAAATGGGAAGCGTTTTCGTTCCCACTATATATATACTTGGCTCACTTCTCTTTCACCCATTTTTTCCTTCTGAACTTTGATCCCCTCTCCAAACTCAAATCCCTTCAATATTCAACGATCCAACCTCCAAATCTCAAGAACAAGTTTCAGTTCTTGGCCAGTTCTTCAGAAAGCTTCAAAAATAACCTTCTGATCTTCATATATTTCTTGTTTTTGTTTTTCCTCTTCAAACTTATTTCAAAGTTAATATGGCCTCAAGTTCTAGGCATTCATCACGTGAAAACACTCCGTCCGATTCTTCACGTGCTACCGGTGCCGCTGTCGGTGCAAATACTGAAGTAGTCCCCTATGAACCCCTGGGACACGACATAATGCCATCGGCATTTCACTTCGATTCAGAATTTGCTTCGAAAAGGCCCCTGAGGGGAGACAGCGCGGACCGAGGTTATGACGTCCGATGTTATCCTTCGGCTATCACCGAGGCGCTTCTACCACAAGTTCGAGCCGCCGGCCGGGGATTTAAATCCGACACAACCACCGCCAAGCGAGTGGCGGTATGGCCCTTCGGAGATCGTGATCCCGGGCTTCGATGAGGACATGACCACATATGTGGAGAGGTATTCAAGTGTGTACACCTTCCCCTTTACGTACAATTTGAACCCACCAATTGACGAGGTCATTCTGGATATGTGCCGAGCATACCAACTATGTCTCAGACAAATTGGGCCAAATGTTTGGTGCGTAGTTATATGCATCCGGTTTTTTTCTAACGAGGTCAATGCTCCATTTACGCTTGATCATCTGATCGGGCTTTACTCACCCTGCTTGATTCGCGGGGGAATAGTGAAGTTACTAAAGAGTGGAAAGTATCCCGTACTTTCCAGCATGGATGATAAGGACCAGGGGTGGTTGGTACGGTATGTCTGTGTCAAGACTGAGGAGATTATTCCTCCGAGCCATCGTCCTTCCCCGAGAAGTGGAATAAGCGACGTAAGCGACCTTAATGCCTAATATCTCTTCGGTTTATTCTCACGTTTTTGTTCATGTATTCGCTTTGCCTTGCAGCCAGAAGATGGATTCCTCGTGTCATCGACGACCTTGAGGTCTGGCTTGAAAGACTCATGGCTCAGTACCCCCATGAGCTACGATGTTGGGCCGATTTGTCGAAGGGCATATGGGTGGTGAAAAATCACGGTGAGTTTTATTCGTCTTCTTCCCTTCGTTTAACTTCTTTTTTTTTATTTTTTATTTTATTTTAAACTTCGTTACATCTACAGGTTTAAAACTGGACAAGACCCAACTGAGGGATCCTCCGCCCCTATCTCCGAGGGGAACCTGTTCGACTGTGTGACACCGACCAGCAGGCCGAGGTGGCCTTGTCGGAAATGGATCGGGATCTTCCCGCCCTCGTCTTCAAGTACCTTAAGAGAAAAGAAACTAGCCACGGCTCGAAGCTATGAGCCTCGGCGGGACGTTGAAAGACGCCTTGGGACGACGATGAGGATTTCATGATCGCTGTCCGAGTGCATCAAACTGCACCACCTATGGCCAGTCCTACTATGACCGGCACGGAGATGCACCTCCCTCAGGGATTATCCGATGTCGCCTTCCAACAGCCCTTAAAGAGCCCGATCAGAATTTTTGGCAGTGTCATTTCGCTCGATGATGATCTGTTCGGTGGGGAACCTGCTGCGGACACTACGGATTTGCCCAGGACTTCTTCCCTACACGGGGAGGATCTTGAGCATATGTTAGGTGAGGCTCCCTCGGTAGATGCCTTTAGGGCAGATCCCTCGAGTTTTAACCTGCCGATTTCCCTCGGTAGGAGACGGCCTATGCACATCGAATCGGATTCTGGCCTCCATTCGTAGGCACGTTCCGGACCGAGTGTCAACCCGATGGTGACGAGGTCTACAAGTTGTCCTACGTGTTCGAAAATACTACTTTTTTGTCCCTGTCGGCCGGGCGCGCTACCACCTTCGTCCTATGGTGTCCCCGGAGGATCGTGAAAAAATGGACACGTCATGGCTGTGTCTCTTAAACGAGAGTATGCATGCTAGTAACCGGGTATGTACTGGCAAATTCCTCTTCATTTAGCATTTATATTTTCTATATTAATATGCTCTCGAATGCAGGCCATGGTGTTGGCACACGAGGGCTTTCTTCGAGGTTCCAGGGAGTGGACTGAGCTACGAAGTCAGCTGGATGATGCCTGGGTCAACTTAATGCTCAGGGTCGTGAAACCCACAAGTTTGAGACCCTGCTGCGAGATGCCGAAAAGAGGCTTGCGGAGTCCCAGGACGCCTCCGTCCTTAAGGCCGAGGTTGATGCTGTTAAGGCTGATCTCAACATTGCCAAGGCTGAACTCGAGGTGGCAATAACAAACTCGCCATTTCTAGGGAAGAGAACCTCCGAGTGGGAAATGAATTAGCGACCATAGGTGAGAAGTATACCATCCTTCAGGTGGACAAGACCGATTCCTTAAGGCATGGAGGCCGAGATTTCTTCGAGGCTTTTGAGGAACGGGTAACCGCATTTTTGATGTTAGGGCAGAGCTTAACACCCTTAAAGGCCGAATTTGGCAGGTTAGCGGCCAAGCACACCACTCAAAGCAGAGGCTTTAAAAATGGCCCAAAAAGCGCAGATGATCGTGGCCAAGGCCGGGGATTTGACCTCACCGCCTGGAACCAACCTTGGTTGCTCGTTGCCGCATTGAAGAGCAGGCCGTTCCCGATGTCCAAGCGGACACTAATCGCTTTATTCTTAAGGCCGAGCACATGAAGTGGTTGACTCGGGTTCACACCCTTCGTGAGATCCAAGAACAGGGCCTCGAGGGCATTGGGGATAAGATCACCCAGGCCGAAGGGATGGAAGCCAAGATGAACAAGGCCATCAATGATGAAAGCTCCGGGGATGACCCCTTGAATTCTGAAGAACTTGCCTCCTCGGGAGAGGAGTAAATAACTTGTTTAATTTTTTTTGTATTGTTTTAGGCTCGGCATGTTTTAAGCCGATGTAATTTTGTAGATGGTTCAGCAGATTTTGGCCGATGTAAAAAATTATCTCGGCATATTTTTGGCCGGTATATATATATATATGTTTTTTTCTCTAGATGCTTGGCCCTATTTTACATTAAAATCCGGATATCTCCGAATCGGCGCATTAGGCATTTCTAGTCGATATGTTTAGAAGCCTTCGTATTTACATCGACTTCGAATTCTTTTAAACATTGTTTTGGTTCGAGCCTTAAGAGAAGCGAGTAGATTCGATGAACCCAAATTTTTATAAATGGAAAGTTGGAATATTTAAACGGAAATGGGAACCGAAGTGTTTTTCTCATTTCATAATCACAAATGATAAATGGAACCTAAGGGCACGACTCATTTAATCGTTTAGCCTTCGCAACACATCCTACTCGGGCACGACTCAATCGGTCGTTTAGCCCTTACAAATAACCTATCCGGGCATGACTCATTCGGTCGTTTGGCCCTTACAAATAACCTATCCGGGCACGACACGTTCGGTCGTTTGGCCCTTACAAATGACAAGCCTTCAATGCCCTCGGTTCCATATCTCATGGGGTCGTGTGATCTAGCCCCCCAGTGTTTGATGTTCGAAGTATGAGGAGAAACAACACTTTCATTGTTACCGGGGAGTCCCCAGTCCCGGCTCGTGGCCAACCTTTCACATTTTTAAGTAACACGCTATATAGCGTTGCCTCGTTAAAAACCTCACCGGAAAATCCAAGTTGGGACAAAATCGGGCTAAGGAAAAAAGAGTGCAACACGTGTTTTCCGATTTGAGTCTGCTATCTCGGGTCATTGTGTAATTACCTGCAGGGGTTAAAACTAAGAAATTTAAGCAATTTTCCAGGGTTAAATTCGTACCTTAGCAATAGTATCGCTTTAGGTGCGCCACGTTCCAGTTATTCGGCACCTGTTGTCCGTCCATTGCCTCGAGCTGGTAAGAACCTTTGCCCATTATTTCGATGACCTTGTACGGTCCCTCCCAATTTGGTCCGAGTTTTCCTTCGTTGGGGTTCTTCGTATGCAGCGTCACCTTTCGAAGGACTAAGTCCCCGATTTGGAAATGTTGAAGGTTGGTCCTTTGGTTGTAGTATCTGCCCATTCGTTGTTTTTGGGCCGCCAAACGGACTAGGGCGGCTTCGCGCAATTCTTCCGTTAAATCTAGCTTTATAGCCATTGCTTCGTTATTTGTATCCTTTGTGATATATTGAAATCTGAAGCTGGGCTCGCCTACTTCTATCGGGATTAGAGCCTTCGTGCCGTACACTAGAGAAAACGGTGTTTCGCCGGTGCTTGACTTCGGCGTCGTTCTGTATGCCCATAATATCTCGGGGAGGACTTCCCTCCATCTGCCCTTAGACTCATTGAGACGTTTCCTTAAGTTCTGAATGATGGTTTTGTTTGTGGATTCTGCTTGTCCATTTGCACTCCGGTGATACGGAGTTGACACTATTTTCTTTATCTTCAATCCTTCGAGAAAATCGTTTACCTTGGCCCCTATGAATTGACGGCCATTGTCACATGTGATCTCGGACGGGATGCCGAACCGACAAATGATGTGGTTCCATATGAAATTGATGACCTCTTTTTCTCGGATCTTTTGAAATGTCTGTGCTTCAACCCACTTAGAAAAATAGTCAGTCATAAATAATATAAAGCGAGCCTTACCTGGCGCCGATGGTAGGGGTCCGACTATATCCATCCCCCACTTCATGAAAGGCCATGGGGAAAGTACCGAGTGAAGCAATTCACCCGGCTGGTGTATCATCGGGGCGTGTCTTTGACACTGGTCGCATTTGCGGACGAAGTTTTTCGCATCCGTTTCCATATGGTCCCAATAGTATCCTGCCCGAATCAGTTTTCGTACCAACGACTCGACTCCGGAATGATTGCCGCATGTTCCCTCATGTACCTCTCGCATCGCATAGTCAACTTCCACCGGACCTAGGCATGGGCAGGGGGCCATAAAAGGAACGTCGCACATACTTACCATCGACTACGCAAAGATCTTGCTGCTTTAGCCCGTAATGCACGTGACTCCTTCGGATCAGAGGGCAGCTTTCCATCCGTCAGATAGTCCATGTACTTATTTGGCCAATCCCAAGTCAGGCTCGTTGCGTTGACTTCGACCTGATTGCTTTCAATAATCGAACTCATCAGCTGAACAACTGCACCCGAGTTTAGCCCTTCGGCTTCAACCGAGGAACCAAGGTTCGCCAAAGCATCAGCCTCGGTATTTTGTTCTCTCGGGGTATGTTGTATTGTCCACTCTTTAAACCGGTGTAAGACCACTTGAACCTTTTCCAGATATTTCTGCATTCTATCTTCTTTTACCTCGAAAGTCCCATTAATTTGGTTCACGACTAGGAGGGAATCGCATTTTGCTTCAACGACCTCAGCTCCCAATCCCCGGGCCAACTCTAAACCTGCAATCAAGGCCTCATACTCGGCCTCGTTGTTAGTCAATTTCGAGGATATTTTTATAGATTGTCGTATAACATCTTCGGTCGGGCTTCTCAGCACGATCCCGAGTTTGGACCCCTTTATGTTGGATGCACCATCCGTATGTAGGGTCCACACTCCTGTTGTTTTACCCGAGTCTAGTGTTAATTCTTTTTCGACCTCGGGTATCATTGCGGGCGTAAAATCTACCACGAAGTCTGCCAATATCTGAGACTTTATGGCTGTGCGGGGTTTGTACTCAATGTCATACCCGCTGATTTCCACCGCCCATTTTGCTAACCTACCGGATAACTCTGGTTTATGCATTATATTTCTTAACGGGCAAGTAGTCGTTACACATATGGGGTAACATTGGAAGTATGGTTTCAACTTTCTAGATGCACTCAACAATGCTAATGCAAGCTTTTCGAGGTGGGGATAACGCTTTTCGGCGTCCCCCAAAGTCCTACTAACATAATAAGCCGAAAATTGTGTACCTTTTTCTTCTTGGACAAGAACTCCGCTTACCACTATTTCGGATACGGCCAAGTATAAGTAGCGTTGCCATCTACTTCGACCGTGTGTGCAACAAGGGTAGGCTTGACAGGTAGTGTTTCAATTCATCTAAGGCTCGTTGACAATCAGGTGTCCACACGAAGTCATTCTTTTTCTTGAGTAAGGAGAAGAAACGATGACTTCTGTTGGAGGATCTAGAAATGAATCTACTTAAAGCCGCGATTCTCCCAGTCAGTCTCTGCACACCCTTGACATCTTCGATCACCTTGATGTTCTCGATGGCTTGTATCTTGTCCGGGTTGATTTCTATTCCTCGGTTTGACACCATGAACCCCAGAAACTTTCCCGATCCTACTCCGAAGGCACATTTCTCCAGGTTCAGCTTCATGTTGTACTTGCGCAGGACATCGAAGGTTTCCTGCAAATGCTTTAAATGGTCCTCTGTTTCCAGGGACTTAACTAGCATATCGTCAATATAAACTTCCATCGTTTTCCTTATCTGTTCTTCGAACATTTTGGTAACTAGGCGTTGATAGGTAGCTCCAGTGTTTTTTAATCCGAAGGGCATTACGTTATAACAATAAGTTCCATACCGAGTTATAAAAGATGTTTTCTCCTGATCTTCCGAGTTCATTCTGATCTGATTGTACCTGGAGTACGCGTCGAGAAAACTCAGCAGGGCGTGTCCGGCCGTCGCATCTATCATACGATCGATGTGTGGCAAAGGAAAAGAATCCTTCGAACACGCCTTATTTAAATCTTTGAAGTCAATGCACATTCTAAATTTATTACCTTTCTTTGGTACAACGACCACGTTGGCTAACCATTCCGGGTATTTGACCTCCCGAATGGATCCTATTTTTAATAACTTTGTTACCTCGTCTTTGATAAATGCGCGCTTGACTTCGACATTGGTCTTCGTTTTTGTTTGACCGAGCGAAAACTTCGATCCAAGCTCAAACAATGAGTGGTCACTTCCGGTGGGATTCCTGTCATGTCTAAATGGGACCATGCAAAACAATCTGAATTAGCTTTAAGAAATTCAATTAACTTATTCCTGAGCTCCGGGGTGAGTCCCGTGCCCAGGTATACCTTTCTATCCGGGAGATGGACGAAGAGGACAACTTGTTCCAGTTCTTCTATTGTTGACTTCGTTGCATCGGATTCGTCTGGCAGTACGAAGGATCTTGGTACACCAAATCATCTTCCTCGGCCACCTCGTTCTGTGATTTCTATTTGGTCCCTCTGTCCGCATCCGGAGTCTTAATGCGGTTTACTGTATCGGCCTTTGGTGCCGGTTCTTTCGGTACAGCTTCCTCGACTGCGAACATTTCTTTGGCAGCGGGCTGTTCTCCACGTATTACTTTTATCCCATCGGGGGTCGGGAATTTTAGCATTTGGTGTAAGGTGGAAGGTACTGCTCTCACCATGTGTATCCAAGGTCTCCCGAACAGGGCGTTGTACTTCATTTCTCCATCAATGACGTAGAACTTGGTGTGTTGCATGACCCCGGCTGTGTTTACGGGCAATATGATTTCTCCTTTAGTGGTTTCGCAGGCCATGTTGAACCCGTTCAAGACTTTGGTCGTCGGTATGATTTGATCCAACATACCGAGTTGTTCGACGACCTTCCATCGAATGATATTTGCCGAGCTACCTGGATCAATTAAAATACGTTTAACGTGAGTTTTATGTACAAGTACAGAGATTACCAGGGCGTCGTTGTGAGGTTGAGTGATGCCTTCTACTTCCTCGTCGTTGAATGAAATAAACCCATCCGGTATATAGTCCCTACTCCTTTTTTCCCTCGTGATAGAGAACTTCGTTCTCTTCATGACAGGTCCTCGTGGTGTCTCAACCCCGCCAACGATCATGTTGATTACGTGCTGGGGTTCTTCCGGCTCAGCCTTTTTGTTGATTTCCCTGTTCCTGTAGTTATTCTTCCCCCGTTCACTCAAAAATTCTCTAAGATGTCCGTTATTGAGTAATCGGGCTACTTCATCCCTTAACCCTCTGCAATCGTCGATCCGATGCCCGTGGGTGCCATGATAGTCACATATCAACTTCGGATCCCGTTGTGAAAGGTTGGTTCGGAGTGGCTTCGGCCATGTTGCTCCTTCGATTTTTCCAATCGCCGCCACCAGGGTCGAGGGCTCAACGTTAAAATTATATTCCGAAATCCTCGAATTTTCTCCCGTATGTGAGGCAGTGGCGGAGTTAGTTTTATACTGGAGACCCTTGCTTGATGAACCTCGATCAATCCGTCTGTCTCCTCGGTCAATCCGCCTGTCTCCTCGGTTCATATGAATGTCGGGGTTGCTCCTACTTTTCTCTGATCGAAAATCGGGCCTCACGGATGGGTAAGGATGATACCTGTCCGGTGGGTTGTATTCTGGTTCAAATGCCCTTTTCGATTTATCGCTTCTTGTCCGAGTTACCAGACCTGGTGGGAGGCCAAGCTGATCATCCTCTACTCTGATTTTTGATTCGTACCTGTTGTGCACATCGGCCCAAGTCGTAGCACTGAATTCCAACAAGTTCTCCTTTAGTTTGAGGGAAGCGTTTGAACTTCTTATATTAAGTCCCTTCGTGAACGCTTGGGCGGCCCATTCATCAGGGACCGGGGGTAACAACATTCTTTCCTGCTGGAACCTAGTAACGAACTCTCTAAGCCGCTCATCGTCCCTTTGGAAAATCTTGAATATATCGGCCTTCCGTGCTTGTACCTTTCGTGCCCCTGCGTGAGCCTTCACGAAGGCATCCGCAAGTAACTCAAAGGAGGGGATGGAGTGTTGAGGTAGTGAACAGTACCACTGCATTGCCCCTTTGGTTAAGGTTTCACCAAATTTTTTCAAACTTACTGATTCGATCTCATCGTCCTCGAGATCATTGCCGGCAATAGCACACGTGTATGCAGTAATGTGTTCTTGGGGGTCGGTAGTTCCGTCGTACTTAGGTATATCTGGCATTTTGAACCTCTTCGGGATCAGCTTCGGTGCCGCGCTCAGAAGGAAAGGCCTTCTCACGATGTATTTTGTTTCATGACCAGTGAGAATCGGAGGTGCTCCCGGAATTTGATCCACCTGAGAATTGTAGTCATCTATTTTTTTCTCGTTGGAGTCTATCCGTTTAGTCAAAGCTTCGAGCATTCTTATCATCTCAGATGACTCATTGATCGGCCTGTCCTGACTGTCGCCGACCTGGATTTCCCTTCGAACTTGTTCAGAAACCCTATCCGGTTCCGGTGTCAACACATCGCTGAGATCCCTTTGGAGTTGGACGATGGCCTCCTGTTACTGCTGCATGATGACGTGGTTTTCCTGCAACAAATTATAAATCAAACGTAAATTAATTTCCTCCGCCTCTCCTCCAAGGGCTCCATGCCTATTCGCATCATCTGTACACGGGTTTTGGATAGGCTGATTGTTGACTGGATCGATGGCGGGTGCGTTGTTGAGTGGCACCCCGTTGAGGTTAGCATTGTGTTCGCTGGATTCATCTTCGTTGAGGTGAACGGAGTGGCTTGGGTTTGACATGGTGTAACCTGAAATCACAAAACGAACAAAGCAAGTGAAGGTTGTTTATACAAGCCATCACTATTAGCCTTAGCCCCACGGTGGGCACCAAACTGTTTACCCTCAGAGAGCAACAATTGAATTTGTAAATGGTTTAAAGGATATGTGACTGAACTTATTAACAAATGCAAAATTAACGAGCAACAGTAAAGGATGAGCGTAAAATAAATTAGCCTGAGTATGGAACGGTGGGTCCGACGGGGAGAAGCTCCTTGTTCGGACTGTGCCTAATGGGTCCGACTGGGAGTAATTCCTTCCTCAGACCGTTAAAACGAACAGCAAAGTGATGATAAAAAGCTTGAACGAAGATTAAACTTAATAGAAAACTGGCTTAAAACGAAGATGAGCCTTTCTCTTAGCAAGTGAAATATATCTGATAAAGATTGTGATGCCCTCTAATGGGGCTGATACATGCGTTTATATAGTGTTAGTGCCCTACTAAAACTAGGAGACACGAACCCCCACGTGGGTGAAATGGTTCCGATATTGTCAGACACATCCGTTGATGGCATGATCCTCGGCGGTGAATCAGTGGAAGATAACATTCCGTTGATTTGGACTTATCCCCGAATATACCTCGGCCCAACTTCACGGACTAACTAAAATGGACACATCTGAGGTTCTCTTTTACGAACCGTTACTGAACGGACCTTTACTAAACCGGAGAGAACTTTTCCCAAGTTCTCACCGTACACAATAATTATTGAATATTTCAAATGACGTATTCTAGGCAATTCAGTATCATATTTTATATTAAGACATCAAATTCATATAAATTGTCTTTCAATTAACCTTTTCACAACCCATATGAAATAGAATTACATCATAAATCATTTTGGTGCCAATTGAAGCATTAAACATTATAAACTCATTTTGTTATAATACCAAAATGTTACTATTACAAAAATGCTTCAACTGTCAATGTACCCAAAATGATCTACAAATAAAGTACCTTTTCTCTAGATTTTAAATTATTCTAACAACTTTCATGTATAAATATTATCCATCAAAATAAAGGAATTCATATATATCATCCCACAACTGGAAAGTAAAATTCACATGATCTTTATGCAACAGAGGCATATCCTGATAATATTCTTTGGTGCAGAATAACATATTTATAATAAGCATATCAAATATGTTATTCTTAAACTTGTTTAGAATGCATTTCACGGGTCATCTACCCTAATATTTATGAAAATAAATTTCACAATAATCATAAAAGGTATAAATTCATAAAAATAAGTAGAATTAAGAAAGTAGAACCCAATTTTCTTTTTGTTTGACACTTTCTTCTTGATTAGTGGCTTTGATGTTCAAAATCAAATTCGACGCCTTCAATCTAAACAGGAAGAAGAGGACCACATTTGATCCAGAACTTAAAGAGT
This sequence comes from Lycium ferocissimum, assembly GCF_029784015.1. Lineage (NCBI taxonomy): Eukaryota > Viridiplantae > Streptophyta > Magnoliopsida > Solanales > Solanaceae > Lycium > Lycium ferocissimum. Next base: position 51,291,209 of record NC_081350.1, on the reverse strand, counting down.
AGGCCTTGATATTTATCAATTAGAATATCGCTTGATCTAACTTGGATCCATGGAACATCTGCAAACTCACGTCGTGCCTTCAACGTCATAACCAGAGGCGAATCTAGGATTTATAAAAGATGAGTTCACTACTAAAGAAAGGAGGAAAAATATGCTTCAAGTGGGGATTGATTCTTGAACTTCTAGGTAAATAACTTAGCTTTCAACCAAATGCACCACCGAGTTTTTTGTACCATGTGTTCCAAAAGGTAATGTTAAATATATTTTAAAAATTATACACATAATATGCCAAATTTAGTCGGGTGGCCATGTGTTCACGTGATCAATTTTTACCCCCTAAATTCGCCACTAGTCATAAAAAAAAAAGGCAAAAGTTTTAATACAAACGTGAAGAGATCGTTACTTTCATGAAGGAATGTGATTGTTCAAAATATAACCTATCTCTCTCTCCCAACAGACATCACAAAACGATTCTCAAGAATTATTGTCAAATTAATCTTTTGACTCCAGTGAATATCTCTTTAAATCCACCATGTGTAGATTTGCGAACCTTAATATACGAGTTGCAAAATCCAACTGCTAATACGAGCACTCAGAATTAGTGGGTGTCAACAATTGTACAAGGCTGCTTCATTTGCTTTATCTTCAACCTGAATTCCATCTTAAATATCAAAATAATGGCAGTGGCGGTAGGACTTTCACGGCACATAACATCGTTGATTTTCTTCTTCTTCAACAATATCTCAACAAACAAAAGTTACTTCTTTTCCTTTCTTATCGATCAGTCTTGTTGGATTGCACAACCTACTTCCTATCCTATGCAGTATTCAATTTTCGTCTATAGGATGAAACACGTTACTCTACCTGTTCTATGCTAGCCTCTGGCAGATTAGAAATTGCAGGTAAGTAAAGAATACAATGATTTTTACGTGGAAACCACCCCAGCTCACAAGGGCGATAAAAATCATGACTTACACCTCCGTAGGATTTACCCCAAACTCCACTATAACGGTGAGCCTCAGCAAAATCAAGTTACAGACTCTGTAACCTAGGAACTAATGTAAGCAACCTTCAAGTCGATACCCAATTTGAAGTTGAATTTACAACGTTTTTATATCTAACTGTAATATAATGATTCTAATAAAGCGGATAAAGATACAACTCGATAGCCCAACCTAATACATGTTTTCTAGAATCAATAACTGTAAAACATAACCCTATTCTACAGCTTCTTAAATCTTCTTCTCGTACTAGGGACACACGCCTAGATTCTGAATATTCTTGATAAATCTTTTAATAACTCGATATTCTGAATTCTCTCTTTCTGGGTGCGCAAACCTTCTTCTTGGTAAGACTTGGATATATATAACATTGAGTGCACATCAGGTCGGCAGACACAAAACCCTCTTCGAGTAGGCCCATGAGATATATTAGCGTTTGTGTTGAATTGAGATTCTTGCCTTTTGGATCGACTTCATTGTCCTTACAGGAGTCTGAAGAACCTTAGCTTGTTTAATTATGGCAAGGAATCCAATAAACTTGACCGTCAAGTCTTTACCATAAATCTGCAAATCCTAATTGTTGTAGGACTTGCGCTAGAACATGTTCACAAACCTATTTCATCCACCTAGTTCTGAATTCCCGCATCGTCCGAGATGGAACATGTTTATGAACCTGTTTCATCATCCCCTTCTCATTCATTCCTCAGACTCTACCTTGAGCCTGCTTTTGTGATGGATGATGGAACATGTTGACATACCTGTTTCATAGCATTATGCTCTTTGCTCTGTGTCTGTATTCTCCCACCTAGATTTATTGATTATTGGAATAAATCATGTCTTCAGACTTGTATCAGCTTTGTGACTCTGATCATGTTTGTATACCTGGTTCATGTGCTTTGTCTGCAACTCTCTTTATTCGAACAAAATCCTTCTGAGTCATCGTCACCTTTCCTCTTCATGATCTCTTTTCCTTCTGATTCATTCATCAACTGCACCTCATGACTCCTTGAGATAGACCATGTTTTCATGCTTGTTCTATTCTTCAATGAACTGCTCTAGGACCGAGTCATCTTTATCTCCTTTGCTATGCATCTGTCTTTGTGATAGATCATGTATGTAGATGGTTCATTCTCTCTCTAATCTGATCATTGCACTTGTCTTTGGATTGACACACATGTTTGCAATCTGGGTTCATGTCTATGCTGTTTTCTGTAGCTTCTTTTCAATGGAACATGTCTATGGACCTGTTCTAACCATCCTCTGCTGCTTGCTTTTTCATTGTTTGGAACCTCTGCTTCATCTCAACCAACTGTCTAGCTTTGTCCAATTACCTTGTCAATTCTTACATGTATCTAGACCTGGTTTCTTTTCATTGTAGGTTCACTTTGTCAATCATCAAAACTTCACACATGGCTTTATGCCAACAAGTCCGCCATTATTGAATTCTCCAAAGCAGTCAATATATATCTTCTTCATTACACAATATCTCTTTAAGATTGTTAGAAAAATAAGAAAAGATAATCGAAGAAAATAATGGCTTTGAGGCATGAATAATCGACTATCCTTAAAGAAATATTGCCCGCATATCAAGTAATTCCCTTCAGGATACAACAAAGCCCAAACTATACCTGCAGATTTTCATAGCCATTTCATGAAGGAAAGCCTTATTTATAGAGTTAAAAAAAAGTGACTATTCTGAATAGTCACCTTGTTTCCTGAACATACACATATTCATTTAATTCAAATTTTAAATAAAATCTGAAAAATACCAAGACTTTTAATATATAAAGTCTTTAAACTCTTTTTGCCTTATGTCGTGGCCTCATGGGACAATCCCACTTCATCTATATTACAAACTATCTAACAACATGTACTTTCAAAGACTTGTGATGTTCGGCCTAATTTGCATATATTTAGCTATTATTTGCCTCACATTTTAATACTTTTAATCGTCTTTTGAGTACTATTATATTGTGTTGTGCTTAATATTATATTTTTATTGTGTAGGAATAAAGAATTGCAAAATTGAAGAGATTTGGAGCAAAATTTAATAAAATCGGAAAAGAAAGGAGAAAAAGAAGGGGGACAAGTGGGAGACGACATGATGACACAATAATTTGGTAATTAATGCGAAATCATTGAAGCATTAAATGAAGTTAAAGATACAAAGTGAAATTGAATTTGCAACAGAAACATAGTACATGGCAACATTCGCTCGCCTAAGCCAAGTTGAAAGCGGAGGATGTCCTCGCGTACAGTGCTAATTTTCGGATTCCAGTTTCTCCTATTCTTTTTGGATTTGGTTATTTTGTTTGAGGCTTTTTCCTACACCTATAAATAGTCCATAAGACACAATCATTTCGACATCTTTGGCATAAAACACAAGTTTGGAGGCTAGTGGTTCCTACGTATATTTTCTTTCTTTTATTTGAACCTTGTTTATGGGAATTTCTTGGTGACAATTGAGATTGAAACTCTTGTTGTGCTTATTTATTGATCGACATTATTTTTAATCAAGTAAGTTATTGTTATTTTAATTATTCTTGTTCTTCAACGTTTCTCAAGGGAGTAGCTAACCCTAGGACTTGCCCATTTACTTTGTTTGAAACTCGAAAGAGGAAGAACGGGGTTGGGATAGAATAATTAACATGAATTTGGGGCGTTAACCCCCATCTAATGGAAATTGACCTAGGAATAGGCGATACCACTTGTAGCCATAGTCGGGAGTTTTTAATGCTCCTAATTGCTTTAGGGATATTCAATTAGGTAGTCTAGTTAATCTTCGGGAGAAGTTAATTTAGAGTCATTATCCGAGGCTAATTAACATAATATTACCATTATCTGTAATTCGTGAAATATATTGGATCGTTACTTGAGAAGTAGTTTCCCTTATTCCATTCTTGTGGCCATTGATCAATTTACTTGCTTTCTAGATTAGATTTAACATTTTCGTATTTTATCAAAACCATATCTAAAAACCACCATTGATGTGTTCGGCTTAGCTGTTGTTGGTGATAACTCCTAATCTGCTTAAACGCCTACATACTGTTCTCTATGGGATTCGACCCCAACCTTGTTGGGTTACTATATTTGACAACGTCCGCGTTATGTCATTAAAAGGTGTAATTTGAGCGTATCAACTTGCTCCACAGGGTGTGATAGGGGAACAAATAAGTGATCTTGCTGTGTTTTGACACACCCTTATTGTTGTTTAATTTCCTGCGCTGTACAGATCCATTTTCCAGTAAAGCTGGTGATCATACTTGATCTTGTTTGAGACAATCCTGAATTTTCCGTTGTAGTGAGCCAATCACATCTGTTTATGTTGACGCCTTAACTTTTCTTATGTACTGCTTCATTTTATTTTTGAACTGTATTCAAGAGTTGTATCCAGATTTGTTTAGATGCTCCTTGATTTGGTATTGGAATTTAGTATTGTTCTGGCAACATTGTACTTACGTTTTCTTCCACCACTAGATATAATGTATTGAAGATTACATCTTTTGGGTGTATTTTATTCTGGATTGTGGTAACTTAGAAGTATCAGGTTTACCTGTTATTGGGTAGTAACTCTTTAGATGGCTATCACAACTTACGAGTTTTAGTCGTGACGTTAACCACAATAAAGTAGTACTCCCTCCGTCCTAAAATATGTGTTATTTTAGCAAAAAATATTTGTCTTAAAATAATTGTCGCTTTAGGAATTCGAGACAATACTTATTAATTGTTTCTAAGTATATCCTTGTACTATGAACTACTACTTTTTAATAGTTCTTATTACACAAGAAACATCCAATAAATAGAGACTGCTTAGTAAATTATCTTGTATTTATTATTTTTCTTAATAGCGTGAAAAGAACTAAAAGTATACTTCCTTTGGAACGGATGTAGTATGATTTGATAAACAGCGATGAATAATGTTTTACCCTTTTGAAAGGAGGATAGCTATAAATGACCAATCAATGATCGAATGCCAAAAGAGAGAGTCTTGAATTTTCCTTCTTCTAATCTTCAAAATTTAATTGAGTTAAGGTTAGTTATGAAATTTCCAAACTGACATGCCAGAGAACGAAAGAGAGAGTCATTGAATGATATTTCCAGATCTTCTACTTGCTTGATATTTCTGCCCTTTCCATTTATACGACGGAGTTTGAATTGACACGAATTTAAGAAAGAAATAATAACTTTTAAAATTTTATGATATAAAGTATGACTACCAAATTTATAGAATTTATGGTCTTCCTTAAACATGTCATACTCCCCCTCCGTTTCAATTATGTGACATTCTTTCTTTTTTTAGTCGGTCCAAAAATAACTGTATATTTTTATTTTAGTAACAATTTCATTTATAACTTTCTATTCTACCCTTAATAAAATGAATTATAGCCAAAAATCAATTCTCAGGTTTGTTTTAGATCACAAGTTTCAATTATTATTTTTTTCGTCTTAAGGATAAAATAAGAAGTGTAAATTTAATTATTTTAAAATTTAGAAATATATCTTTTTTTAGGTGGAACTAAAAAGGAAAATGTATCACATAAATTAAATCTGAGGGAACAATAAATTTGTAATATAATCTAATCAACATATATCTAAACTGTAAAATATTACTTATCATATACTAACAAAAAATAATCCACCTAAACAACACTTAGAAAATACTACCACCTTCTAGGAAGGTGTTCAAGCAGTATTGACATATTGCATATAGACGTATTTTTTATACAAAAAAAGGTGAATTTTTAATGAAACGATATCGGATGACACTTGATCTCTCTGGTGCAAGTAGTCTTGTTTGAGAAATCACATCAACAATGTCGCTAATTAATGTCTCAATCTTGTGGAAGTTGAAGAAATAATCTAATGATCAATCAGTCAATTATAGGGTCATGTGGGTGCTCACATACTATTTTAAGTTTATGAGGTTTTTAATCTGCTTGGTATTAGGAGTGTACATGGATCGGGTTGGTTCGGATTTTTTAAACACCAAATCAAATCAATTGCATCGGATTTTAAAATTTATACACCAAACCAAACCAATAAAATTCGGTTTTTCAACCTCGGATTTTCTCGGTTATTGCTTTCTCGGATTTTTCGGGTTTTTTTTTTTCGGAATAGTCTTGATACAAAACATATACACTTTTACTTTAAATATTCCTTTAGTCCTAGTAAGATACAACTATATAATTAAGGTGTTTCTTAAGAAAATAACATAAAATGTGGAAGAGTGATGACATTGTATTAAATATTAAAAAAAGATAATAAAATCGGTTAAAATAGATATTGCTAATTAATAAGCCATAAAGAAAATGACCATAGTCTAAAAATACTAAGTCATTTAAAATAAGTACAAATTAACAAGTATTAGTTACATGACAAAGAAAAAAACTTAAGCTATGTATTTTCACTCCTAAACCAATTATACAAAACTAAAGAATAGATATCCAACATTATTGTCATTCTTAGTGGTAGATTGAATTTCTTTTGTGCATTAGTGTTGAGTTGGTTTTGGTTTGGACTTTATTTGAGTTACTAACATCCATAGGATATAAAACTTATTGACATTCAAAATTCTAAGTTCAAGCATGAATAATATGATAATAGATAAAAAACTACGAAAAAATTTAAGAAATATTTATAAATTACATTACAAATAAATATTTTAAAAACTGAATACATGTAATGTCGGGTTGGTTTGGTTCGGTTTGACTTTTTTAGCTAAAACCAAACCAAACCAATTATGGTCGGGTTTTTTTTTTCAACACCAAACCAAGTCAAACCAAATCACTAGTCGGGTTTTTTTCTCGATTTGACTCGATTTATCAGTTTGGTGCGATTTGTCGGTTTACTTTGTACATCTTACTTGGTATGATTATATAGTACTAGTATAATATTTGGAAGGTTATATAATATTAATGTGAAGGACCAACACACATACTACTCCATCAAACTATCTATATGGATGTCTATTGTCTAATCAAGGAATAGCGTACGCACGTCCGAGCATTTTTCACATTTACAAGTATTACTCAGCTCAATGCGTATAAAATAAAATTGGACTACTTATTTTTATTAATTAGAATAAAAACAAAATCAAGAATTGTAGAATCACCTAACCGCGATACCGATGAAGACTAGGCTCAGGCAAATTTCTTTCCATTTTCTAAATTTTGGTAGACAAAGTTAATTATGCAGACCTGTGCTAGTAGGCAAGGAATTTAAAACATTCGAAACTTGTAACTTAAAGCAATTTTTGAACAATTCATTTGCCATTACAGAAAAAATTACTTGAGGGGATCTAAATGATTATATATTATTTTGCTTATTTAATCAGTATAAATTTTTAATGAAGGGGCCGTATTCAATTGAACCCTCTTTATTAGTTGAAACTTCGCCACTATTGATAGAAAGTAACGTATTCAATAAAATAATTGATTGCGAGCAAATAGAGTTGAAAAAAATTAAAATTACAATAAAAATTGGGTTTACAAACAATTATTTAGTAGATTTCTTAATATTTATACTGAATTTTAATATTTTCTTAATAGCTATTTGGTATCTGGAATGTACGAGATACGAATTCCCGTTACGTAAGGTTCGAGAGAAGCTCTCCCTATCAGAATTTTAGTTGAATAAACTTCAAATTAATTAAAATATCCCATTGAATCCCGTTTGCTAAGGGAGCTCTATCTCCTGTCATATTGTTTCTGTTTCATTTTATGTGATAGTACTTTTATTCTTAGTATGTTACAATACAATGATAATCTTTCTTGATTTATAGACATTTTAACTTCAAACTTTTCATAATACACCGATGACATTATTTTATAAATTATACAAATATCATATTCTATTTTTTTTGAACTAATCACTTGTATTAATCACTAAGTATATATGAACTTTGAAGCACCACAACAAAGCTACGTCCCAGCATCTCTGCTACTTCTATACTCCTTTAGCTATTTACAAATACTAATAGGATAGATAAAACATTTAAAATGATAGCTATTTACTGGCGTGCTATTTCCCTGGCTACTGGCTAGCTAGGCTATCTGGTTCCCTGTCTATTTGCTCAAACACTATTCAAGGTCATACATTTGAAAAGTTATTTTTCCTAAATTTCGTATCCAATAATCGTCAATACTCTCATCAAACACTTTCACTAAAATAAATCGAAGGAAAAATAAAAAAGAAAACGCATGGACTTGAATCGACCAAGTTGAACTAATTTAAACAGTACATGAGGTTCTCCGCATTAAACACGTGAAAAACACATTTTAACTAAATTGACATATCACAGCCTTGGATTGACTATATTTATGGTGTGGTTGAAAGTTGAAACGTCTCGTGAGAATGAGATTTGATTATATTTAGAGATAACTGTTTGGTTGCATATCAAAGTCAATTTTTCATCCAGCTTAATTTTTTTTTTTTTTTTTTTTTTTTGAAGTTTGAATACTGTTACCAGTTTTTCAAGTAAAAAGGTTTTCCCTAGTAAAATCTCAACATTTTTTCAAGTGAAATGCATGTCCAAACACAAATTCAACTTTTAAATACTCTCTCCATCCCAATTTAAGTGTTTTGGTTTGACTAGACACAAAGTTTAAGGAATAAAAGGAGACTTTTGAATCTTGTGATCCTAAATTAAAGATGTGTATAATGTACTAAACTGTTATTTGAATCTTGTGGTTTTAAACTTGTAAACTTGTGACGTAGGATGTTTGAATTGTCAACTTACTAAATATAGAAAGAGACATTTTTTTGGGACAGTCAAAAAAAAAAAAAGTAACACTTAAATTGGGACGAGATGAGTATTTGTTTTCAACTAACATCAAATACTATATTTAAAAAAAAAAAAAAAAAAAAAAGGATATCACCAATACATGTCCAAACGTCTACTTAATATGCAATTTCTAAATTAAAAATTAATCTAACTATATAATTACCACTTCATTAAACAAACACGACGTCACAACGGGGTAATTACATTAGGGCAATTCGCAGAATTGCCCTTCTTTTGGGGTGGTCTTTAAATTTTGCCCCTCGTATTTGAAATCTTTAAATTTTGCCCTTCGGCTAAAACCCATAGGTTCCAGGTTCGAACTCACAGCAATTAAAAATTTAAAAAAAAATTCGCAAGGCAAATTTTTAAATTTCGCTATGCCCCCAACGGCATACAATTGTGAAGGAATTTTGTACCCAGCATATTTATCTTGGCATAAGTATGCCGGTCCGCATAACTTTGATAATTCCTTCACAAAGTTATGCCGGGTCCGGCATAAAAGTTTGCTCATTAAAAGTATGCCCCCACCGGCATAACTTTGTGAAGGAATTATCAAAGTTATGCACCGGCATACTTATGCCTTATTGCGTGGCATAAGTATTTATGGCATAACTTTGATAATTCCTTCACAAAGTTATGCCGATGGGGGTTATCTCCAACAAGAAACCCCGCAGCAACCAGGTGTGATGGAAGAGTTGAAATTCCATATCTCATAGAACATCATCGCCTCGATCAACTTCAGCCGACTCCGCACCGGGCCTGATCAACCCCCCCATAATCCCATTCCAGAAAGTTAACATAGACTAGCTCTTCAAGTTTCGTTACCACATGTTGTGGCTCTTAGTATTCTTGATATGATTTTCATTAATCAAGATTGCAACATCCATAAGTCAAGTTGTCATCTCCATTAATATTTTATCCTTTGTGTGTCTCCAGGTAAATAATGTCTAAGCAATGGTCTAATTCTTTTGTTCCCCGTGGACTATATTGTAGTAATGGGCATTTTTTAGTTCTGTCATATCCTTATGGGCGATTATAAGTATCTTCGGGTTCGGCATAACTTTGATAATTCCTTCATGCCGGTCTGCATAAAACAAACCTAAGCATAACTTTGTGAAGGAATTATCGACTGCATATCATGCCAAGTCGCCCATAACGATCCCAAGATAAAATTTGTAATTCCTTAACAAAAGTATGCCAGTCCGGCATACACGCGACCCAAACCTTGTCTTGCAATTTTTTTTTAATTTTATGCTTCGAGCGGGGTTCGAACTCGAACCTCATGATTATATTTCAAAAACAGAATAAGGGCAAAAATTGCAATATGAGGGGCATAATTTAAAGACCACAAATATGAGGGGCAAAATTTAAAGACCACCCCAAAAGAAGGGCACTCCGCGCAAAAAAAAGATTACATTATGATAGAACACACATCTTTGAAATTGTATATCGTGTAATTACTATACACTATATACCCTACCCGATTGTACAATGGTGTTCAATTTCACACACAGCCACCCTTAATGATATTGATTGAAATGTAGCATAAATATGTACTAGCTAGTATTTGATTTTCAGTACTATCAACTTTCCTTTTTCCTTTGTCTTCACCAAAGTAATAGAAATATTTGAAAAAGGAAAAAGAGTGCCCTTTTCAAGTACTCATAGCTTAGCAAGTACTAATTAAAATCATTTTAGATGGTATGTTTTTGTTTTCTGGTAGATCAGAAGAGAGTAATGAAAAAGACTAAACCGGTAGCTGGTTCCTGTTCCAGATGTGGCTATAGTGCATACGTTGCTGATATGTGTACTCTTACCAGATTTTGTAATATCCCTTTTTATTGGAAATCTTGGAAGGCTATTGTCTGTTGTTCCTGTGGTGCCATTCTCAAGTCTTATACATAATCAATCGGTTATTTTAATTCACAAGTACGATTATATCGTCTCTGTGTAAGGTGATCAGGGAGAGGAATGGGGTAGAATAGAAAATGGGGATCACCCCCAGATATTAATACAGTAAGTGTGCCACGAGTGCTTCCTTTCAAAACTTCTGCTTCCATTTTCCTTTTTCTTCTTTCAAAAAGTAGATTGTCATAAGTATTTTTCTATATTAGAAGTTGGGTTCCAAGTGTCAATCTTCAATTTTGTTTGTCGGTCTATGTGAGTCCTTGATCATCAGGAATTTGTATTGTTTAGAACAGTATTATTGGAGTTAGGAGTAGAGAGCTACATGGTCCAAAGAGGTTCAGTTGAATCTCTTCATAAAAAAATTGTATTGTGCAATATACAGATCGAGTTAATTCTATATATATATATATATATAAACTATTGAATTCTTCTTTGTACAAGAGAAACTTCAAGTTAATGTCTAAGGTGCATTAAAAACTGTTTTCAATCACAAGTTTAAATCCAGGTGTGACATTCTAACATATTTTTATATTCCCTGATTGGAATTCTTAGTTCTACTACTAACAAGAGTGATGCAAATTAAAGAAGAGGTTACATGAATTTGTTGTTGAGTAATCCAATATTACCTAGTGATCATCCAGCAATGATTTACATCTTAACTCCATACATATGGGCTTATTGCTCATATATATCTCGTCAAGTGGCTTCATTTATTGTTTCTAACTTTTGAGCTACTCATAAGTTAATATATAAATTAAACTCCTTGCATGATCACCGTTCCCGGAGGATTTATAATATAATTCTGGGGAGAATTACACATTCTATTTTAGATTGTGACATATACCTTTTAAATTCATGTAAACCTCCATTTCTTTCAGATTTTGTGTAACACACTACTCCTAAATTACTCTAAATAACTCTATACATGGGCAAAATTTTCCTTTACATGCTTTAAGTTTATTCTTCTTTTGTGCCATGCATGTCTACTATTCTGATATTTATTGGATGGATAAACCTAATTACACAATCAAATAAAATAAAAAAAATTAAATAAGTGTGGGCATGCCAAAAAAAAAAAGTTCAAAAGAGAATAGCTAGAGAGATTTAATTTTTTATTTCATTATATATTAATTTAATTTTTTTCGTCATTATTTAACTGGACTCTAATTAAGACACATAATTTGACGAAGTTAAATGCTATAAAAGGATCAAATGATGAGGAAATACAATAAAGTAATTTTGTCATGAAAACCAGAAGAAAGATAAAGAATATATATATATGGTGTCAATTCGTGCATTTCATAGATGAAAACGAGAAGAAAGATAAAGAATATATATAAGGTGTCAATTCCTGTATTTCAGAGATGAAAATGTAGTTTAATTTGTTATATAAAACATGGAAGCAAGGTCATATTTTCTAAAAAAAAAAAATCCATTACATAGGGGGATTGAGAAGGGAAAGGAGAAAGGGTTAATGGGTATTGAACCCACACCTTGTGCAGTGAGATAAAATTCTCCTAATCGACTACTTATTATTATAATGAAATATTTCACTTAAAAATTTAAAAATACTGTAACTCTTCAATTGGAGACTCCCATCAATACAATTAAATTATACGCGCCTTGATGGTAAAGAAAATTAAAAGTTTATATAATATTTGAAGTCACAAGTAAGCATGCTTTACAAGTTAAAACCACAAAGGGAGGTGTATAATTCTTCCTAAATTACATTACCAAGTCGATAATTAATCCCCATTGTATATTTGAGTAAGTCATGGATTTGTTAGGAAGTCTGAATCCAAGAAGAGCCATGTCAATTGTCAAAGCATGGTGCAAAAATAAACTTGGACAGAGTTTAATTAAAGTTTCACACTTGGAGTTGAATGATCAGTTTGAATCAATAAATTCTCTTTCACCATAAGTCCAGCATCCCATAAATCTTAAGGTACAGAAATCCTAAAAGAATTGAAAGAAAGGTTCTTCTCCATTAAAGAGATAGCTAATTGAGAAAGGTTCTTTTCCATTAATTAAACAGGTAGCTAATTGAGTGAATGCACCTTGCAACCACTATACGGAAATGGAACGATACAACTCATTTATTTCTCTTGCATGTGCTGTACTTAAAACGTCAAACTCAAGTACTTGATGAGATTAATTTCTAAGTATAATCACCAAACATTACTCAGTAGAAAAGTAACGTTACAAAATGTACTCGGGCAAGTTAGGGCAAAGTTCATGAAATCCGAATTAAAATTCGGACTTGTTCCGATTTTTGAATTACAGTTTTGAATTTCAGATATAATTACTAATAGTTGCTCGCTAAAATATTTTCAAAAGTATCCAAATTAGGTTGACCAAACTCATTGCGAATATCTCGCTCTCACCCAAATTTTTCGGATCAACAAGGGTGCATCAAGTACTTATTAATCAAAGCTAATAAGTCAAGCACTTATAAGCAAACTTTTCTTTAGATGATTTTGACATGAATACGTTGTTGTGATGTTCATTTTTGTATGAAGAAGCCATATAGTTTCAAAATCAAAAATTCAAAATAACCAAATCGATTAACTCAAAACCAAAATTTAAAAAACGATATAATTCGAATTTATTTTTGGTTTAAATTTGGATTGTTATTTCTTAAATCCATCCATAACTGCCTAGTGCTTCGCATTCCTAATCCTGAGGTACGCCTCTCCTCAACATGGTCCTCTTGAAATTGGGTTTAGTATTGTGGAAGAGAAACCTCAATAGCATACGTATCTGAGTTATAACTTTATATAAATGGTCTAGCACTTGAAGAAAAGAAGGAAAAAAAACATAGTTAATTGTTCGACATTTCATGTACACCGTCAAATTTCAAGCAAGCGAGGAATGGAAAGGGGACAGCAATTACATCCAAGTTGAGAAGAAATGACCCGATATGATTTGCGACTTTTCCAACAGGGACAACTAGGTTGAACATAGAACCAAGTTATTCCGGTTTATGATGACTTGCATGTTACAATTCTAAATATTTTTTTTCTTTTCTGTTTGTAACTTTAAAATCATGACTATTCGATATGGTTTGTGAGAATTCTGACCAGACAGCTAGGTTGAATATAACTTAATATAACATGAAGTTATATCGCTCACTAATAACTTGCATGTCACAGTTCTTGAAAATATATTTTTCCTCTTCTTTATTTGTAGTTTTGAAATCGGTAAATAAACAGGGCAAGTAAGTTGAATATAAACATGAAATTATATTTATTTGTCATGACTTGCATGCCATAATTACGCATTTTCTAACTATATAAAATGAACATTTCGCAGTCTTGAATTGTCCTTAATTACGCAAGAGGAACACAGTTTCCTCTTCACAAATTAAATATGAATCATTCAAAGAAATTTCTAACCCTGTTTACATTGTTCCACACGCGTGGCCACTGTCCCTTTGTTGGAACTTGGAAGTTGGATCAACATTTGGCCTCATTTATTTGTATTTGTATTGAAGCTTGTAATCTTAAATTATTCAGATTTAAGTCAATAAATACATTTATTTTTTAGGTCTAAATTTTAATGATTTAGATTTTAATTATTAAATGTGTTTTTTTAATTTGTTATACTGTTTAATGGGTCTAAATACATTTCAATGATTAAACTTTATAACAATATCTTACTATTCAGTTGTAGATTCAGATTCATTGTTACTCCCTCCGGTCCAAAATAATTGAGGATTTAGCCTCTAAAAGTTGGTCCAAAATAATCAAGGTTTTATTCTATTGAGAGGATATTTTATTCTTTTTTAAAATTTATCCTTGATACATTCTTAATTCAATGAACAAATTTAATGCTTATTATTGTTTCAAAGCCCCTCTTAACTAAAGGTATCTTAGTCATCACATCTCTTAATTTTTAGGAGTAAGTATATTCCATAATCCATGTGTCCAGGTCTATAACCTCAATTATTTCGGACCGGAGGGAGTATTGCTTAAACTAGACCTGAAATACTATGTTGTGCGTAATTACTACTGCCCTACTAGTAATTGTACATCGGTCCTCAAGTTCACACACATCTTAATTAATGACATTGATGGAAAATTTTATTATAAATATTTACACTAGAAATTGATTTTTCATTGTCTGAGCTTCCTTTTTCCTTTGTCTTCCCCGAAATAGAAATATTTAAAAGAAAAACAAGCTAAGCCCACCACATTTTCTTGAATTTTCTCTACCATTTAGTACTACTTTTTAGCAAGAAACTATAGGGTCAATGGTGTGTTTTTGTTTTCTGGTGGATCAGAAGAGAGTAACGAAAAAGACTAAACCAGTAGCCGGTTCCTGTTCCAGATGTGGCTATAGTGCTCATGTTGCTGATATGTGTACGCTAACCAGATTTTGTAATATACCTTTTTATTGGAAATCTTGGAAAGCTATTGTCTGTTGTTTCTGTGGCGCCATTCTCAAGTCTTACAAATAACCATTAATTCTTTTCTCTTCGATTGTTATATGTGTCATATTTATGTGTGTGGAGTGAAGTCTTTATGAGTCCCTGATCATCAGGATTTTGTATTATTTAGAACAATATTACTGAAGTTAGGGGTGGAGGTACATGATCAAAAGAGGGTCAATTGAATCTCTCCGCTGAATAATTATATTTTGCATCATGAGTAACGACTTGTTCTATGTATATACATATTATATATATTAACTATACAATTCACTTTATTAAAAAGAAGCTTCAAGTTTACTCCCTCCGGTTTAAAAAGAATATCCACTTAGCCTTTATTTTTTTGTTCAAAAAGAGTGTCCACTTACCAAATCAATATAAAGAATTAACCTTATCTTTTCTTATTTGTTCTTGTTAAGTGTTAAGAGACCAAATCTCAACATCTATTTAATATGGGGTAATTTAAACAAATTATCTATTTTTGCCTAGAAGTTAGTAGTATTTTCTTGAAAGGTGTGCAAATAACTAAGTAGACACTCTTTTGAACCGGAGGGGTAATGTCTAATGTCCATTAAAAATTGTTTTCAGTCGTAGGTTCAAACCAAGTGTGACGTTTGGGCGTCTTTTTAAATTCCCTTACTAGAATACATGGTTCTGTTGCTGATGGAAGTGAAGCCGAGAAGAGCTGACTGAGGTCTTTCAGGCACGCAATTAATTAGTTAAAATATTCTATGACATTTTTCATAAAGGATTTCACTAGCAAAAACAATTGGATATAAAGATTTAGAAGTGGAAACGGACTGTTTGCTTGATGTCAAGCTTATTGAACAAGATGCAGGAGCGGCTGAACAAATTTGGTGCCCTAAAGCCAAATTGCAATACAAGGCCTTAATTTATATTGTCATTTATTTAATGACAAATGTAGATGACCCAAAAAGATCTATATTTAGATGTAATGTCAAGATCTAAATGAGTTTTTTTTTTTCAACACTAATACCAATCATAATTTCAAAAAAAGATCTTTTTTATACTCGTTTCATCCCAACATATTTGTCATATTTCGTTTCTAAAGATTCAAGTCATGTACATTTTGATCAACATTTTTAAGATGTATTTTTTTCATCATATTGATATGAGAAAAATTGAAACTTACACTTTCTAACTTTTAATATATTGAATTAATCAAATTTAATAGCTTTGACTATGAATCAAACTGACTCTCAGGAAGTGAAAGAGACCAATTATTTTGGAATTGAGGGAGTAAATATTTCATAATTTCTACACTATACTTTTTAATATTTTTTTTGTAAAAAAAATAACATATACACATACTATAATTAGAAAATGGGGCCCCGAAAATTTGGGGGCCTTAGAGGCCTTACCCTCTAGCCGGCCCTGACAAGATGGCACACAGTTTTATCTTCTGAGGACAATTATTGAAGATTGCAAATACCTGTTGGAAGTTAACAAAGCGATTATAATCCACATTTGGAGAGAGGCAATCCAGTGCGTAGGTTTTGTGGCAACGGAAGGATACATGCAAAAGTTTTGCTGGTATGGGAAAAGGTAAACAACGCAATGGAGTTTCTGCTCATGGCAAATTTAAGTCGTGTAACTTTTGAACGAGCTTGAAATTTTTTCGTATTTTTCATTGTACAAACGAAAAAAAAAAGATTTAACTTACATATGTAATTAGTCTGTATTATGTTATAGCAAACAGCCTATCTTATTTTTCAAGTTATTAAATACACCTTAATTTGACGGTCCACCTTAGTTTGTTTAAGCTAGTAAATCACTAAATCCTTCCTTCAAAGACACCAAGGGCGGATGTAGCTTTTCAGTATCAGGTTCATTTAAACTCAGTATTTTTAATACATAACGTAGATTCATGTGTAAAAAGTCATTGAGATTGCAATAAATAATTGAGATTAACCCCTAGTTTTAAAATATAATAAATTAAATGCTAAGAACCTTCATGACAAAAAAAAAAAAAAAAGAAAGATAAAGAATATTTTCTTTTTCAACAAATTTCCGTTACATAGGGGGATTGGAGGAGGGGAAATCAAACCCTCACCTTGTGTAGTGAGATAACAACCCTCTTAATCGATTACTTATTATTATTATAATAATGACCATTCCACTTAAAAATTAAAAAATAATTCCCAGCAATGAAAGACCCTTACTAGTGAAAAAAAAAAAAATTCCTATAATTTATGTAATATTTGAAATCACTAGGCATGTTTTACAAGTCAAATAATTAAGGGATGATGAATATTTTTTCTTAAATTATATTATCAACTAAGATATTAAATATATAAAAAAAAAAAATATATGTATGAACGAATAGAGATGCATATGTCGGAATTCTCAGGCTTAACAAATTCATTAGAGTATTTGAGAAATCAAGGATTTGCAAGGCCCTCCGAATCATAGAAATAGTCAGGTCAAAATATCGTGCAGAAAAAATCAAAATCCATATTAAGAAATTCCCATTGTGTATTTAAGTCATGTATTTGTTAGGATGTTTGGATGAAAGAAAAAATGAGACAGGGTTTCAATGAAGTTTCACATTTGCTGTTGAATGATCAGTTTGAAAAATAAATTTTCACAATAACTCGAGGCTCCCATTAATTTTGAAATAATGGCTTACATTGGTCAAAAATGATGTCCTAAAAGGATAGAAAGAGATGGTTTGAGTGGTAAGTTCATGAGAGAAAAATTAATCTGATCCGAACATTCTTCCTTCAGCTCCATCTAGTAATTTTAAGCAATTAAAAAGTAAACAAAAATAAAAATTAACTGTAAACTAAATACATATACAATGAAAGTTTAGACGAAAATAAGGAAATAAAAAATTAAGGAAAGTTTAGAAGAAAGGATTTAGAAATATTTAGTTTGTATTTCATTATTTAATTTTTTTCATCATTATTTAAGTAGACACATAATTTAACGATGTCAAAGTGCTATAAAAGGATCAAAAGCATATTTTTCATGAAAAATAAAAGAAAGAAAGAATATATTTAAGGGGGAATTCGTGTATCAATAGATAAAAAATTAATTTAGTTTGTTACATAATATGCATATAGGGGCTTTAAAAAAAAGTCTACCCGCTAAAAATAGTTTTAAAAAATATCTCTATGACTTTAAAAAAATAAGTCTACCCATTTTTAAAGTGCTGACATATATATACATCTTAAGGAGAAATATTTACGAAACGTGACGATAGTTTTATATTTACAAAAACATAACATTACAAATCCTATACAAAACATGCTTTATATTTAAAAAAAAAAAATTAAATTAAATTATTTTTTATTTTTTAAAAATCATTTTTTTAAAAAATATTTTTTTTTTTTTTTTTAAAAAATATTTTTTTTAAAATTTATTTTTATTTTTTTTTAAAATTAATATTTTTTTTTTTTGCTCAAAAACTTATGTATGAAAGTTGTATGAAATGTGTATATACCCCTTAAAAAGTTTGCTCAAAATTTAGTGTATGAAAAATGTATGAAATGTGTATATCTCGTTCAAGGCTTAAAAAAAAATTGTGTGTATGTGTATATATGTCCTTGCTCACATTTTCATTATAAAATGGTGCAAATATTCCAACCCTTTGATGTTACACAAATGGTGCTTAAAAGTTCGCTCAAAATATACCATTTTGATCAAGGCTTAAACATTACTTAAATTTTAAAAAAAATTCACTTAGCATATATTTTAATTAAAAAAAATGTCACTTAAAGTTTTTCGCTCAAAATTTTGTATATGGCTTTAGAAAAAAAAAGTCTAAAAATATATATAAGCTAAATGATTTTTATAAAAAATATATTCGAAAAACACAAAAAAAAGTATATTTGCACCATTTTATAAAGGTATATATACGTAGTTTTCCTTTTTTAAAACACACCGACAAAACCGGTAAAAAATTACCGCTTGGCTTTTAAGAAAAATTGGTAGAACATTTTTTAAATTAAAAAAAATAAGCTAAATGATTTTTACAAAAAATTCCGTCACCAAAAAAAGTATATTTGCACCATTTTGTAAAGGCAGGGGCGTATACACATCACTTATTTAACAAGGGATATATCTACTCTGAATCGCAAAATTGAGGAGTATATTTGCACCTTTACATTTTTCGAGGAAAATTTCCACTTAGTGCTTTTCTTTTTTAATTTTCGCACCTCCTGTAGTGATAGAGACAGTTTTTCTAATCAACTACACCCATTATAATTAATAATATACATTCCACTTAAAATCTGAAAAAAAAGGCAATGGAAGTTTTCCACTTATACAACTAAACTATACACCTTAATGGTAAAGAAAAATGGTTTATATAATATTTGAAATTATAATCACATGTAAGGCATGCTTTACAAGTTATAACCTAAAAGCTACAACTCTATATGAACAAGTAGAGACGCATATATAGGACTTCTTTGACTTAACCATAAACTCCGTTGAGTGTTTGATTAAATCAAAGGTTTGCAAGGTATTAATAAATTCCCATTGTGTATTTGAGTAAGTCATGAATTTGCTAAGACGTCTGAATCAAATTAAACAAGAGTCATGTCAAAGTATGGTGCAGAAAATAAATTTGGACAGAGTTTAATTAAAGTTGCACACTTGGGGTTGAATGATCAATTTGGAACAATAAATTCTCTTTCACCATAAATTCCAGTGTTCTATAAATCTTTTAAGGTAAAGATATCCTAGAAGGATTGAAAGAGATGGTTTGAGTTGTAAATTGTTGAACGAAAATAGGTGAATGAATCTCACAACCACTATGGGGAAGTACAAAAGATTCTAACTCATTTATTTCTCCTGCATGTGCTGTACTTAAATGTCAAACTCAAATACTTAAATGAGATTAACTCCACATATAACACTTATATTTGACTGTCAGTAAAAACAAGAGTGAATAGGCTAAAACCTCCCTACACTATATCATTTTGCAGGTTTCATATCTAAACTAATGGATGTCCCTTTAGATTATCTCTCCCGCCCCCTCTATTGAATATGTGGCAAAATATTTGGAATAGCTTGCTAAAAAGCATGTGAGAGATTGAGGAGAGTCTTAAAATGGTCCGCCTGATACAATGAGTGCACGCGTAATTCAGGGTGGGTCTATGAACACCCAATAGTTTAGCTATAAACCTCACAAAAAGGTGATAATTTAGGGGGAGGGGGTTGTAACCTATTCGGTCAGATTTTTTTCACGTGTATGCCACTTAGAATTCCATGGAGGAAATTTGGGAGCGTTATATTCACGTAACATGTCATATTCCTCGGGAAAATATTTAAATATGAGTTCAAGCCAATAGTTTAGATATAAAACTCGCAAACAGGTGATAGTTTAGGGTTTTTCAACCTATTCACTTTAAAACAATGCAACCATACCAACCCCACCCTCAAGGCAGATGCTACTTGAAAAAATTCTGAGCTCTTATGCAGGGACAAATATTCATCAACGTAAGATAGGGTCACACTAGGTGCATTGGCTCACTAGGACATAATAAACTCACGATAAGAATTCAACTTGTCCACACACACAGGGGAGTTTGGGGTTTGTTTGCCCGAGGGGTGGGGGGTGTAATAACAACAACAACAACAACAACAACATACCCAGTGTAATCCCTTATGCATCTCCTCAACACACTCATTGTCCTTTAGCAAATGGATAAACTGAAGTGGTCACAGAAAAACTCAGTAGCATAGGTGACAGTTATTAAAATTGAAATAACTGACCAATACTTCACGAAAAGAAGAGAACTCAAAGTTGATTGTTCCATCGACATTTCATGTACAACTCGAAGTTCAAAGCAAGAATGGAATGGATAGGTAACGACAAATTACATATCCTCATATTGGCTTGAACAAGGCCACTAAGCCCTAGCAACTACACTACTTTATTGCAGGTGAATAGAGACAACCCGACTGACGTCAGCGTGTTCATTTCTGCAAAGAGATTAAGTAAATTAAAATAGAGCAGGTATATAGAGAAAGATCAAATTTCTAAGTAGCTTGAGAATAGCAGTTTTTCTCAAAGTGAAGATGACACACATATACATGATGTAAGGTTTGCTAGATTAGATTTAGTTCATAGTACAATAATGGCATCATATCAGCAATCAACTGGTCTAATTTATGAGTGTGTTTGACCGGGAGGCAAACATCCAAAAAATATTTTCCAATTTTCTCATCGAAAATATTTTTTCTAGGAAAATAAGTTCCTTATTGACTTTTCCCTAATGGGAGTCACAACACAGGTTCCATAAATGGTATTCCACTGACAGTGTTCTCCCAACCCCTCAACACCCCAACCCGACCGTCACAAACAATTCTTATTCTATTGTCACTGTTTCAAATCCTAGAACACACATGGGATAGTTAAACATAGGTTAGCTGAATTACTTTGCGAGTCCGATACATATTCCCTGCACCAATACTCCCACCCCTACGCTCACCTCACAGTCTTTTCTTAGATTATATGTAAATGCTCTAGGGACAATATTTTCCACTTTCTTACCAAGCATGAAAAATAAGTGAGAAAACAGCTTATTTTCCAAGAAGATATTTTCCATGGAAAACATTTCCCTTCATACCAAACACACCCTATGTGGTAAATCTAGTCAAAATTTCAATTAGCTAAATGCTAGCAAAATGGTATAGCTAAATAGATATGAAGTTCCTAGTGTATTCTCCGGGCATTTGCAAAAAAATGGATGGATATGAGAGTAAACACTTATCTCATTATAGGAAAATAGAAAGTATATTTCCTATTTGCTTCAAACAAAGTGTTATAACAATATTAATAGCTACAAAATCTTCCAGTACCCTTGTTTAATACCAAAAGAAGTGTACCTCTTCCTTCTTCTCTTGTACCTCTTCCTTCTTCTCTTTCTTTCCTCCTGTGAAGAGCTTATAACCTCCATAGAAGGCCAAACCCCAACCAGTAAGAGAGACGATCACAAACTGCAAAAGATATTAAGTTTAAACTTATAAGTTTATGATGTACACCGTGTTCAAGTGTTTGTATTAGCATACACTCCGTCAAGTTCTGATCCCACGTTACGCCCAAAAGAATATAAAAGTAATGCAATCACCATGACAATGTATTTAAAAATGTGAAAGAAAACTCATGATGTTGACGAACTGGTAATAATAGAGTAGCAAATGGCTTAACATTTGGGATGCATTTCAACTCGACTTTTGTAACAAAAGGTTAACACTTGACCAATTAATATATGTTGCTGCCTACTCTAAACTGTCTTCTTTGTTCTCTGAATTAAACTAATACCACCATGTGTGAACAACAGAAGCCTACACTTCCACCAACTATACTGACAGATCATAAAGATGATACTTTCGGAAAAGATGATGGAGCATTGACAAAAACAATTGCAAGTAAAATCTTGATTCAATCACAAATTATTACTCCAATTCTCTAGTTATGACTTTGGTTTTGTAATAGTCCCCAGCCCTCTCCAACATCGCATAAGAAATTTCAAGGGTAAAATTGAGAAAAATAATCGCCTAAAAGAAGAAAGTCCCTCAACCTTCAACAGATATTTCGGGCACCACCTCCTATCCCTCCCCCTATAACTCCCTACAGTGAATCTGCAAACACCACCCATCAACCTCTTCAATGGCCATCACAAACTCCTCTCTCTCCACTTCACAAGGCACAAGCTCCATCATAAAGTTACACCAGAATTAAGGTCTGAAGCTACTGAGTGACTGAAGAATGCAAGTCCATACGCGTATCATAAACAGCGGTCAAAGGCTCCAAACAACACAAGCATTACGATAAGATTAAAAATAAGAAGCAAACAAGTCATAAACATGAATCAGAAGAAGTCTGATGGTTTCAAGGGCAGGCAAGACAATAACATCAAATGCCAACCACCAAACAAACCCAAGACAGCTTAAACAAGTAGTAAAGAAGATTGTAAACATCCAGAAAAACTCACATGCTCTTCTTTCCATTTAGATGGGCTCATTGGATCCTGCCAGAAGTTCACCTTTGGAGGACCATGATGGTCTGCATCACAGAGAATAACTCAGCCGTGAATTTACTGAATGGTACAATTGCATTTCAAATGGCATTAGGGCTTTGCATTGTTTACGACAAACAAAATGAGGAACTTGATAACAGATTAGCACTCACAGTTTTATTCATTTTCAAGTAACCTTCCAATTTTTCTCAGCTTTAAATTATTGAAGATAGGGTTCGAAAATTTCTTTTCATTCTATCTGAACTCAGTAAGTTTGAATAAGCATACTGGTTAAAACTAAATTTGAACAAGACCTAATATACAATGGAAGCAATAAAGCTAGAAGATACATATAGGCCAATTAGGACCATCAAATATAGACCAATTAAGACAGTAAAGTATAACATAACATTTACTACTCTTCAACGCTAATCTAGTTGAGCTCAACTGTATGAACCCTCTAATCTATATCCATTTAGACCCTCTGGTTCCACTACTCAATATTTTTCCTCTAAACAAATTAGGGGTGCCCCAAACAGGAGTTCTTCTAGTTGGTTAAAGGTTCTCTAGATCTCAAACCTACTGTAAATTGTCATACAACCTCTTACCAACTAGAAAAACTCGTGTAAAGCATAACATATAAGACTGAATATAAGTTCGAATACTAGAAAACAGTGCACTTAAATAATTTATGAGAAGCTGTGAATCCTCCATTCTCTTCAATAGCCAATGAACTAAGTCGCACTACATGGAAAGGACAATTGAGCTAAGCACTAAATTCCATATAATTTCTTGAAAGTAGGAACTAAGTTTCATATTACCTACGGCCAACTTCATATTATAGTAGTCCTTTTGGGTCCATTTAAAAAAAAAAAAAAATTGACACATTACTATTTTAAAAACATCTTTAATCTTAACATTTCTATTTTGCCTTAATGGCATTCTTTTAGCAATGACATGGCCATATTGAAAATGAAAAAATCTAGAGGCACTTTTGGTATGTTACACATATTTAGCTTGTGAATCAAATTCTTACTTTATTTCTTAGAGTTTGCCAATCAGACACTGAAACTAAGAGTAAATTTTACTCCTTCCATCCCATTTTAAGTGTCTCTTTAAGGTTTTAGCACGTCCGTTAAGTACAATGTATAATTTACTAACATTAACCCATATTTGTTTCTTGTGCCGAGAGTATACCAGAAACAACCTCTCCCCCTCCCAAGGTAGGGATAAGAGACGCATACACTCTACCCTACCCAGACCCCATTTTGTGGGATTTCACTGGGTATGTTGTCGTACCCCATATTTGTTTCTTATTTCCTCTCACTTAATCACTCAAACCAAATTAACTTTTCACCTATTAATACTCACTCAATTAATGTTCTTCATCAAATCTAACTAACCCTAATAACTCCCAAATTATTGTGCGGTTCTCCCTCTTCATTTTATCATCGACAACTTTGTTGAAGCAAAAGAATTGTTCCACCAAAATTTACATGCACTTTTCAACTTAGAATTAAATTGGCGCAAAAATTTCATTCAATTTCAGAATTTTATTAATCTTTTATGCAAAAATATTAACATTTCCACAAAAAAATAAAAATATCGCTTTAACTTTTCTAAAATGTTGAACTAAACATGGCTACAAGACAAAGCTACCAAGCTCCATTAATTCAAATAAATCTAAACCTACTCATGAACCTGATCTCAATCTTAATTCAACATATACAATAGTTAAAACATCTTCAATGAATCATTTTTTGTTCGAATTGAATATTGAGGAAATAGCTGAGGAAAGAGGTTATTGAGAGATGTGTTAAAAGCTAGCAAGGTGGAAAGCCCAATATTTGTCCTTAGGTGAAAGACTGACACTTATTAATTCAGTGTTGGATTCCCTTCCAACCTATGTGATGTCTGTTTTTCGAACTCCTAGAGGGCTAGAAAAAAAAAAGCTAGACAAGTTGAGGAGAGAGTTTCTTTGGCAAGGCAACAAAGTAAATGGAAGCATCAACCTGAACCTGGTGAGATGGGAAGTAGTTACTTTAAACAAGAAGCAAGGTGGTATGGGCATTACAAATCTGAAGCTACATAACGTAAGTTTTTTGCAAAAAGGGCTATGGAGGGTTCAACATGGAGGATATGGCACTATGGAGAAATTTCATCACACAGAAGTATGGATTAGATAATCAGTGGACCACAAATGAAGTTAGAAGACCACAAATGAAGTTAGAAGCTCATATGGCAGTAGTGTCTGGAGAACCATATGGAGGAACCATAAGAAGTCAGTACCAAGATTTTTGGGGCAAAGTAGAGATCACAGTGGGTAGTGCCAGCAAGACTGAGTTCTAGGAAAATCAATGGATTGGTATTAATAGTTTAAAATCCACCTTCCCTGTTCTATATCTATTAAGCCTCCAAAAGCATGCTAAAACATATCAAGCTTGGAGTCAGCAAGGTTAGGGTTTGAATTTCAGAAGAGCTCTCAATGACTGGGAAATTGAGAGTCTTACCTCAATGCTCCAACTTCTGGGTACTTTTAGTGGAACTATGGAGAACTTAGACCAACTTAAATGGAGGTTGGACGGTAAAGGAAAATCTTCAGTTAAGTCTGTCTATTGCAATTTGAACCAAAGAAGTCACCAGAATGAGTCCTGGCCTTGGAAGCTTATTTGGAAAGTACAAAGTTTCAGTAAAGGTATCATGCTTTGTTTGGTTGGTGGTAAGGTAAGCATGTCTAACTCAAGACAAGTTACAAAGAAGAGGTGTTCAGGCTTCTTGAAGATGTCTATTATGTGACCAGGAAGGTGAAAGTGATGAGCATCTTTCCTACACTACAAGACAACTACAAGTCTGTGGCACACGTTCTTTTGTATATTGGGGTTAAACATTGGTCATACCTAGCTCTACACTGGAGCTTTTGAGCAACTGGAAGAATGTGGGGAGAAGAAGCAGTGAAGAGGACTGGTGGCAGGTAATTCAAGTCATTTTGAAGATACTAGCAATACCATCCAAAAGATTAGGATGAATAGTCTTAGTTTCTTCTTCTTCTTCTTTTCCATTTTTTTTTTTTTTCATGTTTGTAAGTTTGACAGCTCAGTATATTTTTTGGAAGATGAGTTTTGGTTGTTAATACAAATGGTTACCCTGACCAAGAAGTTAAACATTGAGCCAATAGAAGATTATACACAAATGTAGTAGTAGGACTCCAAGCATCACAGGAAGAATCAGACATACATACTTGTATATATAAATTCTATGACGTTGCTCATTGGTCTGAAATATAAGGACTTGGCATTTCTACAACATATAATATAAGAGGAAAAAAATCATTTTCTCTATTTGCAAAACCTTTTTGCAACTTCTTGCAAACAAATTCTAAAAACTATTTTTTTTTTAAAATAAAAAAAAAAAATTGTAACTTATAAACTCTAAAAAAATCGTATCCCTTTGAAATTCCTTTCCTTTTAACTTAACTCTTTTTTTTTTTTCCTAAAGTCTATTCTGTCAATATATATAATATTACTCCAATACTACCAATTATCTAAATTTTAGTATTGAGTCATAGCGAATTTCTAACAACGCATGCATGTAATGTTCCTTTTCTCTTTTCATGTATGCTTGTCCTTTTTCCAACTTTTAAGAAAATGGATATGGATATATAGACGTAAATCAAGAATCAATGAAATCAGAAAACTTGAGTAATGATGAACGTAGAACAATAGTTGAAATCCTATGGAAAACAATGTTGATGGAAGATTGAAAATAAAGAGTGACGACAATGGTGGAGGTCACTATTTTCAGTTTCAACATGAACAGTTCAACGCATTTGGAAAATTTCAAAATATAGTGTACATAACGATGTATTTAATCAAAAAACAAGAAATTATGGTTGATCGCCTTTGAGAGGTCCCTTCTAATAGACGGACAAATTTTCGAACTCTAGCTTGTTTAATGAATATGTCGAATAGCACTTTGCATAGGCGCTTACAGCATAGAGATATACAAAGGCATTCAAACGCTATAAAGCCTCATTTAAGCGAAGAAAAATAAAAATCTTGTTTGCAAATTTACCATCAATGCTTGAATAAGGTATTATACCACCTGAATCAACTTTCATTGATATGTTTAGCATAAATCATATTGATGAAAGGCGATTCTACATGACAAAATAATTTGATTGTTACTATCTACAACCAGATGATGATAAGTCATTACGAAGTTGCAAGAGCAAACATATCATCGGGGAGAAGTCGTGTTTCTAGTTGCTTTAGCTCGTCCAAGATTTGAAGCAAGGAAATGAATTGTTCTCTAGAAAAATTGTTTTATTCCCTATTGTCACACAAAAGCCAGCTAAAAGAGTTGATGTCAATAAAGATTAACCTCAATAAATAGTAACGTTGCAAGGTCATATTTGATCGAAAAGGTTATTCCTTCCATCAAAGCAAAATGGCCAAGAGGAGACACAAGTTATCTAATATTCATTTAGCAAAATCATGCATGCATGGACACACATTAGACTTGATGATGAACAATTTCACGATATAGCCACGCAAAATGTATTTGATATTCGCTTAATGTGTCCACATCCAAATGCTCCAGATTTGAATGTTTTGGACCTTGAGTTTTTTTTAGACGTAGTCAATCCGTACAACATAACGAGGCACCTAAAACTATTGATGAGCTTATTCATGCACTTGTGAAGTCCTATGAATCAATTCCAACAATGAAATCCAATAATTTCAAGCACTGCAATCATGCATGACAAAGAACATTCAAGAAAAAGATCAACATAAGTAGCACATTTCACATATGAAGAAAGAATGTTAGAGAAGGACGGTCACTTTCTATTCAACTATAAGATGATCCCAGATTAGTACAAGAAATTCTCAAATATTTAGGTAACTTTAATATTTAGTTCGGAAAACGGTCAGATTTGCCCCTGTACTTTTCAAAAAGGGTTATATTTGCCCTTCGTTATACTTGTTTGATATATTCGCCCTTGTCATCCAACTTTAGAGCTATATTTGTCCCTATACTCTATTATGGGGTCATATTTACCCTTCATCTGTTAAATCACCTTGTCCCCACCTTTATTTTCATAAGTGGCGCCTATGTGGATTTTTTTTCTCTTAATTAAAATCTGGTCCAATTTTTATTTTATTTTTCCTCATCTTCTTACCATTTCCCCTAGCTTAAACTCCTTCAATGGAGGTTGGATTTTCTGATTCATATTTAAGCTTCAGTGGTCTACATTTCCGATTCAAACATTTCGTCAACTTGCTTATCTAAATAACGATTGAATACTGGTGCTAAAACATCAACCCAGATGAACCAACACTGGTAAGAAGATCTTTGGATGGTTAGAAAATGTGTAATTCTGAGTTGAATCGTTTTTGCAAGTGGAGCATAGGTGAACGACTTGGACCCACCAATAATAAAAGGGATTTTTTCTCGATTAACAAGTTCGTTGATTCTGGAAGAAGCAGATAAGCGGAAATCGGAGGGAGAAAACTCGGGGTGTGACTCGGTAGCTTTAAACTCACCATGGGAGGGAGAAAACTCGGGGTGTGACTCGGTAGCTTTAAACTCACCATGGAGATGGTGAAGAACAAGGCGGCGTTGGCAACCGCAACCCCATAAGGAACAGCCAGATAGCAGAGCAAGAAGAATATTAGCCTTAATTGCTAACTACTTAATGGTTGCAGAAGTTCAAGCTTATTTCTAGACAGTTTATCCATATCTTTCAACTGGGTTTGATTTATTCTCTTAAGTTTTTTCAATAGAATAGAAAAATTGTATGAGTAGCACTTCGATTGAGATTTAACTATGGAGTACTATCAGTGCAAATCACATTAATCTACAATTGTTGAGATAATCAACTATTTATATGCAGAGTATCATACAGAAAAACATGAAAGAGATTTTGTTGGTGGTGATGTGAACTTGGCTAAATTTGAGCTCTCTATCGAAGGAAAATGGTGAAGAAGATATAAAATCAAAATGGGGACCAGATTTTAATTAAGAGACAAAAATTCCGCATAAGCGCAACGTATGAAAATAAAGGTGGGGCCAAGGCGATTTAACACATGAAGGGTAAATATGACCCCGCAATAGAGTACAGGGCAAATATAGCTCTAAAGTTGGATGACAAGGGCGAATATATCAAAAAAGTATAACGAAGGATAAATATAACCCTTTTTGAAAAGTACAAGGGCAAATCTGACCCTTTTCCGAATTTAGTTTCAAGTTTATGTTGTGATTACTAATATATGGTCATCTACTTGCTGCTATATTTACAATTTATGTAAGTGTTTTCACAAGTCAAGTAAAATTTCGGAAATAATTATGCCGAAATTGGTTATTTTAGTTTAGTTGATCCAATTTTAGTTATATTAATTCGGTTGTTGCTAGAGTGGATTGATTTGAAGGCTCATCAATCCACAGCTAAATTGTTGTTTATTTAGTTTGAAATTCTTATTGTTATTGGTAAAACTTTAAATTATATGTTTGTTGCTTATATCTTAACTATATATACTACGTCTTCTCAAGTATCTTAGTATTTGAAATTTTATACAACCATGTGATTTCCATAATGCATGATTTCAATGTTAGAAAGATATTATTGGACTCACTATCGGAAAAGATTCATAGGCACTCATGACAACACCTATAAACTCATCAATAGTTTTAGGTGTCATTATGTTTTAATGAATTGAACAACTCCAAAAAACTCAAGGCCTAAACATTTAAATCCGGAGAATTTGAAAGTTGACATACAAAACGATTATCACACTCACCTTGTGTGGGCTACTTGGTAAAAAATCTCATCATCATGACTAATTTGTGTTCTTGCATTATCTTGCTGATGAATATTGGATAGTTCCATCTAATCTTGACCATTTTGCTTTGAGGGGAGGAATGATCTTTTTGATCAAGTAGTCTTGCAACATCTTAACTTATCGAGGTTAATGTTTTTATTTCCATTGTCCAATAGGTCTATTGACACCTCTCTTTTAGAGTTTTAGTTGGATCTCATGTGACAAAAGGGAATAAACTAATTTTTCAAAAGAAGAATCCATTTCATTATGCATCAAACCTTCGACGAGATAAAGCAACTAGAAATACAACTTCTTCGGTGAAATTTTTGCTTTTACAACTTCAAAATGGCTCATCTTCAGCAATAGCAAATAAGAACTCTAAGATTGTTTTGTCATGTATAACCATTTCTCATCAATATTAACAATGTTAAACATATCAATGAAAATTGGATTAGAATGGTATACTATCACCTTCAGGCATTGATACAAAATGCAAACGATTTTTTTTAATGAGGCATTATAACATTTGAATGCCTTCATATATTTCCACGTTATAATTGCCTAAAAAGTACCCTTCAATACATTTACTACACAAGCTAGGGTGTGAAGATTTTTACGCCATCAAAAGGGACTAGTCGAAAACGATCAAAGTCAAGCAAAACTCTCTTACTATCACAATCTCGTCTTTCGATTAAATATACACCCTTATCTACACTATATTCTTATTGTCTCCAAATGCACTGAGTTGTCCGTCCGTATTGAAACTAAAAACAATGATGCCACCATTCTTGTGACTCATCTTTTTCAATTTTTTTATCAACACTTTTTTCCAGTAGCATTTCAAATATCATGTTACATTGAGCATTACTTCAACTTTCTAACTTCTTTGATGATTGTGATAATTCTTCATTTAAATTGTTATCGTGTATATTTCCATCTACTTAAAATTTGAAAAGAAAAAAGGATTAGCCAAAAGAAAAGAAAAAACGACTGTAATGGGTACTAAAATATTACATGAACATTAGAGCATAATTAAAATGTCATGAACTACTAGAATTTGGTTGCATTCAACGGTACTACAAGGAAAAACATCGTAGAAAAATTATTGACATCTTTTAATAAAACAATATTGAGAGTATAAAAAATAGATGAGTAAAAAATATTGTTAAAAGGAAAGAAATTTTGACGGTAAAGGATTTTCTAAAAGTATGTGCGCAGGAAGTTGAAATGGATGGAAGGAGTGTGAATTCTCATTTAGTAATTTGACAAGCCAAGCCAACCGAAGCCAAACCTATTACTAAGTCTAATAAACCAAAATGGTACTAATTAGCAAGTAATTGCAACATATTTGTATCTCAAGATCACATTTAAGTCCTATATTCACTAAGTCCCAGAGATATAAAGAAAAAGTGTAAATCAATAAACGACACTCGGACTCATCTATATCCATTCCACATTTCATGCTCATTTCATTTCAATACAAATATGTAAATTTTATCTTAAAAAAACTTAAAAGATTCCCCGAATTCACGGTCAAAATTTAAAAGTTTGACACTCAAAATCCAAACTATGCCTCATAAATTGGGACATAGGGAGTACTAATTACTACGGGCGAAACAAAATGCCAAAATTAGCAAGCTGTGCGGTTAAGGAGGGCGCTTTGGCTCGTTGTGTTAACTGATTTTAGTTACTTTTGACCTTTTCAATAGAAAGGGTAAATTTAAAAGAAAAAAATTAATTTATGTTCTAAAGGGACAGATATTTTGAAGTATTTCCTTTGGGCTAATACAGCAGTTAACATGGGAAGTAGTGAATTCTCATTTAGTAATTTGACAAGCCAAAACAAGCAAGTCTAACAAACCAAAATGGTACTCCCTTTGTCCCAATTTATGTGATACACTTTCCTTTTAACTCTGTCCCAAAGAGAATGATACATTTTTATATTCAGAAATAATTTAACTTAAAACTTTCCCTTTTACCCTTAATGAAATGATTTACAGCCACACAAATATCTCCGGTTTGTTTTAGACTGCAAGTTTCAAAAGTCTTCATTTCTTTCTTAAACTCCATGCCTAATCAAACTATATCACATAAATTGGGACGGAGGGAGTACTGATTACTATTGTTGAAACAAAATGCCAAAATTAAACAAGCAATTACAGCATATTTGAAACTTGAGATCACTATATAAGTCCTATATCCAGTAAGTTCTAGAAATCTAAAGGAAGATCAGAATCATCTATATCCATCTCATCTTCATTCTCATTTAATTTTCAATACAATTTAAAGTAAACTTTATGAAGAGGGAAAAAAAAAATTACCACCACCGCCGGCTAGACCGCGCCGCTGGATAAGGAGGGCGCCTTGGCTCTTTGTGTTAACGGAGAGTCGAGAGAGGGTTGTGGCTTGGCGCGCCGCAGCTGTCCACGCCGCCATCTTAGTGTTTTAACGATCGGAGATTTTCTCGGTGGTGGTGTTGAGAGTGTTATGGTGATGGGAGATGAAAGAATGTGAAAAGTGGCGTTCCTTTTCCGGTTGTTATAGAGTGAAATGGGGATCATGGGCCTTGGGCCTAGGCTTGTTTTAGGAAACTAGGCCCAACCCAATATGAACTAGCATTTTTGCGCGGATTGTTCTTCACTTGGGCTGGTCTTTAATTTTTGTCCTTTTTTGTCTCATTGGTGGTATTTAATTTTTCGTGCAAATTCTACCTTAAGGTAGCTGCAGAATTTCGCAAGGCGAGAAAAACAAATCATCTGTTTTGTAAAGACCACCCCCATTGAAGAGTAATCCTGCAAATTGCCCCTTGTTGTGAACCTTTTTTTTTGTGCGGAGCACCCTTCAAATGCACTGGTCTTTAATTTTTGTCCCTCAAATTGTTGGTCTATAATTTTGCCCTTTGCCTAAAACTCCTAGGTTCCGGGTTTAATTCTGTTCAGTAAAATTTTTTTAAAAAATTCGCCAAGTAGAACTTGGATTCGCGAGCGAAAGTTTTGCCAAACTCTGCCAAAAAAGTTTGCTAAGGCATAGTTTTCGCTTAAGGCATAGTTTGCGAAACTCTACCCCTATCGAGCATATTTGCCGGAGGGCAAAGTTTAACGACAAGCCATTGTTGTGCAACCTCTACTAGCGAATTTTTTTTAAATTTTCACCCCGAGCGGGGGTTTGAACCGGAATCTCGGTTTTTAGGCGAAGAGTTAATACTTTCATTTTGATAGGCAAAAATTGCCCCAAAATTGCCCTTGTGAACCCACCAAGGAAGTTTTTGCACGGTCTTTAATTTTTACCCCTCATATCCGTGACCTTTACTTTTAGCCCTGCTCATTTAATGAAAATAATGGGAAAACTACCATCAAATATCTTTGAGGATGATCGATCTAGTTTACAAAATGGCTAACAAATGTATAAGTTTTGTAGTATACGTATAATATACATATTAGTGTATCGTTTTTATTTTTTGATTAATTACGTAAGTTTCAAAATAAGCTACTCATTCTTCGACAATACACGAAACATAAAATATCAAGTTCATTTTGGAAGAGAAAATTTGACCTTGTTTAAATATAAATTGTTAATAGTTGTACAGTTTTACATTTTGCAACGTTTCAAAATCAAAAATTGAGCAAGGATAGTCTTTTTTATTGTTCATTCTATGACAATTTAGAAACACCGCAAAAATGGTTGGTACATTGCTCTATTATTGATGTTCTTCTTGTTGCAGTAATACATAAAATGGAATTCAAATAAATAAATAACTAAAAATTTGATGTATATATTAGATGATGGAGATGTAGAATATGGGAGCATTATTTAAAAAAAAAAAACTACATAAAATCAAAGTTAAAATGTGGATAACTTAATAAATATAAATTGTTAATAGTTGTATTTTTTCAATCCAAAAACTGGTATACCCCAAAATCGGGCATAGTGTTGTAAATATATTATAGCATACCGTGGTGGATTCTTTTTTATTGTCTCAATTCTTTTTTTTTTTTTAATTATTTGTTTAATTGTTATTTTTATTTAGTAAATGGTTGGATTAGCGACTTAAGTATTTTGCTCGGCTAATTATTTATTTTGTTTTTGTTCAATTGTTTATTTGTTAATAATTTCTTAATTGTTTGATTAGTTAATTAATTGTTTATTTGTTAAATATCAAATAAATAAATAAATAGTTACTTAATTGTTTATTTATTAAATATATGATAATAACTTGTTAATTATTTGATTAGTTAGTTATTTGTTTATTTAACTAATTGTTAATTATTTGACTTATCTTTATATTTTAGAATGAAAACCCTTAGTTTAGGATTCATAACGCGTAGCTAGATTGAATACCTTAATATAATTTTCTATAAAAGATTACATAACTAATATTACTTTTTGATAGGCAAAAATTAAAGACCACCCCAAAATATATGGGCATTACGCAAATTGCCCTTGTGAACCCACCAAGGGGACGCGCAGAAGCACACATTTCATTTTTTTGCGGTGCTTGGGGCCAGCTACGAGGGTTAATTTTTCCTTACCGGGACATATCCGTGACCTTACTTTTAGCCCGTCGGCATACGAAGAGATCTCATTTAATGAAAATAATGGGAAAACTACCGTCAAATATCTTTGAGGATGATCGATCTAGTTTACAAAATGGCTAACAAATGTATAAGTTTTGTAGTATACGTATAATATACATATTAGTGTATCATTTTTTATATTGGAAAAAAACCACGCCCTTCGCAGAGCGCACGAGGCGCCGATAAGTTTATTAGTGATTAAGTTTGCATGATGCATTTAAGTAAACATAACACACCCCAGTTTTAGCAAAAATAACACTGACTCCCTTTCATTCTTCGACAATACACGAGACATAAAATATCAAGCTCATTTACATAATATATATTAGATGATGGAAGAGAATATGGGAGCATTATTTAAAAAAGAGAAGCATAAAATCAAAGTTAAAATGTGGATAACTTAATAAATATAAATTGTTAATAGTTGCATATTTAGTCTTTATTATTGTTTCACATCGTAAATTGATAATAAGAAAGTATGAAGTAGAAGAAATGTCAAACATTGCGTGAAAGGGTTAAATTGCAACGTTTCAAAATCGGAAGAGTGTGTTGTAAAATTGAGCAAGGATAGAGTCTTTTTTATTGTCTCAATTCTTATGACATTTTAAAAATATTTAGAAACATCGCAAAAATGGTTGGTACATTGCTCTATTATTGATGTTCTTCTTGTTGCAGTAATACATGATTTTTACAAGTTTCTGGAATTCAAATAAATAAATAAATAACTAAACTGAAATAACTAAATTGAAATTTGATGTGACAGGTCCTTTTTAAACTATTTTTTTTTTTGATTATAGTTACCAAGGACGAACGCACTTAATAATGAAGTGTCATAGAGCTGTTTGGTTTATCCAAAAATCTCAAAGCCAAAACCAACAAGAACCAATACACCACCACATACCACCATCTGGCTCCTCGAAAGCCCACCCGGCGGCATTCTAGTATCCTTATCATACTGATTTACGCAGACCTCCAAGAGATCCAGATAG
Organism: Lycium ferocissimum; assembly: GCF_029784015.1. Taxonomy (NCBI): domain Eukaryota; kingdom Viridiplantae; phylum Streptophyta; class Magnoliopsida; order Solanales; family Solanaceae; genus Lycium; species Lycium ferocissimum. The sequence goes on along the minus strand of NC_081350.1, from coordinate 51,255,713 downwards.
TCGTGGGGTCCCTCTTGTTGTTCACATCCAAAAAAGGTATGTGAACTAAAGATACGGAGGCTAGTAGGATTTACTGAATGTCGTCGGGAACGAGCAAGCCCGACGTGTACGGGGCGTAAACACACAGGATTCTCGCTTCGTTATTTAATAAGATTGAGGATGGAGCTCGAAATCAAGCCAGAAATATCATAGGATCAGTATAATAATTATGAGGGTAAAATCTTCAAAGGAGGTTGGAAAGCTCCTAACAAGAATGATACCGGTCCCATGAATGGTGCACGCACAATATGATAATACCGGCGGCGCTTCCCTTGTTTACCAACGACTTCACAGTTATAAATATTGGGCACGCCACAACCAAGTCTTTCAATGGCTTCTTGTCATATCCTAAATGCCAAAGCGAGGTATTATAGACAAAAATGCGAGCGTCACCAAATAGACCCAATTACACTCACTCGGTTATTCCGGTGCAAACGTTCATACCGTTTCGCGAGGCAACAATACGCACTCGCGGTAAGCGGGGCAACGTACCACACGCCGTGTTCTATCGAAGAGATCAGAGGGTAACAAATTACTGGAGGCTATGCTGGCTGGGGTGTTAGATCAGAGTGAGGTGTAGATCATCTTGCTAGTACAGAACAGATCCAGAAGCTTGGCATGACAAAAGTTCAGAGTAAAACCAGATTAGTACATAGTGAGGCGATTGGTTGTTCGTACAGGTTAAAAAAAAAAATCGAAATATTTATATGTTAAGCATGCTTCCATTGTACTTTATAGAGGATTAGTGAATGAAGTGATATTTCACATCCAGTAATTTAGAAAAAAACAAAGAGCATATTGCATGATGCATTTAAGTAAACATTAACACATCCCAGGATGCCTGATGGGTTAGCAAGGAGAGTGGACACTGTAATTTGCACATCTGAAAACCAGTTTAATACTTTTACATAGTTATTGAAACATGTATTATACAGCTATAATACAAATCACAAGAAAATTACAGAAGCAGAATCTATATGTTCAGGAAGATGGAAGTGCAGACTCTCAGTGCCAAGATTTTACTGCTTTCTACATCCGAGAACGAATTAAAACCTTTTTTCGATTAGATTTGCTAGGCGTTGTCTTGACAGGCTCGTCAGAGAATTCAAAGGACTCCAATCCGTTGGCACACTTAGCTGACACCTCATTTTGCTGCTTCATGTTATTCATGTCATCCTGAAGTTTCTCCATCTTTGCTTGCATCTCCTCCATCATAACAGTAAAATATTGTTTGTCAAGTCTAGGACGTGAAGGCGATTGATCCTTTGATCCTTCTTTTACTATTTTACTCCCACCTGCAGCAACAATTGTAAATATTGAAATCCAATTGTATACATCAATAACACAAAGTAATAAGTTTTAGATGAGAATAATAAAGAAACATGTGAAAATTCTAGAAGGCTAAAGATAACCATCTGGACTCACGATTATTCAATTCAAGAAAAACATCAAGTAGAGATAGTTCCAAGGACGAATGGGTCATCATAGAGCTGTTTGGTTTATCCAAAAATCCGAAGATCTGGTCCTAAATCCTAATACTGGAAAGACCTCCAAGAGATCAATGGTGGGGTCCCTCTTGGTTGTAAACGTATTGGACGGGATTCTAATAAGATTAAGGATGGAAGTGCTGATGCCAGAAATATCAGGGATCCTAAAGGAGGTTGGAAAAACAAGTATCCCATGAATGGTGCACGAGATTAACGCCTTAACAGTTATAAGTATTCGAATCTTCTTGTCATATCCTAAATCAGCCATAGAATTACACTCCGAAAGTTCTAACGAAGTATGATCAGAGGGAAGGGAGTCTGTGCTGGCTGGGGTATATGCTAAGATGTTTCTCGAGATAAGCCATGATACCAAATCCATGAGCTTTCTGTTTGGAGCAATATATTACTATTTGCACCTATTTCCTTCACCATACATTAACCAAAGATAGGACTAGGCAGGCCAAACTATCACTCTCCTAATCATACCACATCCCCTAAACCTCCCCCCTCCCCCAGACATCTGATAAGAACCATCTGAATCAATTTAAAATATGTGAGTAAATCATGCCATGCCCGATTTGTGTTTTCTACCATGTGTAGGTCCTCCCAGACAAACTCTAGGAACAAGAAGTCCCCATATTGACCAAGGACAATAAGCCTGGAAGAACCAATTACAGTAAATGGCATTGATATAAAATGGTATAAATCATGCATTCATCGGGTTCAACACTATTCTAAACATCCCAGCTTCTGGTGGTTTCTCGGAATTGGCAATCCAACTTATGCTGAACTAAAATGAAAGAGAAGAAGCAATCAATTGAAAGAAATTTTTCCAAAGAAACATATGGAGTATCAACAGCAATAAATACAACCTTAGGAAGGTACAGCCGTACAGGAAATAAGCTACGTACAAATACAAACACGAGGAAGTAAACCAGAAAACTTAAATAAGCTAGGCACAAATACAAACATGAGGAAGTAAACCAGGAAACTTAAATAAGCTAGGCACAAATACAACACGAGGAAGTAAACCAGGAAGCTTAAATAAGCTAGGCGCAGAAAAATACCCTCCACATTATTTAGCAGAAAAACAGTTGAGGGACCTCAGGGGTAATTTTGTCATTTTCCTTGTTTTATCAAGGGATAACTAATCCAGGTACTATTATTTATTATTCCCTGGTATAACTTATCCCAGAATTAGTAACCAAACAAGGGATAAGACAGTACTAAATTTTTATCCTAGGAATTTATGCTTGTCTAGCCCACCAAAGGACCACTCACAATCAGGGGCGTATGCAACATACAATGTGGAGGTTCAATTGATCCCCTAACTTTCGAAGCATAAATTTATGCGTAAAAATTTATTAGAAATGCAATAGATAGTAGACATGAACCCATAACTTTTAAAATACAATGGATTCAACTAAGAATCCTAAAAGATTAAACCCATAAAGTTTAAATCCTGGATCCGTCTCTGCTCACAATACAGGATTTGGAGGGGATAATTGAAAAATGGTACCAACAGAATTAAGTTCTGGTCTGAAAATTGGTGTAGAAAGCTGTCCACTTTTTTTGTTTGTCAGTCAAAAAATAGCCTGAATCTCAGATGTTTACACAGGAAATACCACACACACAACAAATTGTTCTATAACAGTAGTGTATGACTTTTGCTTCACACACAAACTATGATGTAGTACAAAGCTTAGAAATCAAATTCAACCAATTGAAAACGTATTCAAATAAATTACAGCTCAAACTTATCACTTTTATTAAAGAACATACAGTAATTAAGTAACTCCAACATCAAAATTGAACAATATAAACATCGAATTACAAACATTAGAGAGAGATGGGATTTTGACCTGCGACAGTTTTGAGAGATTCGTCAACGGCAGATACAATAGCGAATTTACGAAGCTTGCATAGAATATTGCTAACATACTCATCTGATTGAGCTCCTCCGTTATATGTAACGGAACTACTGCTCTTTTTGGTCACTGCCGATGTAACGCCGTCACTGTATTCACCTTCAGAAGCATATGCATCTGACGGTTTCTGTTGACCTCTACGGTTGAAAAACTTACCGGCGACTGCGAGGAGTTGCTGTATAATTCCCATTACCTACTGTCCACAAGAACTTTTCTGCTATTTCCTCTTCTAGATACGTATAGTATATGAAAATGACTAATCTCTCTTTCTCAATTTATAACACTCACTTTTCTTTACATTTCTTTATTTGGCAAATATTTAACTAGAAGCTTACTTTTTTATCCTTAGTGAATAATTTATAACGACATAAATATTTATAACTTATTTTTGATCATAAGTTTCAAAAGTCTTTAATATTTCTTAGACTTCGTGTCCAGTTAAACTACATCATATAAATTGAGACGGAGGGAGTAATATTCATGTTTTTATGAGTCTATTTTTATTCCCTTTTATATTTTGAGGTTCAAACAAGTCATTTTTTGCCGTAATTTTTATATATTTTTTATTATTTTTAAATTGTTTATTATTACAACTTATAGTATCTTTTTATGTAAATTCCAAATATATATGTATATCTCAGTTAAAAAAAAATTAAAAGTTTCATGTATGAATACGTCGTCAAAATTAAAATGTTTGATTCTCAAAATTCAAAATGTGGCACATAAATTGAGACGATGGAGTTAATCTAACATACAGGGTTCGGTAACGTGTTATACAGAGACTAAAAATGTTAACTTTTGATAAACTTAGAGAACCAAAATTGTTAAGTGCATACTTAAGGGACCATTTTAAAAGCTTCAAACATAAGAGACTGATTTTGTCATTTTCTCTATGCTCTCAATAGTTTACTATCATATATAAGCGTCAATACAATTTGACCCTATGAAATCGCTCCACATTGATGTTACTTTTTCTTTATTTTCTCATTTTTCCATCATTGATTTATAGGAAAAGAATTTCATAAATCCCCGGCTTTGTATTGAAAAAATTTCATATAATCTTCACTTTCGTAGTTGAGTAAAAATACCCTTCCATCCACATTTTAGGTCTGAAAATACCTTTAATGTTTGTTTTTGGTTCAAATACACCCCTCAAATTTAACTTTTTTAAAAAATCACATGACATTTTGTAATTGGTCACACATTTTAATTTCAGAATAAGTAAAACTCATACAAATTTTAAGACCCAAAACCATTGACCCATTTTAAAGTAAATGTTTCTCACTCTGACTAAAATCCGATAAATTTTCTTCTGCTTGGGAGACAGAAAATGGTGGAATTGTCTCCTGCTGCCCATGTTGCAGATTCTATTGACATCTGCTTTGATGCATCAGAACTTAACTTACTTGCTATCATTATTAACCTTTTGCATTAAAACTTAAACTTTCATATGTATCATGATTCTAATATCATGTAAGCTAATGGAGTGGGAATTCTCGATTGTCTCACTTTACGTTAGGGATTTAAAGCCAATAATTTTGTAAAACAATTGCTAATTTTCTTTTTGAGGGTTTTCCTGGGTAATGTGTACTAGCAGGAATCTCTCCAGAAAATTCTGACCAAGGAGGCAAAAAAGGCGTAGCCTGTCGTTGATATTTTCGAGATTAATCGGTTGCGAAGGCAACTTATTTTCCAATCTTATATGTGGGATCACCGTCTCGTATATGCAGCCAGCTTAGAATGCGAGGCTCATTGCCTTACTAAAGAGAAAGTACCCGTGGTTGGTAATGATAAGTTCACTGCTCCAAATAATCCTGCCAGGCCGAGTGACTGTTTGAATGCCGCTGGTTCTGTTTCTGTAACTCCAATACTTGGTGAAAAATCTAATGATGGAGTAAGTGGTAGCCAAAAGAATCACGTGGACACAGATCATCAAGGATCTGAGGTTCTCTTTGATTCTAGTTGTGCAACTGAGAAACCATCAGGTCTTTGTTACACTCTGGATTTTCCCACGTTAAAGTCGCATCATGAGTTAGTCGAGGCAAGTTCAAAAGAAATTATCTTGAGGTTAAAAGGAATTGAGCTTATTAATATAAATGGTTATAAGAGTCTATAAATAAGATTAGTATGTGGCGGAAGGTTTGGAGGGTAAATGAATCAAAGAAGGATGAGTTTCGTCAAAAGTCGGCAACTTGGGAATACGATAACTTATACTTTTGGGTGATATTAGGAGTACTTCACATGCTAAGAAAGTAATGATATGAAGCATTTGAATCGTATAATGATCGTTTGTTAAGTTTGGAACTTAAACGAGTTGTAATACGAAAGTCGAGAAAGGGCGTCGCAAGTTAAGTTTGTAAATTTCACTGAAATTTGGATCAGATATCGCGGAGCTTTTCTCTCAATATACTTGGATTTACGGGGTGATCTAGCTATCAAATCGAAGGCCTACGAGTCTAGATTTCAGCGCATTTCACCGTTCGTCGATAAAACATCGGAGTAGAAAGATATTCACATTTCCGTCCAAGGGTGTAAACTGCCGCGAGAACAACGAAGTATAGTCAGTGGCTGTACTTTTGCCTTGTATATATATAAGGACTTTCACGATTTTTCCCTTCATTTTATCATCTTCAAGACCTGGAAAACCCTCGAAACCCTCTCGAATTAATCCGCATCAATCTCAATCAGAACGAGAGCAAACCTATCGACTTTAACGTAGGAACAACATGGCAACTTCAAAATTGTGATTTCTTCACTATTTCACCTTTCGGAGGAAAGCCTTGCTTTGAAGTAACTTGGGGTTTGAAGTGATTTTCATGATCTAAGGTATATTTTAACTTCCTTTTGATCTCTTTGAACTTCTACAAGTAATTGATCATAGAAATTGGTGAAAAACCCCATAGAACAAGCTCTTACATATTCTTATGAAACTTTCGTGAACTTAGCTTATTAGTTAAGAATTTTTTTATATGGTTTTGTTGTGTTGTTTGGAGTTGTGGCGATATGGATGGGATCATATTGAAGAGGAGAAGTAGAAAAGTAGAATATGACAACGTTTTACGGGAGAATTACGCTACAAAAGGGCCTATAAATTCACGCCCATGAGTTGCTCGATTAAATGTCTAAATGAAGATTTCTATAAGCTATGACCTTGATTTTGATCTTGAATAGTACGTATTATGTAGGAAATCGTTCGTAAGGCGTTCAAGGACTCGAGAAACATATATAACTTTATCGTTGAGGTATGTAGGATTTTCTCTTCTCTTTTATGGCATGACTAGAACTCGACGAACCTTTCATTGATACATTCATTCCATGAAAACATAAGTCGATCATATTCTTTTACTTGAGCAGCCCTCTCTTCCTTACATGACTTATATTAAAGTGCTGTCCATATTTCCATGTTTCTTTGGTTATTGATTGAAACGTTTTCGTAAAACTTGAGTCATCTGTATCCCGAAATGGTTAAGCTTACCTCTTCTCCTAAATAGCTTGTATTAAAGTGTATTCCCGCATCCATATCTTTCTTGTCCATCACATAAAGGTGACGGACCTTCCATTGATATAAGTTTCCACTAAATATGAGATGAATACACTTCCTTGTGATTGACTAATCTTTATTTCATATATGATTGCATCAAACGCCTTTCATGCTTCCATATCTCTTTTGGCCACCGAATTGGAATGTTTCTGCTAAATTTGGATTGATCATATACCGTCCGAATGAGTTGAACTCTACTTCATGTGTAACTCATACCAAGTATCTTACATGTTCTCTACGTTGTTATCTCTTGAATTGAAAGGTAAAGAATGTAGCGACAATAACGATAGTCGAAGGGTAACGATGATAGGTCACCGACTCTTCTTATGATATCTCTTCTGAGGTTAGTCTTGCATTGCACCTATATATATGTATTTATTTTTATTACCAAGCCGCTCTATAGTCGTCCGGGGTAGGCACTTATATGTGCACCTAGACATGTTTTTTTCTTTTCCGAGTCATATTATAGGCGGTCGGGTAGGCACGTAGCTGTGCATTGCCACTGATCAGTTGGGAAGAGATGATGATATGATGATGAGCTCACCCGGCAGAGGGATATATATATATATATATATTATTATTATTATTATTATACAATATGATATGTTATATATATATATATATATATATTTACATTTATGTCATGGTTATGTTAGTGGCCTCGTTCAAAGTTTCGAGTTGCCTCTATATCTCACTCTTGTTATTTATATCTCTTATGCTTATGTTATGTTTATGCTTACCGCCTTACATACTCGGTACATCTTTCATACTGATGCATTTTGTGCGCTGCGATCATGCCTATAAGTACAGTAGACGGATTGGTGTACCTTTCTCAAGATACACGAGTTCGAGCGGATGTTCGCGCTCCATTCTCATAGTTGCTCGAGTCATTAAATAGGATCCTTATATATATATATATATATAGTCATTAAATAGGATCCATGTGTCAACCCCGTGAGCCGTGACTAGTGCCCGATACGCACCCAAACACACATCAAACGCTATCACAAATTGTGTCAAACACGTCCAAGATATAACGAGAGCGGACAAGGCTATGTTCCAATTTTAGATAATTTCAGAAAAAAAATTTCGAGTTTCCTTTTTTTTATTTATCCAAAAACCCCCGCACGGAAAATAACAACAAGAGGCCACACGAGGCCAACAAAACATCATATATAAATATGCGGACCGGCCGCGCCGCGCGAACGGGATCGCCCCAAACTCAACGTATACAAACACATTGCGGGCGGTAGGCACGACCCACAAAACATGTCCACGCACCTTAAACGGACCAAACGAGAATCATATGGCGGAACGAGGGCCCCGCCATACCCATGAACAATATATAAAAACAACGAGACGAGCATATATATATATATATATATATATATATATATATATATACCAAAAGTATAAGCTCGGAATGAGGGAGCACTCAGTAGCGAAGGGGTGTCCAAACGGGTGGATCACCAAAACCGTGCGCCTTCTTGGCATGAAACGGCCCCCAAGAAGGGGGGTCGATTTCTTCATTATGAAAAGCGAGAAAATGTAATATACAATACGGGATCGAATCGAAATAAAAGTACGGAAAGTAAATGCATTTCCAAAATATCAAAATGTTACTTCAAAATATAAATCATGCATAGGGCACGGAAATATGGTCGCTGCTGTCGATGGCGCCATAACACGATAACACCGAAGGTTTCAAATCTAGATCCGTCACATATCACACCCGATATCACCATACCACGTCACACAAAATATGAGTGGAACCCACCCTCGAGCGAGGAACTCGGTGAACCATAAACACGACATAACACGTGAGTATATCATAAACGCGTGATTTCTTACGGCCCTAGGCCGTGAAGATATCATAGTAGGCACGAGCGGAGTAGTGAGTAATCATATCATAAAATCCTTATCATAAATCCAAAATATAAGTAAAATAGTCATATTGAATCGGAATAATAATTATCACTTTTGTTTCAAAGGTTATCGAATTCACATAAAAGGGCGTCGCGAGACCCACGGACGAGTATAGACCCAAGCGAGCCCGCCTATGAAAAACATATCATCATTATATATCATACAAACTCCTACGAAAGTTTCCAAACCATTCCGAGCTTTTTCGAGAAAGTTATGAGCGTTTGTAGTTTTTGAACTAATGAATAAGTTCTTCAAAAAAAAATCAGCTTTAATTAGCCTTTGCAAATTATTAATTCCAGGGTATAAGGATCAACGTTATGGCATATTAGCACAAGGATACCAAGGAAACAAGTGCAAATCATGAGCTCGGATTGCGAGAATCCAGTTTCCTCGAGGCTTGAATCATAGCCTAATTTAACTAAGACATGCCAAAAGGAAGGTTATTACATACCCCAAACGCTCTCAAAATGATCCAAACTCAAGCTAATCCAAATTATGATTCGGTGCCCACGATCTAAAAATAAGCCATAAAATGCCAAACATTAGCTAATGACTTTTAGGCCTTAAATTCCAAATTCACCCTTAATTATACGAAATTGTACATTTCGGACAAATGGCTAAGAGAATTCAACTCGGCCAAAATAATCAACAACAACAACAATAACCAACTTAGCAACATAACAACCAATAAAGCAATACAACAACAATAGCTTTCTTTTCCATTATTCAACAACACATAAAGAGAGACTTCTTACCATCAAGCCACAATCAACGCTTATACATTCACATTTTACCCAAACCCCTACCAACAATATTTAGGACATTTGATTCATACAACATTTCCAACAATCCAAATTTTCTTCTCCAATTTGAAAAGCATTTGAACCGAGAAAGGAAAACCTTTAATTTTTTTCTTCATTTTCAAATCTTGATTTGTATCCACAATTTACATTCTAACAATGCTATCTCATCGATATACCAATTACATTAAATATACAATAACCTCCAAAAACGAAACAAATAACAACATCATTTTGAGTGAATGACCATTCATTTCCAACATAGAATTCATAGCGAATAATTAAAACAATAAGCGATATTAATTCATCCTTTACCAAGCATTTGAGGGATACACAATATTGTACATGAACATATAGTGATGGTTTTTATTCTCTTCTCCACTCTACAACAAGCAAACACGATACAAGAATTAATTATCAATTCCATTTTCAACACCCATTTGACAGCTCCTCAAGCACACAACCCACTTCCAACACACTATATTCCATGATATTCATCCATATTATCATACTACAATATGCGTAAAACATTTATAACCCATAAAACAAGAGAAATTCTTACCTTTCTTCTCTACTCCACAATAGGCTAGGGTTTGCAATTGGATACAATGAATGGTTAGATGTCCCAAACAACTCTTCCACGCTACTTAGAGACTTCAATATAGTTGATTTGTGCCAAAGAAATAATTTTTGGAAGGCTAGAATTGATCTTGATTTTTTTGCAACTTGGCCGTGAGGTTGGGGGTTTTCTCCTTCAACTTTTAGATATTTTTTTCTAAGTGTGGGAAGTGAGAAAGATGAATACATGGTCATCTTTTAACTAATATGAAGTGCATTGTTGTCCTCGCCCACATAATGTGTTGGACCAATTAAAATTCACACAATGGCATCTTTGCACAACATTTTTAATTCCAATTTTATGAATTGTGGTCCAATTTTTTCCCACTTGTTCCATACCAATAAATTCACGCACAACTTATATCTCAAAATAAAATCGAAGGTCAAAATCGACTTTGCATCCCGAAATAGTTTTGTCTTAACTTATCATAATTAGTAGGATTATATATATATATATATATATATATATATATATATATATATATATATATATATTATGAGTATGGCTATAGGTACGTCGGGGCCACTGTCCCGACCAGTTGATACATATTAGTGCTCTTAGAGGCTTACAGACTATCAGTCAGTGTACAAGTGTTGTGTTTGGCCTTGTCGGCCTTCTGACTAGATGTCTTTCTTGGTTGTGGCCTTGTCGGCCCTAGTTATGCATAAATGTGTTATTGGGCTTTTTCTGCTTGCAGGTTGTCATGATATACTTCTTACAATTGTTATTCAGTGGCCTTGTCGGCCTATGATTCACGTTACAGAGTTCAGATATCACAGTTGGTTCGCTCGGCCCTTCGGGTGCCGGGTGCTAGGTGCCGGTCACACCCTCCAAGGTTGGGGTGTGACAGTCTTCCTGCTAGAACAGAAAGTCAATCCGCAGAATCCAATATAGAGGTGTCTAGAGGGCTGCTATCCGATAAAGAAAACTTATCGGATGTTAGTCTAAGTGAGAAACATTTACTTTAAAACGGACCAATGGGTTTGGATCTTAAAAATTGGGTGGGTTTTACTTATTCTGAAATTAAAATATGTGACCAATTACAAAAAGCCATGTGGCTTTTTAAAAGAGTTAAATTTGATCTGTTACTTTGAGGGGTATATTAGAGCCAAAAACAAAACTTAAGGGTATTTTTAGACCTAAAAGGTGGATGGAAGAGTATTTTTAGACCCAAAGATGGAAGGAGAGTATTTATGAGCCTTTTTCAATAGGTTAGGGGTATTTATGATCCTTTTCCGTTGATTTATTTAACACAATTTACCTGAGCCTTTCTAAAAGGTGTAACTTTTTGTGAATTTCTTCTTATCTTTTACGCCATCCGTTTTAATTAATGCGGCATACTTTTTTTTCAGTGTGCCAAAAAGAAATGTCACCTTTTTATAATTAGAAACAACTTAGCTATAATAAATTTCTTTTGCCCTTAATGGAATAATTTATAGACACACATATGTCTAAGGTTTATTTTAGATCACAAATTTTAAAAATCTTCCTTTATTTCTTAAACTTTGTTTCAAGTCAAACGGTGCCACATAAATTAGACGGAGGAAATAGTAGAGAAACATATATCTCAACAATCACTTTGAAGAAGTTAAAACTACCTCGAATTTTGGTAATTGTATGATGTCATATTTTATTTATGTTGAATCAGTGGATTCTCATGTAATTGATCTTTTTTCCTAGCTATTTTTTTTTAAACTGCATAAGAAGATTTTGTGAACAATTTTATCCACAAGACTTATCAACAAGAAATGATTAATGTACATAGTAGATTAAATTAATTATGCAGTAGAAAAATGTGACACAAGTTACTACATTTTTTTTAATTAAAATTACCATGTCTGTATCATGACGTACGGGCCTTATGGAACTAGTAATATTTTTTGAGACTATTTTTTTTTTTTTTTAGACTAAAATCATTTATGGAACTAGTAATATAATAACATGAAACATAATGAATTATGGGCAATTCGCAGGAATGCCCTTATTTTGGGGTGGTCTTTAATTTTTTCCCAGTAAATTGGTGGTCTTTAATTTTTGACTTCGCCTAATACCATGAGATTTGGGGTTCGAACCCCGGCTTAGTCAAAAAAAAAAATCACAGGGCAGAGTTTCATAGCAAAGTTAGGCCTATTCGGGCAAAAGTTAGGCCTCAGGCAGAATTTTGAATGCAAAACTCTACCTGCAGGCAAAGTTTTGCAAGCCAAAGTTAGGCCTCAGGCATAATTTTGCAAGCCAAAGTTAAGCCTCAGACATAGTTTTGCAAGTCATCAGGCATAGTTTGCCTGCACACTCTACCTGCAGGCAGAGTTTTGCAAGCTAAAGTTACGCCTCAGACATAGTTTTGCAAGCCATAGTTTTGCAAACTAAACTTAGGTCTCGGGCATAGTTTTACAAGCCATTAGGCATAGGGTGCCTGCAAACTCTACCTTAAGGCAGAGATTGCCTTCAGGCATAAGGCAAACTATACCCGATGGGTAACTCTGCCTAGCGATCTAAACCTCTACCTTGCAATTTTTTTTTTAATTTTGTCTGAGCGGGGGGTTCAAACCCGAAACCCATGGGTTTCTAGACAAAGGGCAAAAACTAAGGATTTCAAATTTGAGGGGCAAAAATTAAAGACTAGTGCTTTTGAAGGGCAATCCGCACAAAAAACATGAATTATGCGCACGGGCCTCATGAAACTAGTAATATAATAATATGAAATATAATGAATTATGCTCCAGTCTTTCCCATTTTAGATTCAGAGAAATATTTATCTACTTAAGTAATTTCAATTTTCTCATTTTTTCAAAAAATAGTTGTAAAAGAGAAAAACTTTTAAATTTGAAAACAAGACCAAAAGAGGTTGCTACACAGGAACATGAAATGTACAATCGAACTGCTAGAGTAAATTCAGAAAAATCTTTATCTAATTAAGTAATCATAATTTCTTCATTTTTTAAACATAGATGTTAAAAACGATTCCAAGTTAGAGAATAATCAACTAATAATTACTATCTTTGCATCTTTAATTTGCTTCTTTAGTATAGTGATTTTTTTTCTAATCTACATTATTAAATTAACCTATAAAATAAAACATAAAGAGAAATTATAAGCATGTTTAGATGATTCTTAGAAAGTTATCTGAAAAATATAAGCATGTTTAGATGATGATTATTTTGAAGTTGTAATTTGTTTTTTCTGCAAGCACAAGGAAAAGCACTCATTCCTAAATCTAAAATAAAACTAGTTACAGAAGGCCCGTGCTAAGCCCGGGCCCAAACTCAAAATATGATATATTTCATAACTCTTACTAAATAAGTACTATAATTTGTGTCACATTTTTCTACTACATAATTAATTTAATGTAACTGCAGGTTAATCATATCTTGTTGATAAGTTTTCATAATTATTAAAGTTTCTTCACCATATAATTGGATAATCTTTAAAGAAAAATTTATTATGAGAAAGAAAGTTTAGTAGAAAAATTAACAAATACTAAAGGGACGTAAGTGATTCAATATTCTATAAACTAATTATTCTTTAATAAAGACAAGAGATTAATTCTTAGTTAACCTAACAAGAGATTTCAAAGACAGATCTTGATTGATAACGCTACCTTCATTCTCAACGCTCAACACTACACGACACTACTCAATAATTTTTACCTTCTATATTTGCAAGTACATATCATGAGCTTATTGAAGAAGCAAAATTTTTGAGGTTTAAACAAAAAGAGACAAGAATATTGAGAGAACATAGGACATGTCTAAATGTAAAGTAAGACCTAATAAATGCTTAAGTTTAAAAAAAAAATTGCTTCAAAGTTACCTAATAATATATAAGGATGAAAATGTAAAAGGTATCATCCGGTCCATATAATAGGTGGTTTTTAGATTGGGCACACCCCTTAAGAAATAACTCACCCTACAAAAGTAAGAAATTTCTTCACTAAAATATCCTAAATTAAATAATACTAATTTATATGAGTTCTTGGTTATGTAAAAATCGATAAATTTTAAAAAAGATTACCACCATTTCAGTTATAAAAAAATGTTTATTTTAGATTAAATATAAAAATTAAAAACACTACATAATCCTAAGTAAACTTATACTCTCTCGTCCCAATTTTGTGATACCCTCTCCTTTTTAATTTATCCAAAAAAATAATGTCACATTTCTATAATTAATGTCATATTTTTATAATTAGAAACAATTTACCTTAAAAATTATTATTTTCACCTAAATGAAATAATTTATAGCCACATAAATGTCTAAGGTTTGTTTTAGACCATATATTTCAAAAGCCTCTACTTCTTTTTTAATTTTATGTCAAATCAAATAGTATCACATAAATTAAGAGGAGGAACTACTTGAGTAGATGAATAAGGCTGCAGCCAATTTGTGAAGGATTAGAATTGCTTTTTATCCTTTGCAAAGATGGTCTTATTTAAAAAAAATATATATATATATATATATATATATATATATATATATATATATATATATATAACACGATTGAGGTAATAAAATTGGAAGCAAGGTAATAAAGCAAAAGTTGAATTGGACATGAGCCTGACAAATAAGAGATTGGCACTACAACTCGGTGTATCTATAGCTACGAAATTTAAGCTATGAATTTAAAAAGCGTAGCTATTGCCTAGTAATAGCCACAAAATTTGAATTCTGTAGCTATCTGCAAATTCGTAAAATTTCTTAGCCACGAAAATCAAATTGACAAAGCTAATTTCTCATTTTTGCTATAATTGCTAACAATCGTGGCAATATATACCTAAATAGCTACAACTTTATTGCTACGATAAACTTTTATAGCTGATCATAAGTTTTGCCACGCGATAAAAAGTTCTTGTAGCAATAGTAACCTTTAGCCACAATAAGTTATTTGAAATAAAATATCGTAGCTAAATAGATATTTTTGCTTCAAGTTATAAAAATTGTGACAATAGTTAAATGATATAGCCACGAATGGTTTGCTAAAAAATTTTTTTGTAGCTAATTATGAGTTTTTGCCTGGGTTGAAACTTCTTTGTGGTAATAGTAACCTTTTAGCCACAATAAATTATTTGAAACAAAATGTTGTAGCTAAATAAATATATTTGCTTCAAGTTATAAAAGATTGTGGCAATAGTTACATGATATAGCTATAGAATTTTTTGCGATAATAAAATTTCGTAGCTAATTATTAATTTTTGCCACGTGTTGAAACTTATTGTAGCAATATTAACCTTTTAGCCATAAAAAGCTACTTAAAATAAAATATTACAGTACTTAAAATAAAATATTACAGCTAAATAAATATTTTTACTTCGAGTACTAAAAAGTCCGGCAATAGTTGGCTTAATAGATATAGTTACTTGTCATGACGAAATCATATAACCAGCATTATTATTGTGATAAAATTTCATAGGTAATAATTATTATTTTTTACTACGAATTGAAATTTGTTGTAGCAATAGCTCCTTTTTACAAAATAGAAAATTTTATGGGAGAGGGTCACGCCCGGGGGGGTGGAAAAAAATTTGGGGTGGGGGTTGGGAATGGTTGTGGGTGAGAAAGAATTTCTTTTGTATAAAATAAATAAATAAATAAATAAAGTAGAAAATGCTGTGTGTGTGTGGGGGGGGGGGGGGGGGCGGTGTGGTGATTATTTTTTCTAAAAATAAATAAAATAGAAAATTTTGTGAGAGGGAGGGGGGTGCACGCCGGGGGGTGGGTGGTGTAAAAAAACTTTTAAAAACTTTATTTTAAAAAGGATGGTGGGGGTGGGTCGGGGGAGGGGGGAGGGAGGGGATGGTGGTTGAGGTTTATGGGTGTTGGGGTACGGGGGAGGGGGTTGGGGAATGCGTTTGTGTATTTTTATTAATTCGAAAATGTTTTCTCAAATTTTTATGGAAACATTTTCTCTATTTAGAGGAAAACATTTTTCGCCATACCAAACACACCCTAAGTCTTACTCAAGTTCATCTTCATCAAGTGCTTCGAGAATTCTTATTTGACTCCGGCTCGTTAATTCGGACAATGTACCTTTATCGATTTAGTGTAATTAGTTGTTGATCGTTCTATTTAATTCAATTTTACATGTAATCTTTAAATATAATTTAAATAAACAGTTAGATTATCGATCTAATGTTATTAGATGTTCATATAGTTCCATTCAGTTTAACTTTACGTGATCTTACTTGTAATTGTAAGTTTTAAATATAATTAAAATAAATAGGTAACATCTAAGTATAATTTAAGCCCAACTCAAGTTTCATACATATCTAAGTATAATTTAAGCCCAACTCAAGTTTCATACATATCTAGCACATCAAGAATTGTTATTTGACTTGAACTTATTATATCGATATAATACATTTTAGTGTAATTAGAGATGTTTATCGTTCGATACGTTTCAAATTTTACAGGCATACTTGTAAGTTTCAAATCAAATTTAATAAGTTGTGATTATGTCTAATTACCTTTGATTAAGTAATTTTATCGAATTTAAAGTACAAATTGTTACCAAATCTCTTTGAGGTTCATCTTGATCAAGTGTTTCGAGAATTATTATTTAGTAGGACATGTTCGATCGAGACAATATTTTATCGATCTGATTTAATTAGGTGTTGATCATTCAATTTAATTCAATTTAACATGGTCTTAATTGTAAGTTTTAAATATAATTTAAATAAATTAAATAGTTAAATTATATCTAACTAAATTGAATGACAATTTACTTTTGATTTAAACAAAACTTCATTAAGGCTCGCTCATGTTTCATCCTCAATGTACAAGTGCTTTCAGAATTGTCATTCACGGGACCTCTACTATTGAAACAATACCTTTATCGATCTAATTTTAAAATTAGATGTTCACATTTAGTTCAATTTGACTTGATTATACGAGATTTTTCTTGTAACTATAAGTTTAAATATTATTTAAATAAATAGATAATTGTGTCTAAATATCTAACTCCAACTCTAGCTTCATCGAGATCTAGTGCTTCGAGAATTGTTATTTGACTTGGACTTGATCTATCGGGACAATACCTTTATGATGCACTACTAATTCAATTACTTAATGATTATTACAATTTAATTATAATTTGTTGTCTTAATATTAATAATTTAATATAGCTAATATAAGTGAATCTATATCACAATTTATATCAAATAAGTATTAACTTCCAAACAATGTCCAATAATTAATAAGTTATCAACTAAACTGGATGAATCTAATTACTTTATATCAAATAGCAATGTATTCTCATAATGAAAATTCTTAGCTAACGTTCTTTTATTGTTTAGACTATTAGGAGGGAAACATGATGAATTCACAATAAGTTCCCTCTAATTTACTAAATTAAAAAGAAAGAGTTGTCTTTGAAATTTGAAAACAACAATAAAAAAAAAAAAAAGTTCCTCCAAATTATTTCCCTCTAAATAATTTATCCCTAAATCATAGCTTTCTTTTCCTATTAAAGAGTCTAAAACCCTCAAAGACTAATCACTTAAGAAAGAAAAAGAGTGCCGTCACTTTTCATCTCTAATATCCCTAGTTTCACCGATATTTTCAAGACATAGTTAAGAGGTAAATTTTATATTATTTTCTTTATTTCTTGTCTCATTCACAATTTGTTTAAAGAGTTTTCTAATCAATGCGTTAGAATCACTAAAAATATTGAATATAGTACGTTTTACTATTGAATTAGGTGAGGCTCCATTTTTGTTATAAGTTTGGGTTGTTCGTCAAAGCATTATTTTTCTGCTGTATTGGTTTGTAGTGCATAACTTTTTTTTTTTTTTTTTGGTGTGTGTGTGTGTGATTTTTTATTGTAATTTATTGAAGTTTAGTAAAGAGTCTATCTCAATCACATTTTTAAAAAGAATTTTTCTAATCAAGGTGCTTACTTTTGCAATTTTGTTTTTTAAAAAAAACAAAAGTATCAATTTTGGTTACTTGAATTGTATGTATATTTTTTTATTTATTTATAAATCTTATGTATCTCAAAAAAGCTTTCCCTTATAAGTAATTGTGGCTTGATAAAACTTATATCTTGACGTTGCGCCTCACAAATGCTTGTTTGCAATCAGACATGGCTAGGAATGGTTTTCGCAAAAAAACTAATTGTTTGATTGATATTCACGATATGGAAGCTTATAAGAGTTCTAAGACGGCAACGGTTAAAGAAAATTTGCCCACACAACGTGTAGAAGAACTAATTTATCCGGGTAATATAATTTTTTTACGCAATATTGAATTCATTATTATTGTTATTATTTTCAATTAGAGAGATTTGTGTATTTGCTTAATCATATATAGCTAACTAATATTCAAAATTTTGCGAAAGCATGGACACACTAAGTGAGATTGAAATTAGCTACCATTATGGTGGTTATTTTATGTTCTCGCCTTCTAGAAAATATGTAAGTGGGGATTTGATGAAAACAAACATGGACATTGATTTTATTAGTAACTTTGATTTATTGGATGATTTAAAGAAATACTGTAAATTCGATATTTTTGAGGGAGATAAGTTCTTTTACTTAGGAGGTGATAGAGTTAATAGCGATTAAGATGTTAGGAAAATGCTTGTTAGTTATAAGACACATAAGGAGAAGTCTATCCAGATTTATACGCTCCCGAAAAATTGTGATATTTTTATGAATAATTTTCTCGAAGAAAATAGTTATAGCAAAAATGAATCAGAAGAGGTGAACGAAGAAGTTATGGAAGAACACGAATCAGCAAATTCAACAGGTGTTTTTTTATTTTTTATTGATCTTTTTTAATTCTATCATCATTCTTACTTGACGTTATCTATTTAATCTTCAATTTTAGTTTTGAATGTTGTGAAAAGAAAAACCAGAGGACCTACAAGGTGCGTAAAAATGCAATGAGAGAATTGAAGAAATGAAGAAAGAAACGGATAACAAGATAGCAGAGTTGAGCAAGCGATGGGAAGAAAAATTTCAAATGATGCTTGCAGCTCAAGTTCGACAATCAAATGATGCAACTCTAACCGTAAGTAGCTGTTATATCTTTTTATATTACTAATCCAGTAAATATGTGATTTCCTTAAAAAAATATTCATATTAACAAATACAATTACTTTTTAAAACGAACACTTTATTGTATCATTTTCTAATTTGTTTTTATTGTTATTGCATTTGGGGAGGAGTATTTGAAGCATCAAAATCGACGGAAATGAATAATTATTTTTCTCTTGTAGAAATATATTGATATGTTTGAATAAAGTGAGGTTTCACTATTTTGAAGTTGTTGGACATTTATTAAGTCTTTTTCTTCCAAAATTGAAGATAATATTCTTATATGATTGCCTATATCTCATGTCGAAAATGATTTCTTAGCTACATTATATGGCTAACAATTTTTGTAGCTATGCAATTTTTGAATTTGTAGCTAAGCACACATATAATTACCACACAAATTCGAACATGAATACACATTTTTATTTCCATAGCAAATTAAAAAGCTCTTTTGCTACAAGTTTAACCCTCGTGACAAAAAAGCATGGAATTATAGCTACGAGTTTTTGAATTCGTAGCTAAACATATACTCCTATAATTGCCACGTATTAAGAACATGACTATAAATTTTCACCTTTCGTAGCAAATGAAGACTCTTTTTAGCTATAATGCTATTTATTTTCATGGCTAAATGCACAGATTCTTAGCTACAATATGAAAATATTTGTGGCAACTACTTTAATTCACAGCTATGAATTTTTTAATTCGTAACTAAATATGAGTACTATTGCCACGACACTAAGCTATAGAAATAGCCATAAAATTTGAGTTTGCGTGGCAAACATGTTTAAGCTTTTGCTACAATATAACAACTTGTGGATACAATATGAAGATAACTACAAAAATTTTTCTTCGTGGCAAAAGACTAATATCACTTGCTATAAGTAAATTTTTCGTGGCAGAAATTTTCTACCATTGCAGCTATAACACAAATATTTTGTGGCAATAAGCATAAGTCCTTAGCCATGGATCATGTAAAGTTTGTAGCTAACTTTTAGCCACGCTACATTTTGCTACGAATGCTATGGAAAATTTTTTTGTAGCTAAAGTGTTTAGCCACAAAAACTTTCATATTTAGCTACAACGTATTCTGTAGCAATATATGCCTTGTGTTGTAGTGTGGCAATGGAAAGGAAAATTAAATTCAGGAGCCACGTGTAAGCATTGAAATTCCTTTTTAAACCCTGTGAGGACGACAAATCTTTGTCATCCTCGCTTATATATAACTAGTTGCAGAAGGCTCGGGCTAAACTCATGAGGTAAGAGTAGTAACTTTAAGGGTCATTTGCACGATTACCCTTCTAAGGCATTGATTTTTAATTTTTGCCCCTCAAATTGGTGGTCTTTAATTTTTGTCCTTCGCATAATACCATGAAGTTTAGGGTTCGAACCGTGGCTCAGTAAAAAAAAAAAAAAAAGAGGCAGAGTTTTGTAGCAAAGTTAGGCCTCAGGCGAGTTTTGCATACGGACGAGGTTTTGCATGAAGCTACGCTTGCGAATCCAAACCTCTGGCTTGCGAAATTCTTTCTTCGTTTTTACTAAGCTAGGGTTCGAAGCCAGAACCTTAGGGTATTAGGCGAAAGACAAAAATTAAAGACCACCAATTTGAGGAGACCAGTGCTTTTGAAGGGCAATCCACACAAAAAAAAAATGTAATTTTAATTAAAAGAAGTGTAATTTTTGTCATGCTTTTCTATTATAATTAATTTAATGTAGTGGCACGTTAAATATGTCTTGCTAATAAGTCTTCACAATTATTAAAAGTTATTAGTTACATTATTTTTATCCTTAAAGGTTGTGATGAAATGGTAAGTATTCCTTTATTCTTAACAAGAGGTCTAGAGTTTAAGCCCTTGGTATAGAGTCGTTTCAGCAGGGAGTGCTTTATCCGCAAAATGAAGATATTACGGTGTGAATCCGGATTAGTTGGGCTCCAAAGCGGGTACCGGACACCGGATGAAAAATTTTAAAAATAATTTACAGAGACTTTTTAAGGAAGCAACTTTGGTATGGAATTAGCAAATACCAAATTAAAGACACAAGTGATTCGATATTTAATAAACTAACATGATTTTGTTTTTTGTTTTAAAAAAAGTTAACACGGAGAATATCATAAATTTAAAATGTGTTGGCATTTTATGAAATTATGAGCATATAATTCTTTAGTTGTACATAAAAATAAACTCTTTTGTTATTTATAACTTCTTCCCTCCCCTTTTTATTTCATTTTAAGAAGTTTTTATTTATTCCAAAATAATTAATTTTTTCAACAATAATTAAGAAGGTGTTAATATTTCCTTTGTATAGTTACCCTTGCTAATAGATGATTTAAACAACTTTCTAAAAAGTCTTTGCAACTTCCTACAAGTAAATTTGAGAATATGTAAAGGTTAATATAGTCATAACATTCTTAATAAATATTCCAAAGTAACTTTCTTAGTATGTGTGCAAACAACTAAAAAAATCAAACAATACGGAACGGCGGGAGTAATTTTCACTTAAAATTTCATGTGGCAAGGGTTTGTGCTAGTTAAATATAATGATCTAACATTAAATTTAGATGAAATTCAAGAAAATAATAAATTCATTAATCATTAAAATGAACCTCAAGAAATAATTTAATTCTCCGTATATATTTTATGATTAACAAGATTACTCGGTTAATCCAACAAGAGGTTTTAAGATAATTTGATTGTTGACTTGTAACGGCTTCATTTTCAATTCTACATATAAGAAATTTCCGTTAATGATTTTACGCTTTCGGTATTTATAATACATCATTAGTATTTCAAAAGAAATGTGTGAAATAACAAGTAACAATTATAGTTAATAACAAAAATTTCAAATTGTATGTTTCCAAATAAATTTAATTATTTTATAAGAATATTATTATTATTAATAATAATAATAATAATAATAATAATAATAATAATAATAATAATAATTCAAGAAAACTTATAAAGTAATTTTCTTTTTGAAATTATGCTTGAAATGATTTATGAGAGATCTTTACAACCACGTACATCGATTAAAAAAAAACCATGTATGGATGACGTGAGATATAATTAACTAATAGTGAGGCTTGATAAATGGTTGGTTAGAAAAAAAAAGTAAGCTCTAAAATTGCCTAAATTTACCATAACGTACAAGGACAAACAAAGTAAAAGCTACTCTCTCCGTCTCAAATTATTTGTCCATTTTTAATTTTACACAACTCTTAAAAAATTAATTAGGAGGAATATTTGACTAATTTTATCTTCATTTATATCTAACTAATAATTTCTCTTCATTAAATGTTTACTCTATTTATGTGTCATCTTCATTAATGATAAAATTCTACTAAGGAAAGAAATATAATTAATTTTTTCTAGAACTTGTGAGCTATAGATAATTTGAGACAATTATTTTCAGTAACTACGATAAATAATTTGAAACGGAGGGGATAAAAAAATAAGGGTCAAAAATAGTAGATCTACAAAAAAAGATGAAGGTGAAGGAAGCGGTAATGCTTATTGAAAATTTTACCAGGAAAGAATGAAAGAGGATAAACAAATTGGCTATTGAGACCCACTGCTATAAGACAACTTGAGCAGCCATGTGTAGCCACTTCATTGCATTAAAAAAATCAATTAAAATTACTGTCCCACCCCTGTGAGGACGACTAAAAACCAACATTGGTGTTTATATATAGTAGTAATGTACATTAGGGAAAAACAAAGAAAAAGAAATTAAATATGGCCACGTCAAAAAATTAGAACTTAAAGGAAAGGCTTAATGCATATGCAGTCTCCTAAACTTGTCCCTTTTCTTCTTTTTGGCACCTTGATTCTTGGCCTTTCAGCCAGCGTTATTCTATTGAACACTGCTAAATCTTAGTGTGTCTAACCCTCTAAATCCGATTTTTATTAGAAGTAAAAAATAAATTGTGGAAATGAAGGTAAAGTAATATTTTAGACGTGTAGTAAGCTATTCTTTAAGTCATGGATGTGTCGGTTCCTACTTTGGTTACCTTAGCTAACTTGACTTAATTACTCTTTTTTCCCTCTAAATTGGCACTAGTCTTAGCTAAAAAATGGCATAATTAAATTAGAATATATATTAATATGTTGCTACATTGAAGATAGAATACTATGTAAGTCAGATTGTATTTGATAGATACACTTGAGGACGAGTTTAGGGGTTCAATAGAAACAATTCTTAGTTGAGGTGTCAAAATGAAAAAAATGACAAATGTAGGGGACTGTATATGCATTAAGCCTAGAGGAAATAAGCAAACCCGCACAAGCAATTTTGACTCTTTTCCATGTCAATGCACTCCAAAAGCTGTAGGAGAAATACAGAGTTTACGTGGGGCCCCCGTATCAAAGGAAGTTGTCTAAATCATTTTTCGCCTAATCGGCATGTTGACGGAGAGGAGCTAGGCAACTCCCTCTCATAGAATAAGAGAAAATACAAGGGAACCGGTCTCTTATAAGATACTTAATGGAACTATTACTGCTTTTTTGGTCACTACCGATGTGACGCCGTCACTATACTTGCCTTTAGAAGCATATGCATCTGATGGTTTCTGTTGACTTCTCCGGTTAAAAAGCTTCTCGGCCACTGCGATGAATTGTTGTTCAATGCCCATTACCTACTGTCCACAAGAATTTTGCTGCTATTTTGTCTTCTCTTTACCTTTACTAAAAAGACTAATTTTAATGTTTTTATGATTCTATTTTATTCATATTTATTTATTGTTTATGTTTTGCTCTCAATAATAAAGAAAATGGTCCTTTATGCTTGAGGTAGGTTCAAAATAGTCTCTTAAGTATGTACTAAATGGTTTTGGTCCTTTAAGTTTGTTAAAAGTAACACTTTTAGTCTCCGTCAAATATTTACTGGACTTTGTCTGTTAGATTTTATGGGAACAATAGAAAAAAAGATTTAATCATTAATATCAAGAAAGTCCGATCAAAACCTAAAATATGCAATACAAAAAGTTTCACCAGACACTAAAATGATATAAAATATAGCAGAAATTACACCTTAAAAAGATGTATCAGATCAAACTCTAGAAGTAAATAAAAAAATAGCGGATACTACAAAAATTATACTTCTAAATGTGAGTTCCTGCTAAATTCCCTTTTTTACTCTTCTCATCAAATCTAACAGATAAAGCTCTATAATTATTTGGCAAGGATTAAAAGTGTTAACTTTTGGCAAAATTAAAAAACAAAAACTGTTCAGTGCATACTTAAGAGATATTACGAACCTACCCTCGAACATGAGGGGCCATTAAGGACTCGCGAGAGATCGCGTGACAATAGACCGTTCGGGTTTGAAATTATGTGGTTCTCCGTCCATCCTTCCCCCGCGCTGGTTAATGAGTGCTTTACTGGTCAGGAGGACATTCTTAGGGACATTAGGAAGTTTCAGACTGAGTGCAAATCCGGAACAAGGAGGTGCTTGGAAATATCTTCCACGAAAAACAACATCTTTTAACTGTAACGACCCTTCCGGTCGTTATGGAAAATTAGGACTCCGTTGGGATTTCCGAGGCCGCGGGTGGATTCGTAGGGCATCTTTTTGTATATGTGTATAGTTGTTTTGTGTTTTTGAGGCCTTGGATAAAATGTGGGGTGATAGGGGGAAAAACTAGACAAAAAGTCGACCTCACTGCCCACAATGGACCGCTGCAGCGGTGGGACAATCGTTGCGGCGATACCGCTATAGTGGTGCCATGACCGCTGCAAGTGGCCATCCATTTCTTTTGGTGGCCATTTGGCGGACGGTGGACGTATGGGCGATGCGCTATAGCGGTGACGAGCCTTGCCATAGCGGTCGGGCGCTACGATTGAGGCCTATAGCCGGTCACTTGACCAATATAGCGGGACCGCTGCAGCGGCGTAGCAACCGCCGCAGCAGTTGACGGGAAACAATATCCGGGTTTTACCTTAGTTTTATATTTTCATCCATAACACTGACACGGCTTTGACAAACACTTAGAGAGAATTTTCGAAGCTAGGATAAGATAACCTTGAGAGGTAAGTTCCGTTGCTTTCGTTACATCATCCCGTTAAAACAATTATTGTAATCGTCTTCGCAGAGTCTTTAATGGTGAAATTGAAATAGAAACCCTAGAATGTTAATAAAGCTCCTAAACTGATGGGTTAGGGTTATTATCGCATATTTATCATCTAATTGCGTTGGTTAGTTGCTATTTGTCATAAATTGAATATTTAGAATCATAAACTATGTGATTGAGACCTAGGGTTCTATAAAAATGGTGTCTTTGCCATAGGAAACTGGTTTTAATGGGAATGTGTGATAGAATGTGGTATAAATTGATGGTTTATGAATAGTAGAAGCTTGGATAGGTTTTTTACCACCCTAGAAAATCATCCACCCTTAGAATGGGGAGAGGGAAGGATATTCTTGCCTTGGTACTTGTAATTTGAACAATGTGACTCATTGAGTCTTCTATTTCTAGACCGTGAATGTACGGAGGCGTTGAGAAAAGGAAAGGCTGTGGCAGAGTGACAAGCATTGTTCCAGCTCTACTTTGAGGTAGGTTACGGTTTACTTGAGTTAGACTTTGGTTAGTTGATTGCATGTTTTGTGAACTCCTTAGGGGAGAACATGTCTAGTTT
>NC_081350.1:51213247-51229609 GCF_029784015.1 Lycium ferocissimum | reverse complement strand
TAAATCCTCCGGGAAAGGTGATGCAAGGAGTTTAATTTATATATTAACTCATGAGTAGCTCAAAAGTTAGAAAGAATAAATGAAGCCACTTGACGAGATATATATGAGCAATAAGCCCATATGTATGAGTTAAGATGTAAATCATTGCTGGATCACTAGGTAATATTCGATTACTCAACAACAAATTCATGTAAGCTCTTCTTTAATTTGCATCACTCTTGTTAGTAGTAGAACCAAGAATTCCAATAAGGGAATATAATAATATGTTAGAATGTCACACCTGGATTTGAACTTGCAACTGAAAACAGTTTTTAATGCACCTTAGACATTAACTTGAAGTTTCTCTTGTATAAACAAGAATTCAATAGTTTATATATATACAAAAAGAATTAACTCATTCTATATATTGCACAGTACAATTTTTTTATGAAGAGATTCAACTGAACCTCTTTGGACCATGTGGCTCTCTACTCCTATCTCCAATAATACTGTTCTAAACAATACAAATTCCTGATGATCAAGGACTCACATAGACCGACAAACAAAATTGAAGATTGACACTTGGAACCCAACTTCTAATATAGAAAAATACTTATGACAATCTACTTTTTGAAAGAAGAAAAAAGGAAAATGGAAGCAGAAGTTTTAAAAGGAAGCACTCGTGTCACACTTACTATATTAATATCCGGGGGTGATCCCCATTTTCTATTCTACCCTATTCCTCTCCCTGATCACCTTACACAGAGACGATATAATTGTACTTGTGAATTAAAATAACCGATTGATTATGTATAAGACTTGAGAATGGCACCACAGAAACAACAGACAATAGCCTTCCAAGATTTCCAATAAAAAGGGATATTACAAAATCTGGTAAGAGTACACATATCAGCAACGTGTGCACTATAGCCACATCTGGAACAGGAACCAGCTACCGGTTTAGTCTTTTTCATTACTCTCTTCTGATCCACCAGAAAACAAAAACATACCATCTAAAATGATTTTAATTAGTACTTGCTAAGCTATGAGTACTTGAAAAGGGCACTCTTTTTCCTCTTTCAAATATTCCTATTACTTTGGTGAAGACAAAGGAAAAAAGAAAGTTGATAGTACTGAAAATCAAATACTAGCTAGTACATATTTATGCTACATTTCAATCAATATCATTAAGGGTGGCTGTGTGTGAAATTGAACACCATTGTACAATCGGGTAGGGCATATAGTGTATAGTAATTACACAATATACAATTTCAAAGATGTGTATTCTATCATAATGTAATTACCCCGTTGTGATGCGTCGTGTTTGTTTGATGAAGCGGTAATTATATAGTTAGATTAATTTTTAATTTAGAAATTGCATATTAAGTAGACGTTTGGACATGTATTGGTGATATGTTTTTTTTTTTTTTTTTTTTAAATATAGTATTTGATGTTAGTTGAAAACAAATACTCATCTCGTCCCAATTTAAGTGTTTTACTTTTTTTTTTTTTTTTTGTCTGTCTCATAAAAAATGTCTCTTTCTATATTTAGCAAGTTGACAATTCAAACATCCTACGTCACAAGTTTACAAGTTTAAAACCACAAGATTCAAATAACAGTTTAGTACATTATACACATCTTTAATTTAGGACCACAAGATTCAAAAATCTCCTTTTATTCCTTAAACTTTGTGTCCAGTCAAACTAAGAAACTTAAATTGGGATGGAGAGAGTAATTAAAAGTTGAATTTGTGTTTGGACATGCATTTCACTTGAAAAAATGTTGAAATTTTACTAGGGAAATCCTTTTTACTTGAAAAACTGGTAACAGTATTCAAACTTCAAAAAAAAAAAAAAAAAAAAAAAAAAAAACTGGATGAAAAATTGACTTTGATATGCAACCAAACAGTTATTATCTCTAAATATAATCAAATCTCATTCTCACGAGACGTTTCAACTTTCAACCACACCATAAATATAGTCAATCCAAGGCTGTGATATGTCAATTTAGTTAAAATGTGTTTTTCACGTGTTTAATGCAGAGAACCTCATGTACTGTTTAAATTAGTTCAACTTGGCCGATTCAAGTCCATGCGTTTTCTTTTTTATTTTTCCTTCGATTTATTTTAGTGAAAGTGTTTGATGAGAGTATTGACTACCAGTGAATCTATCCGTGCTTCGCGCGGATTAGACATAGGAGCATTAATTTTGTTAAAATTTTCTTTTTAATTTTTAAATTCAAATATTTCAAGTTTAGCCAATTATATTCTTTTTTTTTTTTGGATAGAATATACTACTGTCATATATATTATATGCACATAATTACATAGGATCCAGGTCTCTTATGCCTATTACTAATTACATAGGATCCAGGTCTCTTATGCCTATTACATAATAGGGGACATTCCAAAAGATTGACCATTACAAAAACTAATTTCACGTTCATAAGTAGTTACAAAATGTACTCCAAAAAGCGCCGCTTACAAACACCAGAGGAACTACAATGATCTTCGCGTTGTCAAAAAGCTTCTTCCTGCTCTTTCTTTTGCGAGCAAATCTACCACCTTGTTCTGCTCACGGTAGACTTGCTTTACCACTGGATGTCCCCAGCTCGCTCACCAAGGACATGCATTCAGAAATAATAGAGTTATAGGGAATGTGTCCATCTTTTAGCATAGATATTACCTCTGTTGAATCAGCGTTGGTCTCAATAGGCCTCAAATTATTCTCCTAAACCAGTTGTAACCCCTGTATAATTGCAGTGTGGTTATATCTTTATACATTTAATATATGTATATAAGTATCTAATTGAACGAATCTCTTCTATTATTTTTACATTATTTCCTTCTTTTTTCACCCTCTTATCTTTAACGTTTTTTTTTTTTTTTGTTCCTTTGTTACTTGCCTACACAATCATTTTTTTTTTAAATGTCAAATTTTTTTTCTTTTACTTTAACTTCCTAATAACAAAGATAAGTAATAAAAAAAATTAATACCTCAACTTAAAATAATAAGATATTAAAGAAATAGTACGTAAAAACATATTACTATAAGATATGAAGAAGCATAGATATTATTACACATTAATTAATTATAATTTAATTTGAGAATACGAAGAGAATACGAAAAGTACCAATATAGTTAGGAACATGAAAGAACAAACAATTTAATTGGAAAACAAATTTATTATGAGTACGAAAAGAACCAATAAACTATAATAATACATTTATATAATATTTTTATTTTTGATCATTAAATGTTTAAATTATTGCTTAAAATCCTAATATATGGAGCGTGGTTCATACTTCGTACTGGTAGCCATTTCCTTCTTTTTCAATTTTTGTTTTACGTTTTTGGTTCTTTTAATTATTATTTGCATATTCCTAAATTTCTAAGATTGCAATTAGTTTTAACTTCTAAAAATCATTTAAGCAAAAAAAAAAAAAAAACAGAAGCATCAATATATGTCACAAGAATCTAGTTCATGGGTAGCCATATACCTAACCAAATTTAAACATTCATGAATTCAGAGAGTGAATATAACTACCTTGGAAGAAATACATTCAATGTCGAGATAGATATCACAGAGTGTCCAGGCTTCTGATCAGCAAATACCGAGTAAGAAATAATTAATAGATTCAAAAGAGTAAAATTTTCAACCAAAAACATTAGCATATACCTTTACCCAATAAGAATTGATTTCAAGTGTCCTGCATTCATTATGTAGATTATGGCATGACACAAATTATCAAAATTCAGCAAATACTGAGTAAGAAGTAATAATTGGATTCAAACGAATAAACTTTTCAACCAAAACTTTACCATATACCTTTATGGCTTTACGCGTAAAGAATTTGATCCATCTGAATATGCGGGGGGAAACGACACACACAAATAAGTTCAATCAAGATGCAAAATATGCATTAACACATAAATCTCATAATATAAATCGTGACTATGCAAAGTTTATAAAAAAAAAAATGTATATATATAGTTTAACTTTCGGTGAAGAATTTCCCGAATGCAATGTTGAAGAATTATTTTCTTGGGTTACAACTATTGAAGCTAAAATGGATGGATGATATAGCTGCTAACATAAGGCTTAGAGAGGTGCTACATCACCTTGTTTATGCCTATTTTTGTATTATATATAGATTACCCATCGGCCATCTTGATATTTTCATAAAATGAAGCTGACATGAGGTTAAAACAAATTGAATAAGCAGGAAAGAGGACAAAGAAAATTACCTTCTGTAGAAAAGGAATGAAGAGAATATATATGCAAAAAAAATATAAAGATCATTGCTACGAAAATTTAATGTAAAGGTACATGCAAGAGCAATTACTCCTATCTTTTATTGGAATGTGTTACAAATAATCCCACGTCTTACTATAGGGGGAATTATAGAGGGGAAGATGAAGAAACATAGACATTCAATATGCATTAACTATCATGTTTAATTAGACAATTAAACCTTAACATTGAGGTCATGTTATTACCGCTACATGGGCTGGTTTTTATATTTATTTTTAATTTAATAGTTACTTTTGAGATTAAGAATTTTAACATTACATAGAGAGAAATAAATCACTCATTTAATTTGGAGCATCCACTTACATAACACATAAATGACTTTTTGATCTTTTTAATATGGCACATAATTGGAAGAAAAATAGGAAAAAGCCAAAAAAAGGAGAAAAAAGATAAATGTCATAGAGCGTAAAAAGTTTTATATTATATATAGATTATTGGATACGAAATTTAGGAAGAATAACTTTTCAAATGTATGACCTTGAATAGTGTTTGAGCAAATAGACAGGGAACCAGATAGCCTAGCCAGCCAGTAGCCAGGGAAATAGCCCGCCAGTAAACTTAGAGTAGTCTTGCAACAGCTATCATTTTAAATGTTTTATCTATCCTATTAGGATTTGTAAATAGCTAAAGGAGTATAGAAGTAGCAGAGATGCTGGGACGTAGCTTTGTTGTGGTCCTTCAAAGTTCATATATACTTAGTGATTAGTTCAAAAAAAAAAATAGAATATGATATTTGTATAATTTATAAAATAATGTCATCGGTGTATTATGAAAAGTTTGAAGTTAAAATGTCTATAAATCAAGAAAGATTATCATTGTATTGTAACATACTAAGAA
The DNA here is from genome assembly GCF_029784015.1 of Lycium ferocissimum. Lineage (NCBI taxonomy): Eukaryota > Viridiplantae > Streptophyta > Magnoliopsida > Solanales > Solanaceae > Lycium > Lycium ferocissimum. Next base: position 51,224,478 of record NC_081350.1, on the reverse strand, counting down.
TAAAAATCTTATCACATAAAATGAAACAAACAATATGGCAGGAGATAGAGCTCCCTTAGCAAACGGGATTCAATGGGATATTTTAATTAATTTGAAGTTTATTCAACTAAAATTCTGATAGGGAGATCTTCTCTCGAACTTACGTAACGGGAATTCGTATCCCGTACATTCCAGATACCAAATAGCTATTAAGAAAATATTAATATTCAGTATAAATATTAAGAAATCTACTAAATAATTGTTTGTATTTTTATTGTAATTTTTTACTATAAAATCATCATAAAAAATCATAAATTTTAAATTGAGATCTGCATATCCGCTTGAACATCGTATGACGGTTGAATAGAAGCTACCAGAAACGGATCACGACCATTCATCAAAAGCCATCATCAAACATAAAAGCATCAAAGAGTTTAGGTACAAACTCTTGACATCTTTTTCAGATATCAATTTGAGATTCAAATTAACTCAGATTTAATTAGATATATACATGAAATTCTCACAAACAACATCTGTACATGTAAAGTTCATGTGGAGCCAGTTGAAGAGATAATATCGTTGTTGTATTCAAGGTTACAAACATTTCAACATTTTCCCAAGGAAAAAAGGGAAGGAAATTAAATGCTAACAGCAATCCTAAAGTTGACCGGAACCCTTAGCCGCAAACTAAGAATATTTTAAACGTGTTCTCCCTTTTTTTTCTTCAACTCTATTTGCTCGCAATCAATTATTTTAATGAATACGTTACTTTCTATCAATTTTTCTAGTTAGAATGGATTGATTGTACCTATCCAATCAATAATTGTTTATGACTGACTCGCTATTCACTCACGACAACTAAATTTGTCCGGTAAACTACTCGGTGCTCCCCATGGTTTAGTAAAAGGGAGGGGAGATTTTTTCTTCATCCGGGGGTTCATTCATTATGAACTAAAAAGTGGTTGGCTGATTAGTGAGGTCTTAAAAACGTCATAGAATTCATGATCGGCCATTCCATTTTGCTTTTGAGAAGTAGGCGGCGCGAATCTATAGTGGCGAAGTTTCGACTAATAAAGAGGGTTCAATTGAATACGGCCCCTTCATTAAAAATTTATACTGATTAAATAAGCAAAATAATATATAATCATTTAGATCCCCTCAAGTAATTTTCTCTGTAATGGCAAATGAATTGTTCAAAAATTGCTTTATGTTACAAGTTTCGAATGTTTTAAATTCCTTGCCTGATAGCACAGGTCTGCATAATTAACTTTGTCTACCAAAATTTAGAAAAATGGAAAGAAATTTGCCTCAGCCTAGTCTTCATCGGTATCGCGGTTAGGTGATTCTACAATTCTTGATTTTGTTTTTATTCTAATTAATAAAAAATAAGTAGTCCAATTTTATTTTATACGCATTGAGCTGAGTAATACTTGCAAATGTGAAAAATGCTCGGACGTGCGTACGCTATTCCTTGATTAGACAATAGACATCCATATAGATAGTTTGATGGAGTAGCATGTGTGTTGGTCCTTCACATTAATCTATATATAATATAAAGCTAGGCATAGAGGAGGTGATGTGGCACCTCTCTATGGCCAAGGATCCTATTTATCTTCTTTTTTTTCCATTTTTTTGACCTTTTTCCTATTTTTCTTCAAGCTATGTGTTAAATAAATTCAGTTACGAATTGATTGTAATAAGTATTAAAAAATGAGTTATCCTTTTGAGGGCATTTTGGCTATAAAAGTCCGCAATTACAACATGCACTTTTAACATAAAATAACTAATGCTTTAGACGTAAAAAAGTGAGTAATGTTTTTCTCCTGCAAAGACACATTCAATTAGTCGCTTTTATAATTGTCGGCCTACTCTTATTTTGATGGTAAATAATGTTTTTGAATCTTTTGGTCATATGCTTCTATTATCCTATTTTAAATCACAGTAAATTCGATAAATACTCATAATGGATTTAGTCTCACTCTTTTGTGTCTTCCCTTTTATTTAAAGACGGTTACTCAATTATTAATCCAATTAAGCCTTTTTAATGTAGGTCCATAATTTGTCATAAGGAATAGGATGAGATTTTAGTAACTGAATTAAGTAATTACACAATTATGAGTCTTAAATTATTCTTTAATATGTGATTTACTTTTTCCAAATCCAACTCTATATATATACTGGTCTCAGAACTAAAGTTTACATACCCTTCCTTATACCCTTCCTTACACATATCAGATTATGTATGAATGTGTATTTCTCAACAAAATTCCATGAGCTATAGATGCTCAGAAAGTATGGGAACGTTAATATTAACGTAAGATTGATCCAGTATCGCAGCTATCTTTAATTCCTATGTCATTTTCATGAACAACAACAACAACAACAACATACTATAATCCCACCAAGTGGTTCTAAGTCATTTCAGCGCTCTTTTCTTTTTGTTGTATATATTTTATTCTCCTTTTTCTTTCTTATTTGGTATTAGTAGATCATGAATGATGGATGTAACGATGAAGTTACCGGTAGTTTTTCCTTTGTTCTTTTCTTTTTTGTTTATTCATTAGGAGTGAAAATGACAAAACTCGGGTACACTAACGTGAAGACAAAGCGATTTATTGCGTACAGATAGAGTGATCAACTCATAGTCAACTTGGTGTAAAAGTTACGTAATTAACGTTGTTGTTATTTTAGTAAGAAACCTTTGGTCATGTTGTGAAGAAAACTAAAATCACTTAGAGAGATGATTATTGGCACTATTATTAACAGAATGTTTTTTTTTAAATTACTTTGTGGTATTTTGCCTCTTTTTGATTAAAAAAGTATTAACTTTAATTCTTCTCTCTTGCCCTTATTTAAAATCGTACACCGCACGTTTTGTTACTACTTACGGTGAAATTTATCACCATTTTATGACTTAATTATAATTAAAAAAATTAGATTTAATTACGGAAAAATCAAAGAGTGTGAAAATTAAAAATATTTTCGGAGAAAGGGGAGAGGAACAAGGCAAATGACTTTTGAAAGCAACTAATAGTTTGGGAAGGTACGTATTACTACTTCTTACAGTCACTATGTGAGAATAAGATTTTTCATATTGAAAAAATAAATTAAAGACAGATTTATGTGATGTCAATCTTAGTTGGTATGATGAATATCATTTTTCTGTTTACGGGTTTAATAAAATTAATGTTAGTTCCTTTTTTTGTTATAGCGTATAAAATTATTATTTTTGGTAATGTTTAACCTTAAAAATATAGACAGTTAAATTTATATGAGGTGCCAAAGATATGCAGCTAAATTCAATTAAAGATTTGAACAATGTGATATATGAAGGAATGGACAAAGAGCCAAATCTAACCAAGTGCCGGATTCGCGAGACCTCGGGATAGAAGACTGAGGTCAGTATCCTTGTGTTACGAGCTATCAAGAAATGCAAACGAAGTAAAGCTCAAGAACAGATGGAAACAGATGCTATATTCTTTTATAATTATTGATATGAATCCTTTCTCTCTTCGTGTTGCCAACCCCTTTATGAATGGAGGCCTCCCTTTATATAGTAGAGAATTTCAAACCTAGTACAACTACTCTAAATAAAGCAAGTAAATGCATGGAATTTAACGTCGCCGGGATTGACGCCGAAATTTCCGGGTGAGGGCGGATATTTCGGCCTTACGATTGTTAATGGCGATCGATCATCCCAGTTATCGCCTCGCCCGGTCGCGACCTCGAGCTTCCATCCGGCGAGGTGCTCGAGCTTCACCCGAGCCTAATCATAACAACGGAAACCGAGCGTACACGTCCTCGATTTTACCCGTATACGTATAGTCCCCCATTTCCCGTGGCGTAGTTATTGACGGCGGGGAATGGAACCTTTAAGTCAAACCTCACTCTGCCCAATGCTAAGTCATTATTAACCAGCCGCCAAATCTTTTTGGGGAATCCTCCTTGAACCAGAACTCTTGATACGCTACAGGATCCCAAAAAATCTTCTTCTATATAAAGCCCATGCTTCCTTTCTTTCCCATGCGTCCATACTTCTTCCAATCTCACTTTTGCTTCTCCTCTAAACTTACGTTAAAAAAACGTTCTACGACCATGGCGTATGTTCCATTATCATCGACCCAGGGTGAAGGTCAATCTTTATTCATACCATCTAGTTGGAAGCAGAAGGTCTAGACGGGAGTTAGAATCTCTCTTTGCGGGCATCGTCTGTCGGGTTTCGGCTACGCGAATGCCGTTGTAAAGTTCTTCACCATCTCGACCGTTGGAGGATTTCGAATCTATTATCGATGATAGCGCCATTACCACGGTTAGGGAAGATTGCCGGTCTAGGCGCGGACGTTGACCTTCTCCCGTCGGGGATGGCGTAAGAATAACTCATCATGTTCCGAGCTGTTCGTTGTTGTATACGTACCCGCACTTTGCCATTGGGTTCGTCCTTCCCGTTCATAGGATAATCGAGGACTTGCCGTCGATATCGAGTATGTATTAGTCGAGATAGCCCTTGAATTTGGAGGCTTGTGTTATGTATTGATAAGTTAGCCAATGCGGCCGGGGGTGGCTTTCTCCATCGACACTTACTATTTATATGTACCTCGGGTGATCCGATGGGAATTGTTCGGAAGTGATTCCAGGGGGAAGTTCTCGGGGTCTCATTGACCCGAAGACGATTATGATAGAGGGTGGCTAAATCGATTTGTGATGGTCCGTACGGTTCCCGCACCGCCCTCTCTCGTCGATTTTCCCCGAAGTGTGGAACCCCGCCCAGCTCCCGGTTGAGCCGTGCTCGAGGGCCTGCTATCTTTGAGTGGGTGATTGCCACTCTCGGGGCTTCTCGTAGCCTAGGGCGTTCTTGGAGAAGGATGGCGCCGAAGGGTGGAAAGGCAGGATCACGGTAACTTTAACCCGATGTTGACCTATATTCCTCTATATCTTACCTTGACTTAATTTTTTTTTATTTCCAGGACTTCGGTCGAGGAAGACTTCCAGGGCGAGGTCAATGACCGAGGATGTGGCTCGGGGGAGGAGAACACACGCTCCATCGAGGCCACCCAAGAGTAGGGAAGCCGGCAGTTTTTCCATTGTTCATTCGAGGGTCGTATCTCGAGTCCGAACTCTCCATATCATGGGAATTCGCAAGGAGATGCCTTCGGGTGAATGCGCACCGGTGATTGTACTTGACAAAGAAGATCTGCCTGAACCGGATATCCCTGAGTCTTCCGCCCCTGGTGCAAGTCGTGGGGACGATTGATCGGTATTATCAGTTATCACTACATCCTGTGGCTATACTCGGAGGTCTCATCCTCCGACCCATTGGTTCGAACCAGGACGTAGCCGTTTTACTTTCGTTTTCCGATTACCGGCTGTAGCGTAGGGTTTCTTCTTGTCATTTTTTTTATGTACTAACGTACCCGGCACGATCGGGTTTTTATGAAATGGGAAAAGAACTTTTGGAATCTTGCAACTGGTTCTTATTTGACTTTATCGAGCATTCCTCGTGTGGTATTTCGTACTTAAGCATTTAGCACACGCCCTCGTTGTATTCCATCAATAATTGTTTATTCCATACTTCGAACGAAACCGGCGTGTCCTGCTTCTGTTTTGAATTCCGTAATTCATAAATATTCATTCCGTAACCGAGAATACGGTTAGTAGACTCGATTAGGATTGGTTAGAAATAGCACCCTTTGCGGGATATTTACAAGCTTTCTCAAGATCTTGGAGGGATTTGTCCGAAGATCCGGCTTGGGTCTCTTCGAATGTCGATACATTTGATCACGACCGTCGGTTGAGCGAGGCGATCCGGTCGCTTCGCATCGCTTCCCATGATCAAATAGGATCAAAGTCCCATCCGTCACATCCGTCGACACCGCCGCGTGTCGGAACCCCGTTGGCTTTGAAAACGGTTGCGGAGAAGAGCTAACCGTCTCGGTCCACTCTATAAAAAGTTTCCTTTCTTTTTTTCACTTTCCATTTTTACCAGCAAATCTTTACCTTCGTTGTGCTGCGAGTTCTTCAATCTTCATATCTTCAAACCTCCAAACCTTCATACCTTCATATCTTCATCTCTTCTTAAAACAGTTCCTAATCTTCAAACTTGTCCCCATTTTTGGCATCTTTATCCCTCATATTTTCAAAATGACCGGCAAATCTTAAAAAACCAAGGGTCAGTGAATCCTCTCGGCTCCCGGACACTGGAGCCACGTTGTCCGACTTTGTTCTTAGATTACTCGACGAGTTCGAGATTTCAAGGTTGAGAGACCGCTTTCGGCGGGGGATCGAGGTATCGACATATACGAATATCGTACGCACGATACCCTCGAATAAACTCGAGCAAGTCAAGAAGGATCGCGTTTGGGGGAAAGGAAAGTAGGTCGTTATTCCGACCACGAATCCATAACGACCCACGTAGATGGGTATTTAAGCGTTTTTACTTATCCTTTCACCTTCGCACACTCGACCGGTTGTGAGTCGATTTGCGTATTTGGTATGAGGTCACCCCTCGCCAAATTCATCCGTCATTTTGGAGGATTTTTGTGCTCCTCAGGCATTTTGCTACAAACGTGAAAGTCCCGTTCACGGTGCCACGCCTTCTCCGTTTGTACGGCCATTTCGTGTCTTTAGAGGGGGAATGATTAAACTTCTCCAAACAGCGCAAAAGCGCCCTTCTCCGGTCAGGACGAAGATAGGGATCGGGGTTAGGGCAGTATGTCCAAATCGGGGACGACGGACACGATTCCCAACGATAAATTTTCGTTTCGAGAGAAATGGAACCCTAAAACGTAAGTTAGTTTATGTCGATGTGATTCGGCTATGTGCCGTGCAATCCTAACCCTTTCGTTCGTTTGTGTGTATGCGGCGTTGGTCCGAACCCTTAATGCGGTTCCCAGCCTCGACCAATGGATCGGGAAAATATGCTCCCAACTTACTTACGCAAGCGCAGCCCAGAGCGTTTATCCTTTGGTCCCCGTTGGGAGCGGGACCCATGGTAAGCCTTCTCCCAGAAGTGTCGTCTTTTTTGTCTGTGCGATGCCGCCGTATTGGTTAAATAACAGCGTCTTCCCGCACCTTACACGGGATTATCAAAGGCCACCGAGTTCGAGGCCGAGCTTGGCCGAGGCCTCGGCCAAACCGAAGCGAGACATCGAGGCTCCCGGTCGGGGAAGATGCGATTGTAAGGAGGAAAAAAGAAAAATCTGCGAATCATCTCGTACCCCGCCCGGAGCTAAAAAAGTCGAGGGATGTCCTCGAGAAGCCTCATCGGAAGGGACCCCGGCCCCGCTCTCGATGCGGATGTCGTCGGTCAGCTGCGGGTCGTCCGAGAAGACGATGACCGAGGCTTGGGGGCGGGCATCGTTTTCTCGACGAGATCTTCGAGCATGATCTGCACAGTTCTTTGCTGACCACTCCATCGTTGGTGGAAAGCTCGAGCCGAAACCGGTAATATCTCGGGGATCGAAAAGTGACCGAGTCGGCTAATGCTTGGCAGCAGCCATGATGGGATCGAGAACGCTTCTCGATGTCGAGGTTCTAGGTACCCACTATCCGCCTTTGCACGGTATTAGCTCGTTTTTCGATACAGGCGTAGCCCACGTACGAAACGATAATTTGCATACGAGTTCTCCCGCCGCCATTGGTGGACATTCTACTTGAATCTTCTGCCGAGCCAAAAAGCGTATGGCCAGAAGCGGAGGGCGACCGGTCACGGAGATTACGAAATGCGACTCGGGGAATGTTGGGTTTCGACGTACGCGTCACAAAACGTAGCTCGGCGTTTCGGGGGTTAGTCGGGCCCCAGTTGGAGAAATCGTTTCTGCCCAGTGTCGACCGAGTCGGAAGAGGTGGTCGCTGGGTGCCTGACCGATATGAACATGTTATCGGGTCTGTTGGGATATCCCGGTATACGTATCCTTTGGTGTCCCAAGAAAGATCGACGAGAAAATGGCGGGTTAGCGAATCGTGCCTGTTCGGCGAGGCTCGGCACGCGTTGAATCGGGTAATTCTTGATTTTGAATTCTCTTTACCCCAAATTATTTAACTTTGATTGTCATTTTAATACTGTTCTCTCTTCCCTTTCAGGCCTCGTGCTCCACTATACGAGCTTCCACCGGTTCGGGTTCGAAGTGGGTCGGCTCCGGAGAAGAACTCGATATTAGAGTCGGGAGGTGGATGAGCTCCAGTCTTATATGAAAAAAAAGTGGAACATATCTCGTCTCTCCCCGATTTCTCCCTCCTTAAATCGAAACTCGAAACGGCTCGGAGTGACGCGCCGAACGAACGGGAACGTGACGAGTTGGTGAGAAGGTAAAGAGCTTTCGAAATTTATAATAAGTCTTTAATAGCCGATGTTATACACCCCTCGGCTTCTCGGGCGGCGTATGTCGGACCGGATCGATCAACTCCGTTCGAGCTCGATGGGATCAAACCGAACGATTCCTCCACGAAGTAACCATCGGTGCGCGCGCGTGATATTCTCCGGGAACAACTTCGGTCGGCGGAGGAGCAAAATAAAAAACCTTAGGCTCACCTTACAACCGGCCAAGCGCGGAGAGGGATCAATTGGGCCAAACCATCACGTTGCGGGTTGAGCATGGAAAGGCTCTCGATTCGGCTCTCGGGCTACGACGACATGCTCGATCGGTATAAGGCGACGTATTCTGTGGCGAAAGACGGTGATCTTAGAGGAGTACGAGCGATGTTTGTCCGTGGGATGACCTCGAGAGGTCCGAGCCTTGGTGTGGATCTATCGAGTTTGATCGAGAAGACGAGAAGGCTTGAAACGAAGGAGCCGTTCGATCCGAGGATTCGGATGTTGACACCCGTTCGGCCGATGGAGAGGCCGAGGAGTCTGGTAAAGAATAGTTTGGGGGCCTTGCGCCCTTTTTTTGTTTTTGAATACTTGTTTTGGGGCCACTGTCTGGGTCTTTGACTGTTTTCAATATTTGATAACATGGGATCCGTTTGACCGAAATAAGCTTTTTATTGAAGAAATCGGCCCGGGAATACATTCGTAATTGTTGTCGTGGCAAGAACGAACTAAATGGACATGATTCGATCGATCGTTTGGTCCTTACATTTGATCCTATTATTCAAGCCTCGGCTTTTACATATACATAGTTTCTACTTAACTCATGGTATAGTAGTCCCCTAGTATTCGAGTTCGAAGTATGAGGACTCGGGTACTACTCAATCGTATGATCTTTGTCCCCGGTTTCCGATCTCTGATCTATATTTATAGCACGCTGTTCGGCGCTGCCTCATTAAAAACTTTGCCGAAAACCCACCTCGGGACAAAACGGTCGAAGGAAAAAAGAGTGCAGCACGTGCTTTCAGTCTTACGTTTATGACGTTGGGGCAACCGATGCGCCCCTTTCGCTTCTCTCGGGCTGTATCCCTGCACGGTTAGGTGGAATAAAAGAAAATAAAAGTTATTCATACCTTTAACAATAATATCGCTTTAGGTGTGCCACGTTCCAATTATTTTTCAGCTGGTGTCCATCTTCATTTTCAAGCTGATAAGAACCCTTCCTGGTTATTCCGATTGCCCGTACGGACCTTCCCAATTTGGAGCTAGTTTCCCTTCGTGAGGATTCTTCGTACGGAGCGTGACTTTTCTCAGTACTAAGTCCCCAATTTGGAAATGTCTGAGGTTCGCCCTCCGGTTATAGTATCTTTGCATCCTTTGCTTTTGTTAATTTATCCGGATATGTGCAGCTTTCCTTCTTTAAATCGAGATCCAATTGACGGTCATCGTCGCTACGTGGTTCGAGTTCTCGGTGGCATAACGGAATCTTGGGCTCGGCTCACCAACCTCGACTAGTATCGGGGCCTCGGCTCCATACCTAGGGAGAACGGAGTCTCACCGGTGCTCGATCTTATTGTTGTGCGGTAGGCCCACAGAACTTCGGGGCGGGACCTCCTTCCATCGGTGTTTGAACCGGCCGGTCTCTTGCTTTAAATCCTTAACATGATTTTATTGGTAGACTCGCCATTGTGACTTGGATGATATGGGGTTGATAAAGATCTTAATTTTGTACTTTCTTCAAAAAACTTGTTGACCTTTTGTCGCCACGAATCGTGTTATATCCAGATTTTTGGTACATTAGGATATTCCGAGCTAACCGTGGAAAAGTTAAGGACAAGACTAGTCCGGGAAGCGAGGTTGAGATTTTTGACCATCGATTTTTATTTTAAGGCATAAGTTGCTTGTTATTTTGTTGGAATGGAATATTAAGAAAAATTTGGGGTTGAAAGTGAAATTATGGAAACTAATGTTTAATGAAATATGGGGCCAAAAGTGAAAAATTTGGAGACTTAAATTCATGAAAAAAGATCATGTGGCCGTACACGGTGACTTGTGGGCAGAGGGCCAATTGTGCAAATTATATATGCTATTAAAAGATGACAAGTTAAGCATGTGTTCATCATTTTATCCCTCGAAGCATGAAGAAATATGGAGAAAAAAAAAGGGAATTCGACGCCATGGATGAAGAAAAAGGAAGACCAAAAATCTTCTCCAAAATAATAATTTTCCTAGCAATTCAACTAATTGGAGGGTGCTAAACAACATGGAGCCATTGTTGAGCAAGCAATCCTTGGTTCGTACAGCACCAACTACAGCCAAGTGTGAACTAAGTGAAAAAGGTAGTTTAACTTTTTATATGTTATGAATGGTTTATGTGTGTTGTAGTATGTGGAAATGAATGAAAATCATGAAATGGATATGTTGGTGTGGTGGCCGTATATTTATGGTGTGGTGTAGAAGTGGGAATTAATTTTATTTAGTATGTTTTGGTTGTTGTTGTATGGATTCTACGGTGAAAATGATAATTTAATGATTTAAATGGAAGTTGGAATCATTTGTAGGTTGTTGGAAGAAATGATGTAATTTTAATATCGTTTTTGTATTATTGTGGTTAATGTTGCTAAATGTGGAATGTTGAGGTAGTTTTATGAATTTGGAGGGAAAGAAATGTGTTGTTTGTGGTTCCTATGGAAGTTGGAGGGGTTTCGGGTGGCTTGGTGTGTTGATTAGGTTATTTTGAATAGTGTGCGAGTTGCTTTGAAGCGTTCTTGAATCTCGTTGAATGATTTCGGATTAGTGCTTGAATATGTGTACATTGTGTTGGTTGGATAGTATATGGTTAATTTGAACGTAATTGGAATGTTGTCGAAATATGTAGAAAAGAGTTATTGACGTTAGAATGCCTTTTGAATTAATTGTTATGTTCAGAATGGTTGTTGGTATTGTT
>NC_081350.1:51202686-51213147 GCF_029784015.1 Lycium ferocissimum | reverse complement strand
GGTAAAATGGGGCCGGTAAAGTGGACATCGCCTTGAATTGGTATTGCAACAAAGAAATAACGTGGGACAAAAAGTAAAAAGATAAAAGAACGGGGCGAAACGGTTATGACTAACTGAATACATATATAATATAAAGCTGAGTAAAAATATTAAGTAGGGAGAGCAATAACGTATCGATCCATGATCGGGTGCTTCGCCCCGAAAAATGGTCTTCCGGGGGAACATGGAAATAAAATATAAAAGGGATCCGGACATTATGAGAGAAATCGGGGACATGGGTGGGCGATCCTATCCTAGGGTGCTACTAGTTTGGGTTTTAAAAGGGCCTTCCTTAATTAAAAAAACCCCCAAAAACTTGAACATGTAAAAAAAGTCCCTTTTCCACGGTTTTATGAATAAAACTTTTGTATATGGATATCATGAATCAAGCTTCCCTTTGAACATAAAACAGAATATTTTCTTGAAAATAGCATAATAAATCATAAAAAAATGCTGAACCCTGGAATAGAATATGGGTTTTCATGGATTAGGGGCCCATTCTCAAAAATTTAAAAAGAAATATTGAACTCAATGATGGAATTATAACAATTCTACATAGTATTCATGGATTTGGGACCTGGGGTTATCAGGCATGGTAAAAAAAACCCTGTTTTGTGAAATCAATTTATGGATTATGGGCGTGGGGAAAAAAATGATGTTCCCCCCGTAAAAGTAACTCTCATCCTTAGTGCCCCCAAAACTTGAATTAAAGACGGCTTTGAAGAAGTTTTCCCAAAAATCAATTTTAAACCTTGAGATGGGTTTTCTTGAAAACCCTATGTTAAAAATGATAATTCTTGTTTAAAAATCATGAACGTATGTTGGAATTGACTTGGATTTTGAATAGGCTTCCTTAAAGTTTTTGAAGGTTGGGGGAAAAACAGTTTGGGCTTGAGAGACTTCTTTAGGGTTCTTTCCTCAGAAAAAATTTGGGTTTTAAAAAGAAATGGGGAATGAATATAACGAAATTTGGCTCTTCATGTGGTGGTCCGTGGCCCGGAGATTCCGCGCGGTGTCGGGCAACGTTCCCGCCTGCAGTGGGGATCGCGCGGCCTTCCCGGGGTAAAACGGATATAACCCACACTCGGGGCTCCTAATATAGGAACCCAAACTTTCATGTTTTTTTAGTTTTTTCAAAATTCCAACGTCCTCCGGGCCATAAGTACAATGTCTCGGACTTAGCGTTTAGAAAACCTTAAAACTTCCTTTTTTTGGGTTTTACTTCAAAAATTTATCACCCCAATGGATTCATATAGCTAAAATAGTCTTTATACTGTTTCCATTCCTCTAACTCGGATTTCGGGGTATTCGGATATGGGTTTTGTATGAAAGTACGAGGTGTTCAAAATAAACTCATCCTTTTAAAGCGGACAAAAAAAATTTCTTTAAAATTTTTTTGCTTCCCCAGTTGGGGTCAAAAGACTTTTTCAACCGGAGAATGGGCGACTTTATGACGTCTTACATCAAATTCTTCTAGTAGATGGATCTTGGTGGATATACTCACTATTCGGGGGCTATTGACTTAGTTCACGCACTCGGCATAGGGCAAAATTTAAAAAAAAGGGTTTTTAAGTTCTTCCCGAAAAAAAGGAAGATCCCCCAAAACTTTCCCCCAAGGTTGGAGGGATACCCCAAGTGTTAATCTCACTAAGCCGGGATGGTTCACCTGTAATTGTTCTAGAAGCCCGGGAAAAATTTGGGGTCTCCTTTGTGTACGAAAAAACTATTACAAGGTGGATACACCAAGTGATTTACTATCACGTGGACATCCTCTTTTCGATATCGAGACCTTTTTGTTCCTTCTAAACAACCAAAAAAAAAAAAAAAAAAGGGTTTTTCCCCAAAAGCTTCAATAGATGATGAACATTTTACAAACCTTTACGAATCTTGAAGGATGAAAGTTCTAAAAATTTCTTCAAGTCGTTAGAAAAGGGTGAAAACTCTTTTATGTCTTTCTCAAATCAAGTTAAAGTATACTCATTTTCCCAAATGGGGGGGTGAGATGCCTCTTTTGTTTTCACCAGGTTGGATAAAAGCGGCGCCACTAAGCACGAAACTTCACGTCTATCGGATCAATGCCCCCGGTGTTAGCGCCGAACTTCTTGTTCTTTTGGTTGACAGTCGCTCCCCTTTTGGGATGACGGACACGGGAGGGGCGGCAACAACGGAACCTCCGGAAGAGAAATAAGAAAATCAAAGAGGTTTGATGGAAAAAGAAAAAAACAATGAAGTTGCGATTGGTTTGATAGAACGTGGAGATCGATAGGATGGGGTTTAAGTTTGAAGCTATCCTTTTTGAATTCACTTTTTGGGCTATGTGCAAACTTTCGACGCCTCAAAACCCCATTTTTGCTCCTGGGCTAGGGTTCACAAAAAAGGTGATCTTTATACCCTTTTATAGTTTTTTAAAGGGGAAGGGCTTCTTTGCCTAACACACGGGGCCTCTAAGTTTGGCCCAAAAAAACAAACTTTAATAAGACAACTCTTACTTTAAAAAAAAAAAAAAAAAAAAAACTCATATATATTTTTATTTAAAAATATATTTTTCTCTTCTTGAGATGAAAAATTATGATTAATTGATTTCTTCAAAAAAAATTTTTTTTTCAATTGATAATATACCTTTCCCTTTTTGGTTACCCAAAAATGTGGTCAATTTTTTTAATTTTTTTTTTTGAGTTGTTGATCTTAAATAAGATTTTATTAATTTTAATTTAAATACTCTTTTTGTCTTTTAGGCAATTGCTATATAAATTTTTTTTGTTAAAAAAAACTTTTTTTTTCATAAATATACCAATTAAATATTATCTTTTACTTATGCTATTTTTACACTTTTAGTTTAAAAAAAAGTTTTAATCATCAATATATCATGGGGGGCTATATTATGTCTAAATCATATGCATTTTATGGACAGAAAACTAAAAAATGAAATAAAGATATGTCCATAAAAATAAATATGTCCATTTATGAGGTAGTTGTCAAGATGTTAATGAGATAAAAATTTTTCCTTAGCATGATTCCAAAAAAAATTTACCACAAAGGGCAGATAGCATTTTGATCAAGTTATGCCCATCTTCATACATTTTTTTCCTTAAAACATCCAATTTTTTTTTATAAATTTCACTTTATTAGAAATTTCCCCTCCCCCCCTCCCCCCCCCCCCCCCACCCCCCCCAAAAAAAAATGGGGCCTAAAGCACTCCTTGAACTGCTTTGCCCTTCAGCCCCCCTTGGGCACAAAAATTTTCCTTTTTAGTAAAGATGGAAAATCAATTTGTTTCTATGTGTGATTGGGGGGAATAATTAGGTGGACAAAAATCAGTTATACAAGGCAAGGATCAATTTCATTATTTTCTTCAAATTTGAAACGGTTGAATTGAATAATGTAATTTTCATTTGCCCCATCAGGGAAGGGGATCTCTTTGCCATATGTTTTATAATACAATTTTGATATTTGAATATTGAAAAAAAAAAAAATTGATGCAATAAACTCATCCCCAAAATTGAAGGAAAAAAAGAGTTCCACATCGTTTTTTGTTCAAATTCAAATAAAATTAACTCTCAAGCCACTTTCAAGAAAGTACAAAACAAGTCTCAAGGAAGTTTTGTACAAAGACCAAAAAAAAAAAAGGGTCTTCACGGGTACTTAAGTCTCGTCTACAATTTGGGAAAACCACACCTCGACAAGTTTTGAAATGGGGGGCTCGTGACTCGAAATTTTAATTAAAGTAATCCTCCCAAAATTTGGATTAAATTAAAAGTTATTCATTTGCCCAAGTCAAATTTTGGTTAATAAACCGGATTAATTATTTAATTCAAAAATACGTGACTTAAATAAAACCCAAAAATTAATTTGGGTTGGTTGGGAAAGGAAGAAATTTTTAGCGGTCCTGGAATTACATGGGGCCCAAAATCCCCTTCTAATGCTTTTAAAAAGGAAATTTTATTTTGAAGACATTTTGATTTTAAAAGAAAAACCCCATCTTGTAGGGAAGGGAAAAAACGACTCTCAAAAAATCTTTAAAGGTCTTAAAAGAAGAGTTGGGGAACGTTTTCCCCTCAAGGACAATAAAAGTTTTTGCTAAAAGTTCTTTCAGATTCAACAAATCAACATAAGTTCATCCTTCTTCAGAAAAAGGCACTTGGCCCCCCAATCAAAAAAAACAACACGGAGATTTGAATCAAGTAAACATCCAAGTTTTTCTCAAAAAAAATTAATAAAAGATTTTTTTTCCTATTTGTTTTTTGACGCGTTTTTTTTTTTCCCGAAAAATTTATATAACATGGTATTTGTATTATAATGAGCATTAATTTGTTATCTAATTTTAGGTTTTAAACAATAACTTTAAACTTTATATTATTGTCATTTTAACCTTGGAATTATTAGGATAGATCACTTTTACTCTAATTTGTTTCATCATAGTCTGTCATTCACTTTTTCAAGATTTTTTAATGGTTCATGCCCTGTTAGCATGTTAATAATAGATATATTTTTCCCACTAATTTTTTTTTTAAAAAAAATTTTAATTTTTTTTTTATTTATATGTTTATTTTATTAATTTATAAAATACTAAAAATTAGTTACCCATGGGGTCCGTGCCTCGGCTTACGGCTTTCGAGGCATATGTAAGTGCCTCACCTTACGCCCAGCCTTTAAAACACGATAGCAAGTGATTGTTAGAATTAGGGTGTGTTTGGTATGAAGGAAAATATTTTCTAGTAAAATAAGTGGTTTTACGACTAATTTCATACTTAAGCAAAAAATACTATCCTAAAAATTATTTGGGGTGGGGGTGGGGTGGGTGGTGGAGGTTAAGTCTCGTTTCCGGTTGACCGGAATCGGAACCGACTAGCAAACCGACCGGTTACCGGTTTTTGAACGGTAAAGACTAACGGTTGCCGCAGTCGTTTGGCTCTATGGCACGGAACCGTGCAACTTCTACCAAACCGGCTAGTTAGCCCAAAAACGTTTTTTTTTTAATTTTTTTTGCTTAATTACGTATTTTACACATAAATTAACACTATAGTTTATAAGTTTGTACATATATATATATATACAATTTTTATATACATAAGTTTTATATATATCCAGGTTATAAGTATTAAGAAACTCAAGATTGTATATTTTTAACTTAAGTGTGTGTGTGTATATATGTATTATGTGTTTATATATTTACTAACAAGTAACAACTTAGGAGTATTATAAAATTCAAGATTGTTTTTTTTTTCTAAGTATATAACTTTCTATTTTATAACTTAAGTATATGTATATTATAAGTATGTTCTAAATATATTGTAGGTATATATGTTTAAGTTATATGTATTACTTAAATTTTATATTTACTAATAACTCGTGAGTATTATAAAATCAAGATTGTATATTTATTAATATATATAGTTATAACTTTCTATTTTTTAATTTAAGTAGATGTAGATTATAAGTATATTCTAGGTATATGGTGTTGACACCTAATTTTGGCTCACCGTGCTTAAAATTAACGTTTCAGGGTCCTTGATTCGTTAAAGAGCACGAAATAACATTTTTACACAGTTTTGCATTTTTCGACAACTTATCGGTAATTATCTTATTTTAGAAATTTTATCAATTTATTATCATTTTTAAGAATCATTATTTTTGCACATGTACGACAATACTACCATTTTGTGCAATTAATAATTGTTTCTTTATTTTGTAGTAGTACATTTTTGTATCTTATACATTAATATTTACATTTTATACTTACAATATTACTTATACATGTATTAGTTAACTATATTTTAATACGTCCGTCAAATGAAAGAAAAATCGGAGCAATTAATTCTTAAACGCGAGCAAAATTCGATCAAGTAATGTCTTGTCACTTTTTAAAAAAGGTGACATTTGAAGTGATCGGTTGGGTTCTTCATCCATTGGTTAATAAATTTTTATAGACGAGTTAAAAGGGGTAAAGGGGACAAAGGGGTGTATTCTTTTATTTTTTGGATAATAAATGGGGTGGTCATTTTATATTATAAGTAAAAGGGAGGGGGGCATTTATATTTTTTATTACTATTTCCGGATTTTTGTTTAGGTTTAGTTTTCTCTAACAAGCTCAACATCTCTTTCCATCTCACGAAGACCACTTCACCTCCCTACATGATTTTCTTCCCCTACACTTCCATATTTTCTCTTCATAGAAGACTAGCAAGGCAAACATGTTCCTCCTCCCTTTATATTTTTTTTTCTCTCTTCTTTTTCATACGTTGTCTTTATATTTTCATATGAATTGTCTTTAAATTTATTATATTCATTGTTTTTTTACATTTTTATACACATTACATACATTGTCTATATTTATTCATGCATTTGTATTCACATTTATTCATGCATTTGTCTTTATATTTATTCATCCATTATCTTTACATTTATTCTTGCATTACATTTACTCACACATTTGTCTCTACATTTACTCATGTATTGTATTTACATTTTGTCACGACCCAACCCCGTAGGCCGTGACTAGTGCCCGAGTTGGACACTCGCATGCCCACCTGTTAACTATAATCAGTCCACAACTAGCATGATAAAGAACTTATATATAAAAAGGCAAGACGCCGTCTAAAAAACTATCGTATATATATATATATATATATATATATATATATATATATATATATATATATATCAAGACATTTGTCTCATGTAGTCAAACTCCCAACCGGATAACATCGCACATAAGTCGGCAAGGCTATCATAACACATGGGAACGTCCCACCATACACATACGAAGCGGCGCAAGGCCCTACTACAACATCCCAAAATACATATATACATACGCAGCCGACAAGGCGCCACTACGAATGGGAACGTCCCAAAGCATAAGTCATACTAACACATTTGGACAACACAATATTACACCACCTATGTCTACGGACCTCTAAAAGTACAGGTTAACATATGACGGGACAAGGCCCCCGTACCCACGGATAAACATATATTCAACAAAAGGATCGTACCAAAAATCAGGCTCGGACAAGGGAGCACCCCAAGAAGTGAATAGATATCCTAAGGCGGCG
Organism: Lycium ferocissimum; assembly: GCF_029784015.1. Classification (NCBI taxonomy): domain Eukaryota; kingdom Viridiplantae; phylum Streptophyta; class Magnoliopsida; order Solanales; family Solanaceae; genus Lycium; species Lycium ferocissimum. The sequence goes on along the minus strand of NC_081350.1, from coordinate 51,206,056 downwards.
GATCACCAAAGCGAGCGTCTGCTTCCGGACATAAATGCGCCCCGAAGAAAGGGGGGGGGTACGAGATATGTCGGTAAAAGCGAAGTAGGGATTCCGGGAGACAAGTATAATAGTCAAAAAAGCCCTTGTCGACATCCTTACGAATGAAATCATGCATATCATTATCATATACCGTACCGGCCCATTATGGGACTCGGTGAATAAAGTCGTGTACACGTATCCCGTACCGGCCCATCATGGGACTCGGTGCCATATCATATCATCGTATCATCATATCATTATATCATCTATCATCATAAAACGTCCGGCCCTCTAGTGAGGCTCGGTGGATAATGTAGAAAAAGTGCGTGATAACATACTCGACGGGACTCGGTGAAAGATGTAACAATCATATGCACGAGCGAGTAGTGAGTAACCATATACAACTAAATCACCATACGAGACTCGATCGAAAAGTAGATTAACTAACCTCAAGTATCAAGACGATAGTCATATTAAGTATTCTTTGAATGTCATTATGAGCTATATCAAATAAAGTCTCAGGGGTCGTAGACATGCACCAAATTAATACGAGATAGCTTATGAAAGTTAAGGTCATTGGTCATTATAGAGTCTTTCAAGAATAGGAACTTTTATGTATCATTTACTATCCGATCATATAGAAAGCTCGAGGGTAGCTGTACTCTGAAGGGTTCTAACATCAAGGAGTGAATAAGAATCATAAATCAGCTCGGAACTTGTGAATGAGTTACCCCAAATTTCATATCGTACATCCTTATGTCTAAGACATGCCAAAAGAAAGAAGGATGGCTTTACATCCCTTTTAGCGTTTACTCCAACCACAACACGTATCTTTTGCCAATAGTACCTCAACCTATATTAAGACGTCAAGAACTACGGTTAAGCTACGGAGAATTCAAAACGTATTCTAATGTTAGTAACCATTTCTAGATAATTAGGCAAGCGTTTCCTTGTATTCAAACCAACCACATTACAACCAATACGACATCGATAATCATGCGTTCAAGTACACGACCCGAGACTATTCCGACTAAGACCGAGAACACTCCGGACAACCACTTTACAATATTCCAAACAGCTTTAACCTTTGATACAACATATAATCTTAATTACCATTAATCTTCCAAGCTCAACAAGAACAACAAAAACAACATTTAACGCCCCAACTAGTATCGTAAGGATCCCGATAATTTTACGAACGTTACGGACATGCCAAACAAACCATTTACGTTTATTATACATTCCTTAACACATTCTTTTCATCCAAATTCAACAACTATACCAACAACCACACGTTAACAACATTATTCATTTAAATGCAAGAAACTATACTAACACCATATTAACTTCTACAACAAAATTTCACAAACAATTACAACTTCAACTCAATCCATTTTAATACCTTCATTCTCATCATAAAATCCATAACAACAACAACCAAAATACTAAGTAAAATCAATTCGCCATCTTCTACACAAAATAGTCCCTACACGGGTTCAACACCAACATACATAATTCCATGAATTCCATCCATATCTACAAATTACAACACGCTCAAACCACCCTTAATACATGTAAAAGAAGATTAAACCTTACCTTAACACTTGACTTCTCAACTTGGTTAGGATTTGTGAATTGAAATAATACTTGTTCTCGCTACCCTAGGATCATTCCTTGCTATGCACCTTCCAAAGGGTGAAATACCTTGAAGAAAACTGATTTTTAATCACCAAGTTTGGAGCTCTCCATGGCCGAGAGCTCCTCTCTCTATCTCTAAGCTTTTTTTTTTTTGGTTGAAGATGATAAATGGTTTCATTAGTCATCAATTTGACTTAAATATGATGCCTACAAGTTGGACACATGTCCCACTCATGGATTGAGCTAATCAAATTTGGCCATGCCACAAGGGCCTACACTACCACTAATGGCCAATTAATGAATAATTAGATTTTTAATCCCCACTTAATAATCTAATCATGGTTAATTAACCTCTAATCTTCATTAATATTTCCATACCAATTAAAATTTATAAGCAACTTGTGCATTAAAATAAAATCGGAGGTTAAAAGTCTTTACCTCGTATCCCAAAATAGTCTTGTCCTTAAACTTATCGCGATTAGCTTAAAATATCCCCATGTACAAAAATACGGGATATAACACATTTATTTGTGCATTGTGTTTATATTCATTCATACATTGTCTCTACATTTTCTTCATATATTTTCTCTACGTTTTTCTTTACATTTTCCTTACAACTTTCTTCCACTTTAACCCACACTTTTTCCTTTACATCATTTTACGTCTCCATATTCTTTTATATGTTTATACCATACATTATATCACATACATGTACATAATTACATTACTTAACCACTAAGTGAAGAAGGAGCTTTTTTCATTAAAGAATGCACTTTATTGTCTCTATGTTATCTTTACATTTTTCATTCAATATCTTTATATTTTTGTTATATTGTCTCTATACTTTTATTTATTTTTATACATGTATAAATTTTGAAGCATTTTCTTTTACATTTTTTTGTACCATCACACTACATGCCTATTTAATTTTTTCTCTACATCATATTTACATTTACATATATTTTCATTTTTATTCTTATGTTCTTTTTACCTACATCATTCACATATATATTTTTACATTACATACACTACACTAATACTGGGGTCAAATCAAGTTTTATCCTCTCTTTTTTGTCAAATCACTCTTTTAAAGACTTTATGTCATGTCACTTACTTTTTGACTTTTTCAAATTATTTTAACTAACACATTTTCCTTTCATCTTACAATTTATTACAAATACTATATTTTTGGTCGATGAAGAAATTTTCGTCGATTTCCAAGGCCTCCCTTACAAAAGATTGGTTTTTATTTTAAGTTTATTTATCATTTCTTTAATTCATTAGATAGTTATTTATTCTCTTACTAACACTTTTACCAAGTGCTTATATAAGTACGGGGGAAAAACATCTCGAAGAAAGATACTGGAAGGAACCCGAATCACTGTTTGTATTTACTTTCCGCGTTCTTTATAATTGTACAAAACATACACTCGTAGCATAGTGGAAACTTTATTTTTGGAATGACGGGCTGATATATGTATTTACTTGTCGCCTTGTTTGTTTAACTTAAAATTTGTCATTCGCTTTAGGCAGACTTAGTCGTTAATACTTTCATAAATAGATTAAATTGACTTGGTATAAATAATTCGTTAATTAAAATTACCTTTTTGGGTTTAGGCAAAAATTAGTCCGTCCCTTTTTTTTATATTCTTTACACACTTTTAATACAATATACATTTTATTTGTTTGGTAACTAATACATATTTTAGTT
>NC_081350.1:51197223-51202586 GCF_029784015.1 Lycium ferocissimum | reverse complement strand
CCGAGGTTATATTCCGGAGCGAGTGGTACATGGACTTCGCGGGTCCCCCCACGGGTCATGATCGCCGAGACGGGAGTTAAGCTCCGTCCGGACATGTTGTACAAAACGCATATGCATTGCATTCATCCTACATACATTATTGCATTGCATTATATCTTGGTTCCGTTGATTGTGTGATACTACCGTGATGTACCGATTCGGATTGATTATACCAAGACTTGGCACAATTAGGTTTTTAGCATGCTATAACATAAAAGATGACTTGTTCCGGCGGATACGGATTCATATTGACTCTGTACTTGTTGGTTATATATGTTTTTCTTGCTGTTGCCTTTATATACGTTATCTAGTCTTAGTCTACCTATGATACCTACGAGCCTAGTGTTGTGCTCATACTACTTGCTACATTCTTTTCGGAGTGTGAGTTATTTGAGATGATGTTCTAGTCTCACGACCGTTTCGAGGCATTCGTCAAAGACGTTTGGGTGACTATTGCAACCCGCAGTCTCTCCTTATGTCTTGTTCTCTATCCTTAAATGTGGGTCGTATCTTTTAGGCTACTATGTATCTATTCAAATTGTAAACTTCTTAGAAGCTCTTCGTACGAGTCTAGACCAGATTTTGGGAATTTCTTATAATAAAAGTATTTATTCATACGTTGTATCATTTTATCGTTCTTCCGGGTTTATATATTTTTGAGGGTTATGTGGGTTCGCACGAGGCGATTTATCGTAGGGCCGCGACGCATTCACCATAATTATGTAATAAACTTAAATAAAATTACGTTATTACCTTGACATTTGGGATGAAAGTTTTTATTTTTATCCCTTCTTTTCCTTTCTTTTTCTCCCTTTTTTTTTCCGTAAGCTTTTTTCTCCCTCTCGTTGCTTGTTCTCTTTTATTTTCCTTTCAGCTTTGTACAATTAATCCTTCATGTCTGATGATCTAACTTTTGAAGTCTTTAATTTCTTTTTTTTTTCCTTTTCCTTTTTCCTTTTCCTTTTTGGGCTTGGCCCACTAAATTCCTTCTTTTCAATTTTCTTTTTAATTCTAATTTCGAATTTCTTTTCTTTTTTAATTCCTTTTAGCTAAAATTACCAAATAAACCCTTATTTAAAAAATTGGGTTATTACAGGTTTCTCTTGATTTTCTTTTTAATCATGCGTGCGTTTGGCCATGCAATTTGGAATCATTATTTTGATTTTAAAGGAGTGTTTGTTTATGAAATTTGCATAAATTTTATGATTTCAAATCTCAAATTCTTTTAAAAAGTAGCATCTGGGATTCCAAATCATAGTTTCAAAATTTTTGGAAAACAAAAGACTCTTTTTTTAAATCATTAGTTAATTGAGATTTATTGGATTGATTAATTTAGATTGGTGAAAACAAATGAACAAATAGCTAATTATTTGACCACTAAATAATATTTAATCGTTATCTCAAAATTATTCAATATTTAGCTAAAATTTAGTGCTAAAATAAAATTTATATAAAATAATCCTATTTAAATCACAAAGAACTCAGGAATATTTTATGGTACTTTAAACCGCCAAACATTTAAACTCTAGCAATATTTCTTGGAATTTGAACTATGATATCTCAAAACTCCTACTCTAAAAAATATCAAGATTTTTTAGTATATATTTTTCCCGGAGTTTGAAATATGTCGCTCAATTTTTTAATGGAGTTTGAATTTAGTAGTGTAGTCCAAACTCCACCAAACTTCATGAAAAATTCATGAAGTTCAAATTCTAATGAAATTTCAAGGAGTTTTTTGTGCTTTAGCTAAGGATATCTTTTTTCAAATTTTATTTTTGTATTAAGAAGTGGTTGTTTTTTCAATTATCTTTCAACCAACAGCTAAATTATAAATATCAGTCCAAATAGTGGTTAGTCCAAACAATTTTATGATATTCTTAATACATAGGATCCATAAAGTGAGAACCATTTTATTGCTTGAGTTCCTCTATTTTCAAAGTTCACATTCGGAACTTTTAATTAAAGATAAAAGGATTCTATTCGTTCCATCTTAACCTTTGATGCTATTCTGATTTCCTAAAAATTTTCATGCTTTGATATAATGGAATTCCTTTTCAAGGGCAACCAATGAAGTAGCTTTTTTGAAATTATGTGACTAAAGTAAATTGGAGCTTTTTACACTGTTTAAAATTAAATTTTGGTTAGCATATAAGACATATTACCTTCGAAGGAAGGAAAACAAAAGGAACCACTTCTCCCGGGGCATACATCAGCTTGGTTAGCTTATGCCTCCTAAGTAAAGCATCCTCTTATCTGTAGGTAATAGGAATAGAATATCACAAGACAAATAAATAAAAGAGGAAATACAGATCAAGGGCAGGAATTCCCCATATATACATAATGATTTTCTGTAATATTTGAGATACTACTAAAAGAAGAGGAAAATGAAATTCTTGTTGCAGCTTAATTAAGCAGAAAAAAGGGAAGTCGAAGGAGAAAGAACTTAAGGAACATTGAAAGAGCTGTTCAGTTCAGGAGCATTTTACGGACCTTGAGGATGGCAAAGATTGAGCAAAGGATCTGCTAAAAGCAGGCCTGCCACCCAATACTAGTGGGAAACGGGAGGAAGAGTGAGAGATAGCGGTTTTTCTGACTCTAAACTACCATAAAAAGTTGAAAGTTGATTCACAGGCAAAACCATAACATAATGATAAATAGTTTTTCTGTAATGACCCAATGAGTTACTTATTAAAAAAACAAAGTAATGACCAAATGGGTTCCATAACTTGTTTTTGATAATCGAGGAATCCCTAAGAAACGGTGGCGCATGATACGAAACTCGGTTGAGGATCCCCCGCTCCTTTCACAACTTAAATACCACTAGACCAAAGCCTTGAGGGGCCAAAATGGGTTCCAGAACTGAATCAAGAAAAATAACATTTTATATATGCTTTCAGACTGCTCAAGCTGGCATGCAGAAAGATTTTAAGGCTAGCACAAGCTTCACAACAATTTTATTTGACGAGTTGCGAGAGCATGAAATAATTTGAATTCAGCAAACTACAAGATGGCAGAATGTAAACTTAGCTACTTTATCAGCTACTTACCTAGAATTGTAAGCTATTGAAAGTCACAAGTCACACGTGTATTCAATCTACTTAAAGGTTTGTTACTTTCATTCACAGCGATGATAATGCCTTTTAACGTCATACCCAATCACATATTAAATTCATGTCTAATATCTAACGAAGTAAAAAGTCTCCCTCTAACCATTAACCAAAGGATTGATTATAAGGCTCTTACATTTCACCATTGATAATTTTAATTATAGAATATTAAAGTTTCTACAAAACAATCTCAGGTAAGAAATTTTTCTAGTCTTTAATTTTTTTACTACTGCACTAGGCAACAAGAAGGTCCGAGGCGACACGCATTAACGAACAATCTGATAAACTGCCAAGTGCGAACAAGACCATGTCAGCTGACCAATGTTTAGTTTGTCTAATATACTTTTGAATTTTCCACAAAAATCCTTCTTTTTCCTAGAGATCAACTTTCCTTTCCAAAGAAATAACTCAACAATGCTCAACTAGACATATGATACTGGAATTCTACAGTTTATCACTTACTCTGGATACTAAAAAATCAAAGATTTATTTGAAGTGGGAATCTACTCAACTCACCTGGGAAAGTAAGGATTCTTTACTTGTTTATCCAAATCCAGTAATCCAATTATACAAGCTTACTCAACAATTTTTAAGTACACTTAAAGAACAAATACAACAATACAAGTTAAATCTCCGACATCAATGATAATAACCACAAATACCTGCTAAGAAGTACGAAGAGGGTTCCAGTTATTAAAAAGAGGAATGCAAGATGGAGAGTCAAATATGAGTCATTTGAGGAAAAAGCCAAGCCCAACATAACTGCAAGACACACAACCAGCATCAAAACTGCAATTTTTAGCGTATTTCAAGTAGAAGCCTGAGTCCAAAAACAAAGAAAGATCAACTACTTGAATCAATAAATATAAAGTTGAAACATGAATCGCAAAGGGGAAATCTTACATACGTTGACTCCTGGAGCCAAAGCTCTAAGAAGAACTGCTTTTGCTGATGATAATTCTTCTCTGCTTGATTCTTTCGACTCCATTTTTGTCATTTGTGTATGATGGGATCTGATTGGGATTTTAAGCTTTTAACCTCCAAAACAGGAAGAAATAATGAGGAAGATTAAGAATCGTGATGGTAATTACCCGGTAAATTGGATAAGTTACGTCTAGGTCCAAACTAACTTTGGCTCCATCCAATTTTTACAAGTTTACATTCATGACAGGAGGCCTCGCTTGTGGAATTACACTAGGTAGGGGTAAAGTCTGCATACATTCTACCCTCCCTAGACCGCACTTGTGGGATTACACTGGGTATGATGTTGATAGTATATTCATGACAAAACAACAAGGGCAGCGTCTTCTCTCTACAAAGTTTGCTTCCAATTATGCAAATTTCCAAAAGGAAGCAATACAAAGAGGTAACCTACATCTAATTACAAGCATATTCAAACTCATGATACTACAATTCAAATTGCAACACTATCGCAGATGCATCTATGAAGTTCAAAGGAAACACAATAAAGAGGTAACTCCAAAGGAAACTAAATAGAGAGGCAACTTCAAAGGAAACAAACTAAAGAGATAACTTAGATCGAATAATTACAAGCGATACTGGAGTTCAAATTGTTGTCGCATAGATGATACATATAAAGTTTGCTTTCCGTCATGTGACTTGCAAAGGAAACAGCACAAATAGTAACTTAGATCTACTTACAAGCATACACACTACCAACAATCTAGTAAGACAAACATACATGAGATAGCCGATACATATCAATTAACTTTATTCTGTTGTCTATGATCGGAGCCGCAAATTGTCGAGAAAACGAGCGCCCATAAATTCCTTCATCATAAACCCTTAGGACGTCTTCGAAGTGTTTGATGTGTAAATGAATCAACTCGAACTCTATTTGTTGACACCCGATTTTGTCCCGCCCTTTTCCTAAATATTTATTTGCGAATAGTTATGTATACTTTACCACAATTATTTGCTTTCTATTAATATAGTGCGTTTTTCACTATCCACCACAATCATCGCCTATTATCGTTATCGTATTATTATTATTATTATTATTATTATTATTATTATTATTATCATTATTATCATTATTATCATTATTATTATTATTATTATTATTATTATTATTATTATTATTATTATTATTGTTTTCATCATACTGCCCTCGTTTAATATTATGATTGTCATGATCACTTTTAACTTTCCTATTTATCATCTTACGCGAAAATGCATCGCATTTATTTATTAATT
>NC_081350.1:51106439-51197123 GCF_029784015.1 Lycium ferocissimum | reverse complement strand
TATGTAATCTTTTATCGAAAAATTTATTAAAGATTGTAGACCTATCCGTTTTACGTATTTTAAATAAATCATTAACAAGTAATATTAGTTATGTAATCTTTTATCGAAAATTATATTAAGGGTTTCCAATCCTAAGCTACGGGTTATGAATCCTAAACTAAAGGGTTTTCATTCCTAAAATATAAAGATAAGTCAAATAATTAACAATTAGCTAGCATACAATTAGTATAAATAATTAATAAATAAACAAATAACTAACTAATCAAATAATTAACAAGTTATTATCATATATTTAATAAATAAACAATTAAGTAACTAATCAAAAAATTAATAAATTATTATCGTATATTTAACAAATAAACAATTAATTAACTAATGAAACAATTAAGAAATTATTAACAAATAAACAATTGGCTTAACAAAAACAAAATAAATAATTAGCCAAATTAACAATTGAAATAGCTAGTCTAACAATTAATAAATACTTAAGTCGCTAATCCAACAATTAACAAATACTAAATAAACAAGCAATAAATAATTAACTAATTAACAATAGATAAACAAATTAAAAAAAAAAAAAAAAAGGAAAAAATGGCGGTCCCAACGGTCTGCGGACCGCCCAAAAACTAAAAATAAAAATAAAAATTTGCGAGTAATCCACCACAAATATACAATGACCATGCTTAGGTAATAATATATTTAACAATGTAACAGAAAATTCGTAGTGAAATACCTAATTTTAGAAGCTTTTTGAGTTTTTGAAATGTGTTATCTGCCCTATCTATTCGAAATTCAACCTTAGAAACTTGTTCCTACACTTCAATATGCAAAAGAATATTTAGTTTTAGAATGAAAAATAACATTAATTAGCGTTTTAAGGGGTTTGGGGACCACCGAAATGGGATTAATGCGGGTGGGGCGAGGCGCATGGATCCGTGGGGATAAGATGGGGGACCGTTTTTTAACTCCATTCACGCACGAATTTTAAATGAATACTACTAATGTATTTTTTATTTTTTTTTTGCACTAGTTTGGTTCAACTTTTTATTTTTTGTACTACTTAAGTCGCGGATTCTCATTAAGGATGTAGGTATAAAATAACACTGAGGCATAGTAACTTTTGCTATAAAATAACTGGAGATCTAACACGTAAAAACCTACAAGTGTTGAGCCTCCAAATTGGCCATGATCACCCAACGCAAAGCCTTAATTAACCACAGAAAAGAGAAGGGAAAGAAGATTCGAGCAAGAACAACTGGAAAAGATGACGAAAGAGTCTCAAGTTTCAAAATCCCACTTAGATTACACAAAGAATAATGCAGAGAGTTGAATTGAGAGAATGAGAGTGTAGACTTGAGAATGAGGTGGTGGAAATGAAAGAGTATCGCAAGTGACAGTACCATGCAAAAGTGAAAGAAAATAAAATATATTTTATATATACTGGATTTAAAGGGAGAAGGGAAGAAAAGGTAGAGAAAGCTTATTCTCCCTTTTCATTTTATTTTCTCTCATTTTTATTTTACCCTTAACTTTTTTATTTTTTATTTTTTTATTTTTACCCTTTTTCTTTCCTTTGTTTATTTCTGGAGAAAAGCCTCTATGTTTTGTAATATTGTCTCTGGAGTGGGGGTGGGAGGTAGAAATAAATATTTAGTTAACCAAACCATGTAATCACTGAAATTTTTGCACTGAATTCCATGTAAGATGCTTAAAACTCATACTATCTCAGCAAGAAACAACCCCATATTTTTATATAGGATATACAAATTAACAGTATAAAAAAGGACTTACTTTAAAAGTGAATCTAACTTTGTATAGAGTATTTACCATCTTTTTTAGTCTACCAGCCTACTTATTCTGAAAATAATTAAATTTTAAAAAAGAAAGAAAGAAAGAAAAAGGAGTTACCAATCAGTTAAAAAAAGCGCAAGAGTATTGAGTAAATTTGAAATACCTGAGATTATGTGATCTAATTTAGATTTGGATTTGATTTTTGCTAACTGCTTACTATAAAACTCGGGGCACTGAGATTATGTAACTCTTTTTCTGGTAACTTAGAGATTATGTAACTCTTATTACAAAAAAAGATGCAACAACAAAGACTAGATAAGATAATATCGCCTAGGTAAGAAATTAAATTATTTTTAACTAAATACCATTCTTAATAAAGTATTGGATTACCTACTAAATCTTATGGGATTCATTGATTCCTAATGGTAAATTAATAACTGTCAGAATGATCTAGTCAAATTACAATAACCCAAGATTTCCCAATCATGCAGGTATGAACTTAGACATATGGTAAGTTAGTAAGATATCTAAAAGGCATAATACATAAACAGGCCCCCAAACTTGGCCGCAGCTGACAAGTATGCCCTCCAACTTTGGGTGTGCATAAGTAGGCACCTCAACTTGTCTTTGTCATTGAATACTCCAACTTACAAAATGATCATCTAGACACCTCCAAAATTTATGTGCTACGTCAGTGCCACGTCAGCATTTGTATTTACGTGTTCAACTTTATACAAGTTGAGGTGCCTACTTGTGCACACCCAAAGTTGAAGGACATATTTACCAGCTGAGGCAAAGTTTGGGGGCCTGTTTACGTATTCTAAAAACTATGCAACTTTCAACAGGATATTTCTGTTGAAGGACCATCAACTATCCAAGACTTTTAATATTGTAAGCTAGAGCCAAAAGATTAATGAGCAATTTTTTTTATTTTTTATTTTTAAAAAAATTAATGAACAATATTCGATTTTTCACGTTTTTAGATTTACAATAGTAATTTAAGGTTAGGTATGTCAAAAGATAGGATTAACCGGGGGGTGTTTATGGTATAGTACGTTTTTTAAAATTTCGGAATTTCAATTTTCGGTTTTTAAAGATCTACCATTACCATACCAAATTAGTTTGGTTTGCGTGGTACAATAAGATGGTAACCACAATTTGTTTGACCTCAATTACATACTATGAGGAATTCTGACTTCGACATCGAGGTAACTCTTTCGCGCTTGAAGTGAATCGAAATTATCTAGTGTTGACTGAAAAACGAGTAATCTATACTTAGTAATAAAGGCAAGAAGCTTTTAATCTTACTGAATTTAGGTCTTTTAATAGGTTTATATTTAAATTAATTAAATTATTATCTATATAATAATAATATAACATATGAATTTCATATGTAATTAAGTATTTTGGTACGAGCATTTTGTATTTCGATATTTTTCTATATATACCTAATACCATACCGAATATCTATTTTTTGAAATGCATACCACATACCGTAATACGGAAACCGAAGTGCAAATTTTTTTGGTTTCCATACGGTAATTCGCTATTAACCAAAGCATGCACACCCCTAGGTCGGACAAGTAGTAAAAGTACGTGTCATGACCCAAGTTGTGCCCCAAAAACGTTATATGTTCGGGTAAATTTGGCTTGAGAGACAATATGGGTTGAGTATGGGCCATAAGATAACTGAACCCCGTCCAATTCAATACCACTTTTTCAACAATATAATGGGGCGAGAGAAAAATTCTCTCTATTTATTTAACTCTTTTCTTGTATGCTTTAGTAAAAGAATTGAGAAATTATTAGTTCAAAATATAGAGTCAAGAATCAACCCATTTGGTTGCATCTCAGCTAATTTTTGTATGGATCAACTTGGGTTTAATCAGTTCGACCCATTCTTATATGGCACACGTCCAAGTCTGAACACATGGGACATGGTACGTAAATTTGGACAAATATTGATCTAGTAGAAGCTAAACTGTATTCTTTTGGTTACCTCTCTTTAATTATTTTTTCCAGCTCAAGGACAACTCTTTTTTGGGTAATGGTGGTCCAAGACTAACATGCACTTCCCTCGGCTATTCCAACATCTCTGCATCCTCCCATCAGTAAAAGTACATGATAAATCTGGCTCACCAAGTGCTGTATTGCATTTAAATTACTCTACTTTTTTACTTCTATTAGGATTTCAACTCTAATTTCAATCGCCTTCATTCCTACTCTTTTGAGCGTTAAACTATGCCGTAAAATAAAATCAAATGAAATACTCAGATAAAGGATTACCTTAGGGCGACTTTTTTTAATTAAACAAATAGGTAACTCTGGATAAAACGTTGATTTTAAATTGAGTCTTATGTTAGAGGACTCTCAGGTCAAAGGACCCTTTTAAAAGACTTTGAAGGCACCCCCTTTATTAATTGTAAAGTAGTTCTAATGATTTTGTCACATGCATATTGCTTTTTTACGTGCAAACTGTATTTTCCTCTTTTCATTACCTGGAAGGAAAATTGGTAGACTGATACGACTGGTTAATTGGTATAGCAACAAGTCAAAAAACTTAGAATATATCGAGTCCTTCGTGAACCAAATGCAAATTAATGATATACAACAGTAGAAAGCCTGTGACAAAGCTTCATTAGAAACCAATAAAACTAGTACTATGTACTATGTTTTTTTTTTTTAAAAATAAGGAACTACCCGAAGGGTTTACTTCCTAATCCGTCTCAATGAATTGGCCAATTTACTAGTTGGAAACTAAAAAACATCCATCATGCAACGCAAATTATTTTAATTTATTTATTTCATCTTTATATTTTTTCAACGCATATATGATTTGAAAATTATACTTACATTTCTAAATCTGAAAAGTTTATTTTTTCTAAATACTAAAAAATTATATGTCTCAATTTAGAGATCAAGATTTTGAGTTTGACAAAGTTATTGATTTTTTTTTTTTTGGTAGGATGCTAGTTGAAGGTTACTTGAACAGAAATGGGAAGGCAAGCGTAATTTTTTTATTTTATTTTCCATAGAGGCCACAATACGCATTAAGTGCATATTTCCATATAGAAGTCACAAGGTTAGGACCCATCCACTCTTAATCAGATCTTGGATTTCTATAGTTTATCACTTACTCTGGATACTACAAGTTAACGAAAGAAATAATTCACTTACTCTGGATACTACAAAAGAAATAAACCAAGTTAACCAAAGAAATAATTCAGCAATGCTCAACTAGACCATATCTCAGAATTTGCAGCAATGCTCAACTAGACATATGGTACTGGAATTCTACAGTTTATCACTTACTCTGGATACTACAAAATCAAAGATTTATTTGAAGCGGGAATCAACTCACCTGGGAAAGTAAGGATTCTTTATTTATATATCCAAATCCAGTAATCCAATTATACAAGCTTACCTAACACAGAAAGGACGGTGATTTGAGCGCAATCTGAGACACCATTATCTTTAGTATGCGAATTACTAGCGACAAAGTTAGGCGTAACTTTAAAAAACTTATCAATTACAATAACAAAGTACAAACTTCAATATTATCAAATATAATTAATTTGGTACTAATATAACAAAAGTACATCAACAACTCATACTTGAACTCGACGCGTTTTCATTTGAAAAATAAACACAAACTTAACTTTTCAAGACCTTAAGTTGATTGTACAAAATACCAAATTTAAGAATATGATGAGATTTTAGGGCTTAGTATAAGATAATACAATTTTTAATTTAATTAAATCTATAAAGTTATGTATCCACTACAAGAAAGTATAGAAATCGCAATTTTTTTTTTTATATTTGGCAACAACTTAGTTTTATTGTTGGCAAATGATTTTTTTGTTGCCAAAGAATTTAATTTTGTTGTCATAGTATTGATTATTGTTGCAAAAAGTACTTTTGGCAACAAAAAAAAAAATTGTTGCACGCTGTTGCAATAACAGCCGTTGGGAAAAGTTCATGCAACAAAATATATTTTTTTGTTGCCAAAAGTACTTTTTGCAACAATAATCAATCTATGGCAACAAAAAAAAATTGTTGCCAAATATAATTTTTCTTGTAGTGATCCCTCAATCACTAGTAATTAAATACTATTATATACTCATATAATAAGTAATCTATATTAATCACTAAAAAAGAAGGGAAAGCTTTACCGTAAGAGAAGTCCGATCGTTGGCTCGAATTCGATTGCCGGAGAAATTAATGAATATCGACTATGGGTGACGTTCCTAACTTAGTGATTGGTGAGAAAACTTGATAATGGAAGAAGGGCTTGAGAATGGAGAGAGACAAAGGAGTTTCTTTTTGCTTATTACGTTGGGAAAAGATGAGTGGGAAGTGAGAAAAGATCTTTTGGAATTTGAGGCTTTTGGGGGGAGGGTTTTAATGAAAAAGTAAAATGGGAAGGGGACTAAATAATAAAACGATAAAAAAAAGAATTTAAAATCTGCATTAAACGCAGGTTTGTACAGCAGTTTACAGCACAAATTTTAAAAAATAATAATTGTAGGAGCCGAGATTCGAACTCGGGTCACGGCCAGTGAGCATCAACGCAGGGGCACTCCTACCAACTGGACTATTTTAACAATTATGATTGAGGGGTCCTTTTAAAATATATGATAGTTTTTCAAGGTATATAGATATATGTATATAGGGTTTTTCCGAAGTTACGGAGGACACATGTCCCCCCACTCTTCAAGGTGGGTCCGCCCCTGCCTAACAGTTTTCAAGTACATTAAAAGAACTAGTACAACAATACAAGTTAAATCTCTGACATCGAATGCTAAAAACCGCAAATACCTGCTAAGAAGTACGAAGGGGCTCCAGTAATTAAAAAGAAGAATGCAACATGGAGAGTCAAAGAGAAGTCACTTGAGGAAAAGCCAAGCCCAACATAACTGCAAGACACACAACCAGCATCAAAAATGCAATTTTTAGCGTATTCCAAGTAGGAGCCTGAATCCAAAAACAAAGAAAGAGGAACTACTTGAATCAATAAATATAAAGTTGAAACATGAATCGTAAATGGGAAAAATTTACATATGTTGACTCCCGGAGCCAAAGCTCCAACAAGAACTGCTTTTGCTAATGATAATTCTTCTCTGCTTGATTCTTTCGACTCCATTTTTGTGATTTGTGAATGATGGGCTCTGATTGTGATTTTAAGTTTTTAACCTCCAAAACAGGAAGGAATTAATGAGGAAGATTTGGGAATCGTGATGGGAATTACTTAGTAAATTGGATAAGTTACACCTAGGCCCAAACTAACTTTGCCCCTATCCAATTTTTATAAGTTTACATTCATAACAAGAGGCCCCAGTTGTGGGATTACACTAGGTAAGGGTAAGGTCTGCATAGACTCTACCCTCCCCAAACCGCACTTGTGGGATTACACTGCGTATGATGTTGATGTTACATTCATGACAAAACAACAATAGCAGCGTCTTCTCTCCATAAAGTTTGCTTCCAATTATGCAAAATTCAAAAAGGAAGCAATACAAAGAGGTAACCTACATCTAATTACAAGCATATTCAAACTCACGATACTATAATTCAAATTGCAACACCATCGCAGAGGCATCTATGAAGTTCAAAGGAAACATAATAAAGAGGCAACTTCAAAGGAGACAAAATAAAGAGGTAACTTCAAAAGAAACAAACTAAAGAGATAACTTAGATCTAATAATTACAAGCGATACTAGAGTTCAAATTGCTGTCGCATAGATGATACATATAAAGTTTGCTTTCCATCATGTGACTTTCAAAGGAAACAAGACAAAGAGGTAACTTAGATCTACTTACAAGCATACACTACCAACAATCCAGTAAGACAAGGATACACGAGATAGCCAAATACACATCAATTAACTTTATTCCGTTGTCCGTGACCAGGAACCAGCAAGTTGTCGAGAAACGGGCGCCCATAAATTCCTTCATCATGAACACTCTTAGGACGTCTTCGAGTGTTTGATGTGTAAATGAATCAACCTGAACTCTATTTTGAGAACCCAACTTAAGCTCTTTGCTTTCCAGCATCTCTGAACCCAACTTAAGCTCTTTGCCTTCCAGCATCTCTGCCCCATCGAGCAAATCCCGGAGGACCAGCACTAGTGGTATCCTTACTTGAATTGCCAATTATGTCCTTGATGCATGACGTGTCTTGATTCTTTTTAGACTCAACTTCCATTTCACGGACTGTTTCAGAGTAAAATTTGGAGACTGCCCTTCCACCCGCACATAAATAACACATTCATGCAACATCATGTTACATTAGGTTCTCCCGAATTTTTTTTCTTTTATCAAGCAAAAGATTTCATTTATAAGAACAAGGCCAGCTTGGCCGTATACAAGCGCCAAATGGTATACCAAAAAAGGAGAAACCTACAAATATGGTTCTCTCCAAAAGATACCCAACCCTCTATAGAACTAGGGACTACATGGGTGCACCAAAAGAAAATAAGAGATCGGAGACTACTCCTCAACTGAGCAAAGCTCATTTCAAAAGTTCTCCTATTTCTCTCTTTCCAAATGACCCACATCAAAGCAAGAGGAGCAACATTCCAAGCCTTATGCATGCTACTTCTTGCTCCACTCTTCCAGCTGAATGTCAACTCCTTCACGGATCTTAGCATGATCCAAGAAATGTCAAACCATCTAAAGATATCCTTCCATAACCTTGTGGCTAATTTGCAATATAACAGAATTTCACTGAGTTATTAGTAATAATTCATTTGGTGACAACTCATTTGTTCACTTCCCCAATTTCGCTTTAGAGTTTGCTAGCTATTTTATTTTCGAGCAATCCCAGAGGACCAGTACCAACAGTATCCTTACTGGAATTGTCAATAATGTCCTTGACGCATGACGTGTCTTGATTCTTTTTAGACACGTTTTCCATTTCACGAACAGTTCCAGAGAAAATTTTGGAGAATGCCCTTCCACCTGCACACGAGAATACACCTTACACTACTTTAATGTAACATTATACTACATTAATTTCTCCAGAACATCACTGAGTTATTGGTAATAATTCATTCTATGACGACTCATTTGTTCACTTCCCGGATTTGACTTTAGAGTTTGCCAGCTAATTTATTTTCAAGTGCATGCAATTGTAAAGAAAATGTTTTCCAATTTGCTTATGTTCGGTTGGTCAAATTTTTTGGCAAACATTTTCTCTGGGAAAATGACTTCCCTAATAGAAGTAGGGAAACAAATTCCACAAGTGGCATTCCACGTTGATTGTCTCCCCTCCACCCCCACTAAGCCTGTTATCGGGGCCGATTATAACCAAGCACCGGTAACTGGAACCGGCCCTGGTATACCGATTGCGAAAACCCTAGTATACCGGGCCGGTTACAATTTTTTTTTATTCAACCGTTAACCGGTTAACCGGAACCGGCCGGTTGGCTGACCGGTTAACCGGTAAAATTTAAAAAAAAAAAAACTTTTTTTTTAATTCTGGGCGAATATAGACGTTATTGGGCCGTTGCCCAACGGTCCAAATCTATTTTTGGCCGTTTCTCATTTTTGGCCCCCCTCCACCTCCCAACCCCCCAAATTTTTATTTTTAAAATTTTAACCCCTTTCCCGCTCCTATATAAATCCCTCTCCATTTTATTTTCATCGACACCAATTTTCTCTTCTTAAATCTCAAATTCTCTCAATTATTAGCTACTTTAAAATTACAAGTTCTCTCAAATTCTCAATTATTAGCTATTTTATATTTTGCAATTCTACAAAAACAAAGTGTTGGTGGAGGGGGTGGATTTGCAAGTCTAGCCGCCTTCAATTCAACATTTGTTTTGGCGGAATTTATTTTGGTAATTTGGTACCTTCGTTCCAACTCTATTTTTAATTTTCGCAATTTATTTTCTTGCGATTTATTTGCTTGCGATTTAATTATGTCTAAGAGAGTTAGAAGAGGCGGTAGTAGTGGGGGGAGGAGAAATATGGAGGAAACATTTGTGCCGGAAACGGAAGCGTATATGATAGGTCAAGTTGACATTACTCAAAATAATCCAATTTTAGATCATGGAGCACTAGAACACCGATTTGGCCCAACCAATAATGAAGTTGTTGATGATGATGACATTGATGATGAAACACAATCATCGGAAAATCCGATAGGAGATACACAACAAGCACAATAACCAGAACAATCACAAACACAACAAAAACCGATAAAAATTCGTACGCCAACCTCTAAAGTTTTTGGAATTTTATGACTAGAGATAGGAGAAAGAAATAGTCACATGTAATATATGTAAAAGAATATTTCAATTCAATTGTAGGAACAATAAGGATGGGTGAACGGGTTCACTAAGGACTTATTTATTGACTATACATAAGGACGTTTGGGCACGGGCGGACCCACCTTGAAGAGTGGGGGGGCACGTGCCCCCCGTAACTTCGAAAAAATCCTATATACATATATCTATATACCTTGAAAAACTATCATATATTTTAAAAGGACTCCTCAATCATAATTGTTAAAGTAGTTCAGTTGGTAGGAGTGCCCCTGCGTTGATGCTCACTGGCCGTGACCCGAGTTTGATTCTCGACTCCTACAATTATTATTTTTAAAATTTGTGTTGTAAACTGCTATACAAACCTGCGTTTAATGCAGATTTTTAATTCTTTTTTTTATATTTTTATTATTTAGTCCCCCTCCCATTTTACTTTTTCATTAAAACCCTCCCCCCAAAAGCCCCAAATTCCAAAAGATCTTTTCCCACTTCCCACTCATCTTTTCCCAACGCAATAAGCAAAAAGAAACTCCTTTGGCCCTCTCCATTCTCAAGCCCTTCTTCCATTATCAAGTTTTCTCACCAATCACTAAGTTAGGAACGTCACCCATAGTCGAATCTATTGTCGATATTCATTAATTTCTCCGGCAATCGAATTCGAGCCAACGATCGGACTTCTCTTACGGTAAAGCTTTCCCTTCTTTTTTAGTGATTAATATAGATTACTTATTATATGAGTATATAATAGTATTTAATTACTAGGGATTGAGGGATACATAACTTTGTAGATTTAATTAAATTAAAAATTATATTATCTTATACTAAGCCCTAAAATCTTATCATATTCTTAAATTTGGGATTTTGTACAATCAACTTAAGGTCTTGAAAGGTTAAGTTTGTGTTTATTTTTCAAATGAAAACGCGTCGAGTTCAAGTATGAGTTGATGAGTAACTTTTGTTATATTAGTACCAAATTAATTATATTTGATAATATTGAAGGTTGTACTTTGTGATTGTAATCGATAAGTTTTTTAAGAGTGGCAAGCCTAACTTTGTAGCTTGTAATTCGCGTACTAATGATAATGGTGCCCCCGTTGCGCTCAAATCCTAGGTCCGCATCTGCGTTTGGGTAGAGGGAACATGTTTCGTAAGGGGTACTCAACGAACAATAGACCCACATACCGGAAAAACTTTTAGTTACAACAAAAAGAAAGACCGTGTAGAGATAACTAAAATGGTAGCTTATGATTGTTTACCATTTTTCTTTCCTTCGGGGCCGGGTTTTGTTACTTATATTTGACGTAGTTATAATCCGATATTTGAGGGTATTCCTAGAAGTACTTGTAGAGCAGATATTATTGATTTATATAAAAAAAAAATATAGATTTTATTTGCGCCATGCACTTAATTATTTAAATTGTAATGTTTTCCTTACCGCCGATATTGGTCTTAGTCTTAATAAGTTAGAATATTTTGCTATTACATGTCATTGGATAGATGATAATTGGGTCATGCAAAAAAGAATTATAGGTTATTTATATGATGAAGGGAAGGGTCGTCGTGACGGTAAATTTTTAATGGAGGGAATAACAACTATTATGAATTTTTTTCAAATTTACAAAAAAACAATTTGTATTGCTTTAGATAATGCTGCTAACAACACAAGAGCAGTTGGCCTTATAAAAAGGGAATTAAAACCTCCACTAGCGGATATTTTTCATGTAAGATGTAGGCTTCAAATGTAGTTGTCACATTTTAAACTTGATTATTAAAGATGGCCTTTTCTTATTTGATGATTCTATTCAAAAGATTAGAGATGCGGTTGCTTTTCTTTTTTGTAATTCAAGTAAGGCTAAAATGAGAGATTTTAAAAATCAATGTGAGAGATTTGGTCTTAGACATAGGAAAATTCAAGTTGAAATTGATACTAGATGGAACTATACTTACATTATGTTGCAATAAGCATATGAATATAGGATTACCATACAAAATACTCACAACAATCACAATAAAGAGGTTTCGAAGTGGTTATTTGATAGCGATTGGGAAGATGTTTTGGAATGTAAAGAACTTTTAGAACATCTTTATAATGCTACTCTTGTCTTTTTTATACAATTTTATCCCGCGGTTACCGGCATTTTAGCATACTTGACCGAAATAGCTAGAGTTTTATTTGAGTATAAGGAAAAATTGGGTTATCAAGCGGCTATTCATTATATGAGGGAAAAATTTAAGAAGTATTATTTTCCCATACCAACTTTATTCATATTGGGTTCTATTTTAAATCATTGTCTTAAAATTTCTTATACCACTCAATTGGTTAGACAAATTTATGAATATTTAGAAATTACCACCGAAGAACCATCACAATTTGAGGCCGAGAGAGCCATAGAAATTGAGCTTAAAAAAGTTTTTGAATATTATTCTAAGTTGGAAGAAAGTGTTACTCCCATTGCTCCACCACCTAGTGCTTCTACTTCTCAAAATAAAGGAAAGGGCATGTCGAATTTAGGTGTTTTTTGGAGAATGTCTTCTTCTACTACTCAAACTACTGCAAACTTTGATGAACTTCACTTTTATTTGTCGCAGCCATTGGTGCAAATGACCATGCCTGAAGTGGACGTCTTAGGATTGTGGAAGAAATACAAGGTGAATTATCCGGTACTTGCAAGAATGGCTCGGGATTTACTTAATGTTCAAATATCAACCGTGGCCTCGGAAAGTGCATTTAGCCAAGGAAGACAACAAATTGGAGACCATAGATACTCCTTATCTTTATTTAGCTTGCAAGTACTAGTTTGCATTCGTGATTGGATTCGATCGGAGCGGCGCAACCAAAGTCTAGAGGCGAGGCAAGGCAAAGAGGAAGAGATTGAATTTTTAATAGCAAGTGAAGCGGACCAATTTGAAGACATGGAAGATATCCAATGGATGAATATAATATAGATGAAATTACTTAAATGGTGCTTACAATGTAATTTTATTCTTGTGCTATTTAGTTGCAACTCATGTACTATTTGCAAGTTTAAAAAAATTACAACTTGCAAATAAATGTTATCCATTAATGAATAAAAATTATGGCTCATTGAGCTTTCTTCTATTTACTTGTGTTCATAATCTTACTTATATTAAGTTAAGAAAATACCTACCATATGTTACGCCCTATTTTGAACAGGTCCAAGATAGTTTGCAACTTCCCGGTTCTTCTAACTGGTTTAAAAGAGTTAGAGTCGCCACCTAATTTTTAAGGGAAATTAGGAAACCTATATGTATTTGTGTGTCTACTCTATTTGTAATCCATGAAACCTATGAGATTCTAGATAAGGATTTTATTTACCCCGAGGGGAAGGTTTTAAGCATCCCTCAGAGCCTGTCCAAAGATAGCCCTTAAACTTAGTTTAACTGAACACTAGAGGGGGATTATCTATCTGTTTATCATTATTATCACATGTGTTCAAAATGTTATGATTTCATGAAAAGCTACACTAGGTGATAATATGCTAAGTATATATGAATGTATACAACTATATAAAGATGTATAAAGAATGTATGTATATCAAGTATTTATAAAGAATGTCTATCGATAGGAATGCACAAAGAAGTGTAAAGAAAACATACCCGTAGTAGCGTATTTGTTAGTAAAATGAGTATATATCTATTGGCACAAAAAGTATATCAGTTGGTGTAAAGAATGTATACAACTATATAAAAGATGTATAAAAATATAAGAGTATGTAAAATAGGTATATCAAGTATATAAAGAATGTGTGTCTATGTATATAAAAGAATGTATGTATATGAAACATATAAAGAATATATTTCAAATATAAAAGAGTGTATATCAAACAAAAAATGTATAAAAAAAAGTGCATAAAGAATGTAAAAAATGTTTTTTCTTTTAAATATTCATTGGTGTAGAGATCTTATATAACAAATAATTCAAAAAAAAGTGAAGTCGATTTGACTTGTTTCTACCCTTTCATAAAAGAGTGTTTTTTTAATGAATATCCTATCAAAAGAGTAAGGAACAAAAAGAATTGTAAAAAAAGTATTGGTAAAAAATAAGTAAAAGGAATTGTGGATTAAAAAAAAATAAGTGAAAATGTGTAATGCCTTTAAAGAATAAAAGGTTTGTAAATGGACGATTAAATATTTACCTAGCGTCAATTAACTTAACTAAAATATGTATTAGTGTACACGAAACAATATAAAATGTATATTGTATTAAAAGTGTGTAAAGAATATAAAATATATATTTTTTGCCTAAACGCCAAAAGTGTGAATTTAATTAACGAATTATTTATACCAAGTCAATTTAATCTATTTATGAAAGTATTGACGACCTAAGTCTTGCCTAAAGCGAATGACAAATTTTAAGTTAAACAAACAAGGCGACAAGTAAATACATATATCAGCCCGTCATTCCAAAAATAAAGTTTCCACTAACTAGATGTATGTTTTGTACAATTATAAAGAACGCGGAAAGTAAATACAAACAGTGATTCGGGTTCCTTCCGAGTATCGTCTTCGAGATGTATTTCCCCGTACTTATATAAGCACTTGGTAAAAGTGTTAGTAAGAGAATAAATAACTATCTAATGAATTAAAGAAATGATAAATAAACTTAAAATAAAAACCAATCTTTTGTACAGGGGAGGCCTTGGAAATCGACGAAAATTTCTTCATCGACCAAAAATATAGTATTTGTAATAAATTGTAAGATGAAAGGAAAATGTGTTAGTTAAAATAATTTGAAAAAGTCAAAAAGAATATGACATAAAGTCTTTAAAAGAGTGATTTGACAAAAAAGAGAGGATAAAACTTGATTTGACCCCAGTATTAGTGTAGTGTATGTAATGTAAAAATATATATGTGAATGATGTAGGTAAAAAGAACATAAGAATAAAAATGAAAATATATGTAAATGTAAATATGATGTAGAGAAAAAATTAAATAGGCATGTAGTGTGATGGTACAAAAAAATGTAAAAGAAAATGCTTCAAAATTTATAAGTATAAAAATAAATAAAGAGACAATATAACAAAAATATAAAGATATTGAATGAAAAATGTAAAGATAACATAGAGACAATAAAGTGCATTTCCTTTAATGAAAAGTTTCTCCCTTCTTCACTTAGTGGTTAAGTAATGTAATTATGTACATAATGTGATTAAACTAAAATATGTAAAAGAATATGGAGACGTAAAATGATGTAAAGGAAAAATATAAAATGGAAGTAAGGAAAATTAGAGAAAATATATGAAGAAAATGTAGAGACAATGTATGAATGAATATAAAATAAATGTGTTATATCCCGTATTTTTGTACATGGGGATATTTTAAGCTAAGTATAAGTTTAAGGACAAGACTATTTTGGGATACGAGGTAAAGACTTTTAACCTCCGATTTTGTTTTAATGCACAAGTTGCTTATAAATTTTAATTGGTATGGAAATATTAATGAAGATTAGAGGTTAATTAACCATGATTAGATTATTAAGTGAGGATTAAAAATCTAATTATTCATTAATTTATGAAATGGCATGGCCAAATTTGATTGGCTCAAGCCATGAGTGGGACATGTGTCCTTGTGGGCATCATATTTAAGTCAAATTGATGACTAATGAAACCATTTATCATCTTGACAAAAAAGAAAATTTAGAGAGAAGTTAAACAAACATGGAGAGCTCCAAGCTTGGTGATTAAAAAAGCTTTCTTAGGTAATACATATATCTAGCCAAGAACAAGTATTATTTCAATTCCAAAGAATAAAGTTTCCACTATACGTGTTGTAATTTGTAGATAAGGATGGAATTCATGGAATTATGTATGTTTGTACGTGTAATTATGAATTGATTTTACTTAGTATTTTGGTTGTTGTTGTATGGATTTTATGATGAGAATGAAGGTATTTAATGGCTCAAGTTGAAGTTGTAATTGTTTGTGGGTACTTGTATAAGTATAGTTTCTTGCATTTAAATGAATAATGTTGTTAAGTGTTGTTGGTATAGTTCATGAATTTGGATGAAAAGAATGTGTTAAGGAATGTATAATAAATAACTATCTAATGAATTAAAGAAATGATAAATAAAATAAAAATAAAAATCAGCATCCTTACGATACTAGTTAGGGAGGTCTAATGTGTTGTTGTTGTTCCTTGGAAGATTAATGGTAATTAAGATTATAATTGTGTTCATCGGCTGTTTGGAAAAATATAGTATTTGTCTTATTTGAATAAATTGCGTATGATTAAGATGAATAGAAAAATGTGTCTAATTATTAGAAAAATACATTAGAAAAAGTCAAAAAATAAGTGTACATGACATAAGTTCTTTAAAAGAGCATGATTTGACATAAAAGATGATTTGGGGATAAAACTTGATTCTTATTCATTTGATGTTAGAACTCTTCCAGAGTAGTATTAGCTTTCTATATGTCGGATAGTAAATGATAATGTAAAAATATATATGACCTTAACTTTCATGAATGATGTAGGTAAAATTTGATAACATAATGACATCAAAAATAAAAATATATGTAAATGTAAATATATGTGGAGAAAAAATTAAATATGGTTACTCACATGTAGTGTGATGGTACACAAAAAATGTTAAAAGAAAATGCTTCAAAATTTATACATGTATAAAAATACGATGAATGATATGGCAAGTGATGGGCCGGTAGTATAGACAATATAACAAAAATATAAAGATATTGAATGTAAAAATGTAAAGATAATGTAGAGACAATAAAGTGCATTCCCATTTAATGAAAAGTTTCTCTATTCGACTATCTTGGAGTTCTTCACAGATTTTTAGATCCTTTTGGTATATATATGTTTAATGTAATTATGTACATGTATATGTGTGTGATATAATGTATGGTATAAACATATGTAAATGTATAATGTATTTTGGGAGATGTAAAATGATGTAAAGTTCCCAAAAGCCTGACTTATGTGGGTTAAAGTGAAAGAAAGTTGTGATATATATATATATATATATATATATATATATATATATATATATATATATATATATATATAAGAAAATGTAGAGTTCTTTACAATGTGGATGAATGAATATAATCACAATGCACAAATAAATGTAAATACAATACATGAGTAAATGTAGAGACAAATGCGTGAGTAAATGTAATGCAAGAATAAATGTAAAGATAATGTATGAATAAATATAAAGACAAATGCATGAATAAATGTGAATACAAATGCATGAATAAATATAGAAATGTATGTAATGTGTATAAAAATGTAAAGACAATGAATATAATAAATTTAAAGACAATTCATATGAAAATATAAAGACAACGTATGAAAAAGAAGAGAGAAAAAAAAAATATAAAGGGAGGAGGAACATGCTAGCCTTGCTAGTCTTCCTATGAAGAGAAAATATGGAGAGTGTAGAGGGAAGAAAAAAATCTATGTGAGGTAGTGTGAAGTGGTCTTTGTGAGACGGAAGAGAGAGATGTTGAGCTTGTTAGAGAAAACTAAACTTAAACAAAAATCTAAAAATATGTACATAAAAAATATAAATGCCCCCTCCCTTTTACTTATAATATAAAATGACCCCATTTATTATCCAAAGAAAAAAGGATACACCCCTTTGTTCCCTGTACCCCTTTTAACCCGTGTATAAAAATTTATTAACCAATTGATGAAGAACCCAACTGATCACTTCAAATGTCACCTTTTTTAAAAAGTGACAAGACATTGACTTGATCGAATTCTTGCTCTGCGTTTAAGAATTAATTGCTCCGATTTTCTCTACACTGACGGACTGTATTAAAATATAGTTAACTAATACATGTATAAATAATATTGTAAGTATAAAATATAAATATTAATGTATAAGATACAAAAATGTACTACTACAAAATAAAGAAACAATTATTAATTGCACAAAATGGTAGTATTACGCTGTACATGTGCAAAAATAATTATTCTTAAAAATGACAATAAATTGATAAAATTTCTAAAATAAGATAATTACCGATAAATTGTCGAAAAATGCAAAACTATGTAAAAATGTTATTTCGTGCTCTTTAACGAATCAAGGACCCCGAAATGTTAATTTTAAGCACGGTGAGCCAAAATTAGGTGTCAACACCATATACTTAGACTATACTTAAATTAAAAAGTAGAAAGTTATAACTATATATATTAATAAATATACAATCTTTATTTTATAATACTCACGAGTTATTAGTAAATATAAAATTTAAGTAATACATATAACTTAAACATATATACCTACAATATACTTAGAACATACTTATAATATACATATACTTAAGTTATGAAATAGAAAGTTATATACTTAGAAAAAAAAAACAATCTTGAATTTTATAATACTCCTAAGTTGTTACTTGTTAGTAAATATATAAACACATAATACATATATACACACACACACTTAAGTTAAAAATATACAATCTTGAGTTTCTTAATACTTATAACCGGATATATATAAAACTTATGTATATAAAACTTATATATATATATATATATATATATATATATATATATGTACAAACTAATAAACTATAGTGTTAATTTATGTGTAAAATACGTAATCAAGCAAAAAAATTAAAAAAAAACATGTTTTTGGGCTAACGGTTTGGTAGAAGGGTACCGGTTCCGGGCGGTTAGAGCCAAACCGACCGGCTAACCGGTAACCGTTAGTCTTTACCGGTTCAAAAACCGGTAACCGGTCGGTTTGCTAACCGGTTCCGATTCCGGGTCAACCGAATAACAGGTTTAACCTCCACCACCCACCCCACCCCCACCCCAAATAATTTTTAGGATAGTATTTTTTGCTTATGTATGAAATTAGTCAAAAACCACTTATTTTACTAGAAAATATTTTCCTTCATACCAAACACACCCTAATTCTAACAATCACTTGCTATCAGTGTTTTAAAAGGCGTGGGCGTAAGGTGAGGCACTTTACATATGCCTCAGCGAGCCGTAAGCCCGAGGCACGGGATGCCCCCATGGGTAACTAATTTTTAGTATTTTATAAATTAATAAAATAAACATATAAATAAAAAAATACATTAAAATTATTTTTAAAAAAAATTAGTAGGAAAAATATATATCTATTATTAACATGCTAACATGTGCATGAACCATTAAAAAATCTTGAAAAAGTGAATGACAGGACTATGATGAAACATAATTAGAGTAAAAGTGATACTATCCTAATAATTCCAAGGTTAAAATGACAATAATATAAAGTTTAAAGTTATTGTATTAAAACCTAAAATTAGATAACAAATTAATGCTCATTATAATACAAATAGCCATGTTCACTATAAATTTTGCTAGCAGAAAATAAATAACTGCGATCACAAAACAAATATGAGAAAAAATCATTTTATTAATTATTTTGTGAGTACAACTTTGGATGTTTCACTTGATTCTAATCTCCGTGTTGTTCTTCTTGATTCGAGGGCCAATGTAGCGTCTTTCTAGAATGAAGGATGAACTTATGTTGATTTGTTGAATCTTGAAAGAACTTTGAGCAGCACTTTGGATTGTCCTTGAGGGAAGACGTCTCTCGAACTCTCCTTCTTGTTGAAGACCTTTGGAGAAGACTTATGTAGATGTCGTTGCTCTCTTTTGCCTCTAGTCAAGATGGTGTGTCAATTTCAAGATCAAAATGTCTTCAAAATGGAATATGTGACCCTTTTATATATGT
Source organism: Lycium ferocissimum (assembly GCF_029784015.1). Taxonomy (NCBI): domain Eukaryota; kingdom Viridiplantae; phylum Streptophyta; class Magnoliopsida; order Solanales; family Solanaceae; genus Lycium; species Lycium ferocissimum. Next base: position 51,177,347 of record NC_081350.1, on the reverse strand, counting down.
GTGAGCTAGAGCATGGGGGTATTTTGGTCCCCATGTAATTCTAGCGAGCCTTGGGCTTGAAGAACATGGATTGGGTTTCTCTTGTCAGCTTGATGGACCAACCCAAATGTAATTTTTGGTTTCATTCAAGTCACGTATTTTTGAATTAAATAATTAATCCGGTTTTATTAACCAAAATTTGACTTGGTCAACATGTTAATAACTTTTAATTTAATCCAAATTTTGGTATGGATTACTTTAATTAAAATTTCGATGTCTACAGATGCCCCCTATTTCAAAACTTGTCGAGGTGTAGGCTTGCCGAAATTGTAGACGAGACTTGAAGTACCCGTGAAGACCACTTTTTATTTTTTGGTCTTTGTACAAAACTTCCTTGAGACTTGTTTTCAGTGACTTTCTTGAAATGTGGCTTGAGAGTTAATTTTATTTGAATTTGTGAACAATAAAAACGATGTGGAACTCTTTTCCTTCAATTTTGGGGATGAGTTTATTGCATCAATTTTTTTTTTTATCAATATTCAAATATCAAAATTGTATTATAACACATGGCAAAGAGATCCCTTCCATGATGGGACAAAATGACAATTCACATTATTCAATTCAACCGCTTCAAATTTGAAGAAAAATAATGAAATTGATCCTTGCCTTGTATAACTGATTTTGTCGTCCACCTAATTATTGCTCCCCAATCACACATAGAAACAAATTGATTTTCCATCTTTACTCAAAAGGAAAATTCTTTGTGTTACCAAGGGTGGCTGAAGGGCAAAGCAGTTCAAGCGAGTGCTTTAGGCCCCATTTTTTTTTGTGGGTGGGGGTGGGGGGGGGGGGGAGGAGGAGGGGACGGGACAATTCTAATAAAGTGTATATGCTATAAAAAAAAAATTGGATGTTTTAAGGAGAAAATGTATGAAGATGTGAGCATAACTTGATCAAATATGGTATCTGTCCTTTTGGTAAATGTCTTTTTGTGAATCATGCTAAGTGAAAACATTTTTATCTCATTAACATCTTGACAACTACCTCATCAATGGACATATATTATTTTTATGGACATATCTTTATTTCTATCCTTTTAGTTTTCTGTCCATAAAATGCATATGATTTAGACATAATATAGTCCCTATGATATATTGATGATTAAAACTTATTTTTAAACTAAAAGTGTGAAAATAGCATAAGTAAAAGATAATACTTTAATTGGTATATTTATCAGATAATTTTTTTTTTAACAAATAAAAATTTATATAGCAATTGCCTCAGCACAAAAAGAGTATTTCAAAATTAAAATTAATAAAATCTTATTTAAGATCAACAATGTCTCAAAAAAAAAAAATTAAAAAGATTGACTACATTTTTGGATAACCAAAATGGAATGGCTATATTATCAATTGAAAAAGAATTTTTTTAGAAGAAATCAATTAATCATAATTTTACATCTCAAGAAGCTAGAAAAATATATCTTAAATAAAAATATATATGAGTTTTTTTTTTTTTTTTTTTTTTTTTTAACGTAAGAGTTAAGCCCTCTTATTAAAGTTTGGCTTTAGGCCACCAACTTCATTGAGCCGCCCCTGTGTGTTAGGGCAAAGAAGCCAGTTGCGCCTTAAAAATCTATAAAAGGATATAAAGATCACTCTTTTATGTGAACCCATAGCCTAGGAGCAAAAATGGAGCTTTGAGGCGTCGAATTAGTTTGCTGACATAGTCCAGCAAAGTGAATTCAACAAAGGATAGCTTCAAACTTAAATCCCATCCTATCGATCTCCACGTTCTATCAAACCGGAATCGTCAACTTCTATTGTTTTTTTCTTTTTCGGCATCAAACCTCTTTTGATTTTCTTATTTCTCTTCCTTGGAGGTTCTGGTTGTTGCTGCGCTGTCCTGCTGTCCGTCATGCCAAACTGGAGCTTCGTACCGCTGGTGTCAATCCGTAAAGAAGCAAGAAGCTTCGTGCAGTTAACACCGTGGGCATTGATCCGTATAGTACCGTGAAGTTTCGTGCTTATGTGGTACAGTCGCTTTTATCCAACCTTGGTGAAAACATATATGAGGCATCTCATCCCTGCGACTTGGAAAATGAGTATACTTTACGTACTTGCATTTTGAGAAAGACATACAAAGAGCATTTCATCCTTCTAACGACTTGATAGAAGAATTTGTAGAACGTTTCATCCTTCAAGATTCGGCATGAAGTGTGTGTGTCAAAATGTTCATCATCTCGCATTGAAGCGTTGTGGCGCCAATACCTTTTTTTTTTTCTTTTTTTGTGTTGCAGGTTTATGAAGGAACACAAATGGTCTCGATATCAGACCAAGAGGATGTCCACGTGATATGTGAGGAATCACTTGGTGTATCCATCCTTGTAATAGTTTTTTACAGACACAACATGGAGACTCCAATTTTCTTGCGGCGTTCGTAGAACAATTACATGGTGAATCTCATCCTTGCGGCTTAGTGAGATTAACACTTGGAGTAGTCCTGTCCAACCTTGGTGAGAAAGTTTATGGTGCATCTTCCTCTTTAGCTTGGCAAGAGAGACACTTAAAGTACCTCTTTTTTTAATTTTGCAGCTATGCCGAGTGCGTGAACTAAGTCAATATGCCTCCAGACATAGTGAGTATATCCACCAAGATCCATCTACTATGAAGAATTTGATGTAAGAAGATCGTCATGGAAAGTCGCTCCATTCTCCGAAGTTGTAAAAGCCTGTCTTTGGATTCTCCAAGCGTGTGAAAAGAAGCAAAGAAAATTTGTACAAGAAACTTTTCTTTGGCTCCGCGTTAAAGGGATGAGTTTATTTTTGTAACACCTCGTACTTTCATACTAAACCATATCGGTAATATCCCGTAAATCCGAGTTAGATGTGAATGTATGAAACTAGTATAAAGATCATATTTTAGCTATATGAATCCATTCGGGTGATAAATGTTTTGAAGTCAAACCAAAAAGTGAAGTTCTTAAGGCCTTCTAAATTCGTCTAAGTCTGAGACAGTATGTACTTATGGCCAGTTTTCGGGTAGTGACGTTAGGAATTTGAGAAAACTCAAAACATGAAAGTTGTAGGCCTTTGAAATACCTTTCCAACCATATATTATGGAGCTCAAACGGAGCTCTGTGCTAGAAGTTATATCCGTTTTACTCGCGCGCGAAGTGCCGCGCGATCGCGCACTGCAGGCAGCAGCGCCTTCGCTGCGCGATCACCGCGCGAAGTAACCTCCAGCTGCGCGACCGCGCACCGACCACGATGTTTTAAGAGCCAAATTTCGTTATATTCATTCCCACTTCGTTTTAAACCAATTTTTTTCGAGGTAAAGAACCTTAAAGAAGTCTCTCAAGCCCTAAGGACTAAGCTCTTCTCTCCCAACCTTCAAGAAACTTTAAGGTAAGCCTATTCCATGCAATCCAAGTCAATTCCAACATACGTTCATGATTATTAAGCAAGAATTCATCATTCTTAGCATAGGGTTTTCAAGAAAACTCATCTCAAGGTTCAAGAATTCAAGATTTTGGAAATCTTCTTCAAAGCTCAAGTCTTTAATTCAAGTTTTGGAGCGACTAAGGTATGTAGAGTTACTATCTACGTGTGGGAACATCATTGTTTCTTCCCCACGCCTCATAATCCATAAATTATGATTCTCTACTAAAACTAGGGTTTTTATACCATGCTCATGATAACCCTAGGTCCAAGTCCATGATTATACTATGTATGAATTGTTATAATTCCATCATTGAGTTCTTAATATTTCTTTATGATTATTGAGAATCCGTCCGTAATCCATGAAAACCCATATATCTCATTCCATGGGTTCATACATGCTAGTTTATGATTTATTATGCTATTTTCAAGAAAATACTATACATGTTTTATAAGTTCATGCAAGTAAGCTATGATTCATGATATCCATATACAAGCAAGTTATATTCATGAAAATCGTGGACACCAAGTGCCACTTATTTTACATGTTCAAGTTTTTGGGAGTTGTTTTAATTACCGAGGAAGGCTTCAGATAGCCTGAAACTACGTAGCCACCGTAGGATGAGGATCGCTCCACCCATGTCCCGGACGATCTCTCATAATGACTGGATCCTTTCATATTTTATTAAATCTCATGTTCCCCGGCAAGGACCGAGTGTTCTCGTTGGCGGGACGCAAGCACCGCATCATGGATCGGTTATAAGTTATTGCTCTCCCTACTTATGATATTTTTACTCATGCTTTATATTATATATGTATTCATGTTCACATTGCTCATAACTAGGTTTCGCTTTCACGTTCGTTCTTATCTTTATTACTTTATGTCCCACGTTATTTCATTCGGTTGCTTTACATACCGCACATTCAATGTGCCGATGTCCCCTTTTATCGCCGGGCTCGTATTTCATGATGCGGTACTAATTTACGTGACGACATATCGCTCAATAGGACAAACACTCGTATCGCCTTATTGGTGAGCCCCATCTCATTCGGGGTTTAGTCAACTCTTTGTTTTATAATTAGTTATGCATCTAAGGTATCTTCGGGGGCCTTGTCCCGACAAGCATGTTTTCTCGGTCGACTCATGATAGAGGTTTCATAGACTAGACAAGTCGGTTATGTTATGTCGACTTTCGAGTCGTATAGCCATTTTGGCTCATTCATGTTATTTCCGCACTCATATTTAAACAAGTATTTATTAAGTATTATGACTTACTATGTTTTATAAAGGCTCATCATGCATTCACGTTATATTCCGCTCATGTTATGCCTCATAATGATTCAGCAAGCCATGTGGTTCGCTCGGTCACATGCAGTAAGGCACCGAGTGCCGTGTTTCTCCCAGGCCATGGTTCGGGGCGTGACAAAACTTAGTATCAGAGCCCTAGGTTCAGTCTTAGGGAGTCTATGAAACAGTGTCCAGTGGGGTCACTTTTATATGTGTGTGCGCGCCACACATATAAACAGTTGACCACCAAGGCATTTAAGATTGTCTCACTTCTTTCAACTCTAGATCGTGCAATAGAGTTGTGTTCTCAGAAATCACTCGAACTCATGTATTGTTTCCCATTCTACCGAATACGCCTCATCTCAATGGATGAGGAAGATGTAAAACTAGTCATTATCAATGTGTTGCTTTTCGATGGAGGCATCAAGAATTTTTCTAACTCGTGCCATGAAGCTTAGAGCAGTAAGTAACATTCTCTTTCCATCGAATTCTGAACGTATCAAATGCGTAAGCGGCGAGAAGGAAAATTTGAGACCCAAGACTTACCAAATAGTGCATGGTGTGTTTATCAGGTGATAATACCCTTTTAAAAACAAGTTTCGGAATGGTAGTACACGTAGGTTATATACCTTACAGAATAAGTTTATTTAGATTATTTGACCATGGAGCTACGGTATAAGGATGATAGTTCAGATTTAAGACCCTACAGAGTAACATGTTATGAAATTAGCTACAGCAATCATAAATTGTCCACAGTAGTTTTGAGCAGGAAATAGCCTAAGAGCCAACCACCTGTAATACTAGAAAGTCTTGACTTTTTTTTAAGGATATATATATTTTTGCCATATGATCTATGTACATGACTAGGAAGGGATTGATGCGATAAGAAAATCACGAGCAGACGATATTGAATTTTTTGTAGGGTTAGTTTTAAATTATTTAAGCTTATTCAGATCAGACCTAGAAAGTATGACGTTAGTAAGTTACTACAAGAAGTAGATATTACTATGAGATAAAAGATATGACAATTCCCTCTTAGGTTATGTGATTAAGTATTTATTCCCGATGTGTATAGTATGATATAATTTTGAAAGTGTATAGGGAGTTTGGGGTTAGTTATTCCAATTCCTTGTTTGAGACAGATGAAATTTCCTTAAGTGTGATCCATGTCTATAGTTCGTAAGGATAGTATACAACCCCAGAATAGAGTCGGATAAGGAGGAAAAGTTAGAAATAACCTTATGCTTCACTTTAGTACTCAGAGAAGAATTAGAGAATATGATGCTAGCAAGATTGGTTAACAGAAGCATAGAGAGACCCTATTTTTATTAAAAGAAAAAAATTTGATATATATATTTATTTAAAATTTAGAAAGTTTTTTTTTTTTGCGAAGTCATTAATTAATATTTTATAAGTAGACAATACAAAGTTGTTACAATTTTTTCAAATCAATTTATTCTAAAAAATATTCAAGTGGATATAGCTAATCACCACGTCACTAGAAAAATTCTTCTTTTTTTTTTATAAAAATTGTTTACTCCCTCTATCTCGTTTTGTGACACAATTTGAATTTTAAGGTCAAATTTTGTTATTTGTTCCGAAAGATACAATCTTTAAGTTTTTTGAAATATAATTACATATTTAGAAACTACATATAAAAATATTATAAGTCACAATAATTTTTTAAACAAATTAGTAAAAAGATAAAAAACCATTTAAGGCCATTGCCTTAGTGGCCTTGGCCTTGAGCCGGCCCCGAGATCAAGCTACGGAGTAAGTTTGAATAGATACCTTTAAAAGATTTGAGTTACTTCAAGTTAGCACTACTAAGTGGAAAAGAATTTTCCCCAAGGCGTGACAAAGCCAAGTTATAAATTTGAGGTATAAAAATTAGAAACCATTTAAGCAAGAAGAGATCGTTCAGAGCCTTTAAGAAATCGAAAAAGAGTTTTCCCAAGACCGACAAAGCCAAGTTATACCAAATATGTACATTAGAAAGTTCATTTAAGACTCCCAAGAAGTAAGACTTGCTTGAAGTAAACCGAAAAAAAAATGAGTCATCAGTATGTTAGAGGAAATTAAAGAACCACTAGATGACCACTTATCGCTAACTCGAGAGATCCACAGGCTTTAAACGTCAGCTTTTGAACTAAGGGGGAGATCGTGCGATAAGGTGCCGATATAGATTATGTGTTTTGTAAGTTGATAGGTTAAGGAGATTATGTCAGAGGATCACAATTTCATGTAGCCAAGATAAGGTGCGTAGAATGCGATTTTTGTCATGCCCGTTGAGATCAAGTACTAGGTAATTATGTTATGAGATAAAGTTCTAGATCGAATAGCGGGTTTTAAAGGTATAGCGGTTCCAACTTCGAATAATTCATGCACTATGTAGTACCAATGCCCAAACGAACTCTACACATGCATAGCATACCTATCTTATGCCCTTGTTAAAGCTTTACACTCCATGTTTAAGATACAAGAATTAAGACTCCATATGATAGTAAGCTATGAAAGGGAATGTTCTTTCAGTTTCTCACATCAAAGTTGTACTCATGTCCAAGGTTAAAGACCGCCTTCATGTCTCACGTATCTATCGTGCTTTTATACCCATGACCACGTTCTAGCTTCTAAGTGCTTCCCGAATATGATGTTGATTTTGATAATGATTGAGGAGAAGGTAACACAATAGTTTAAAGACTAAGAATCCTAATGCCCGCCCGGTCCTTGAACAAGGAAAAAAAATGCCTTAGGTAAATGATTTATTTCAACTCCAAAGATATGCTACCTACGTTCTCACGTACTCGTGCCCACGACCGACTTCTTTGAGCATCCACATATAGAGATAGCATAATAGTGGGGTTGGTAGGTAATGATAAGAGTAATTCAAGATGGATGTCCTACCCACGATTCTACGTAACTCATGCTTATGTTCCTCTGGTTCTTGTTTTAAAGCGACTCGTAGCTTGGCACAAAGGATGCCATTTTCTTTTCCGAAGTACTTATGCCCCGTTTAAGTTCAAGATGACTTTCTACTTATGCCTTAGGTGCTTGACGAACGAAGCATTTATGCCTATGATCCTTGCCTTCATGAGTCTTATTTTATAATGAGGGTGTCGACTTACAGTAATAAGAGTAAACTATGTTGAACCATGTCCCATTCTGTAAGTATAGCTAAGTTCCAAAAGTCATATCTTATCCATCCCCATGTACGTCTATGAGTACCCAAGAGTGAGCCTACAATTGTACTCCACGCAAATCACGCTTATGTCTTATTAATAGCTCAATACTCATGAAATTAGGTCCATACGCCACAATATGCATCCATGATGTACTCATGTAAATGTCAGGTTGCTCATGGTCCCATGCCCCATGTCATGCTATTCACGTTTCATGCCATATGAATCACGTTCCCATGTACGCATGTTCCACGTTACGTCCTCCATGTACAATGCACCATGTCATGTTCATGCCTATTTCCAGTACTCATGTCATTCGTGCCTACGCATTTCTTCCAAACCCCATGTATAGTAATCATGTAATCATTCAACCAATATTCGTGCGTTCAAGCTAGCTCAGTATTTATATTAGCTACATTCAAGATTCAGTAATCACGTTATGTCACATCATGCGTATTAAGATGCTATGTAAGTTGTATGTTGGTACTTTAGTTAGTTGTCAGGCGTTTGAGAAATGTCGTGACAGTCTGAATTATGAAGGAAGTCCTGCCATAAATTTTGTAGATTCCAGAGTTAGTAGCGATTCTTAACCACTAGTCATAAATCGAGGACAAATGTTTCATGATTCTCATTCATGTAGCGGTACTCGATTTCATGTTCCCCATGTACATGTTTCCATGTAATCACGTATTCGGCTCTCATGATCCATGACCATGTTCCCACATAACCAAATCAAGATCTTATGTTTTATATCATGTTTCCTTCATGTTCAAGTATTCAAGCCATGTCCAGTCCCAATCTTAACCACGACCCATCATTCGAGGATGAATGATCCCAAGGGGGAGATATTGTAACACCTCGTACTTTCATACTAAACCATATCGGTAATATCCCGTAAATCCGAGTTAGATGTGAATGTATGAAACTAGTATAAAGATCATATTTTAGCTATATGAATCCATTCGGGTGATAAACAGTCGTTTTGAAGTCAAACCAAAAAGTGAAGTTCTTAAGGCCTTCTAAATTCGTCTAAGTCTGAGACAGTCTGTACTTATGGCCAGTTTTCGGGTAGTGACGTTAGGAATTTGAGAAAACTCAAAACATGAAAGTTATAGGCCTTTGAAATACCTTTCCAACCATATATTATGGAGCTCAAACGGAGCTCTGTGCTAGAAGTTATACCCGTTTTACTCTGCGCGAAGTGCTGCGCGATCGCGCACCAGAGGCAGTGTTACTGCCTTCGCTGCGCGATCACCTGCGCGAAGTAACCTCCAGCTGCGCGACCGCACACCGACCACGATGTTTTAAGATCCAAATTTCGTTATATTCATTCCCACTTCGTTTTAAACCAATTTTTCTGAGGTAAAGAACCTTAAAGAAGTCTCTCAAGCCCTAAGGACTAAGCTCTTCTCTCCTAACCTTCAAGAAACTTTAAGGTAAGCCTATTCCATGCAATCCAAGTCAATTCCAACATACGTTCATGATCATTAAGCAAGAATTCATCATTCTTAACATAGGGTTTTCAAGAAAACCCATCTCAAGGTTCAAGAATTCAAGATTTTGGAAATTCTCTTCAAAGCTCAAGTCTTTAATTCAAGTTTTGGAGCGACTAAGGTATGTAGAGTTACTATCTACGTGTGGGAACATCATTGTTTCTTCCCCACGCCTCATAATCCATAAATTATGATTCTCTACTAAAACTAGGGTTTTTATACCATGCTCATGATAATCCTAGGTCCAAGTCCATGATTATACTATGTATGAATTGTTATAATTCCATCATTGAGTTCTTAATATTTCTTTATGATTATTGAGAATCCGTCCGTAATCCATGAAAACCCATATATCTCATTCCATGGGTTCATGCATGCTAGTTTATGATATATTATGCTATTTTCAAGAAAATACTATACATGTTTTACAAGTTCATGCAAGTAAGCTATGATTCATGATATCCATATACAAGCAAGTTATATTCATGAAAACCGTGGACGAGCAAGTGCCACTTATTTTACATGTTCAAGTTTTTAGGAGTTGTTTTAATTACCGAGGAAGGCTTCGTATAGCCTCGAAACTACGTAGCCACCGTAGGATTAGGATCGCTCCACCCATGTCCCGACAATCTCTCATAATGACCGGATCCTTTCATATTTTATTAAATCTCATGTTCCACGGCAAGGATCGAGTGTTCGTGGCGGGACGCAAGCACCAGACCATGGATCGGTTATAAGTTATTGCTCTCCCTACTTATGATATTTTTACTCATGCTTTATATTATATATGTATTCATGTTCATGCTCATAACCAGGTTTCAGTTTCACGTTCAGTTCTTATCTTTATTACTTTATGTCCCACGTTATTTCATTCAGTTGCTTTACATACCAGTACATTCAATGTGCTGACGTCCCCTTTATCGCCGGGCCTCGCATTTCACGATGCAGGTACTAATTTACAGGACGACGTATCTGCTCAATAGGACAGCACTCGTATCAGCTTATTGGTGAGCCCCATCTCATTCGGGGTTTAGTCAACTCTTTGTTTTATAATTAGTTATGCATCTAAGGTATGCTGGGGCACTTGTCCCAGCAAGCATGTTTTCTGGTCAGACTCATGATAGAGGTTTCATAGACTAGACAAGTCAGTTATGTTATGTCAGACTTTCGGAGTCGTATAGCCATTTTGGCTCATTCATGTTATTTCCGCACTCATGTTTAAACAAGTATTTTATTAAGTATTATGACTTACTACGTTTTATAAAGGCTCATCATGCATTCACTTTATATTCCGCTCATGTTATGCCTCATGATGATTCAGCAAGCCATGTGGTTCGCTCGGTCACATGCAGTAAGGCACCGAGTGCCGTGTTTCGCCCAGGCCGTGGTTCGGGGCGTGACAATTTTACTCATGTGACTACACTTAGAAGGGAATTCTAAATTGCCTATGTACCTCGGCGAAGAGGACTAAGTCATTACATAGTTCAGAAAGAGTATTTTGTTTGAGTTTTTATTTATGCAGTTTGTAATCGTGCATCATGGAGTGTTGAAACATGCAGCTTAAGCTCATGCAAAAAGGAGCGTTGCAACTTGCAGTTTAAGCTTGTGCATCGAGGAGCATTGTGATGTGCAGTTTAAGCTTCTGCGGAAAGGAGCGTTGCAACTTGCAGTTTAGGATCGTGGGTTGAAGAGCATTGTGATGTGCAGTTTAAGCTCATGCATCGAGGAGCATTTTGGGAAAGAACTCCAATAGTGTAACTGATTTCGAACCCTTTGTGATGAAGCATTGTTGCACCAACTTTTGACGTTGGACTTGATGCTTTTCCATGCTTGTAGATAATTTGTGGTTGCTTTTGCCTTTGGGATTTGTTGCTTCAAAGATTTTTGATGCTTATGTCTTTTGTAAGAAACCAATGTCCAAGTTTCACCGTCCTTATTGTTGGAGTTGTCATCCACCTTGCAAGTATTTGGAGTTTCCTTTAATGCGAGAACTTCAACTGGTTCAGAGCTCCCAAATTGTAACATAATTGTTCTTTGTTCAATTTTTGGAGATGCAATCGAAGGCCTACATCTCCTAAATTGCATCGGGCTCTTCATGTTGTGAAGATAGCACTAGCATAATTTGCCTCAGCAATGTCTTCATCGTCAATGATTGTTTTTCCATCCCTAACTAACGTCATGATCTTCTCTTTCAGGGTGAAACATTTTTTAGTTGGATGACTGATGTTGCAATGAAATTTGCAATGCTTAGGGTCTTTGACTTTATTAGCTTCATGGGATCGCTTTGATGGAGGAAGTTTAATGGCCTTCTTTGTCAACAACTCGACAAGAATCGAAGGGACATCATAGTCAGAAAAAGGGTAAACTTTTGCTTCTAACTCCTTCAACGTTGGATGTCGTTTTTTTTTTAGAAGATGTTGACTTGCATCTTTTTCCTTCATTTCTTGTTTAGTAGCAACTTTTATGGATATTGCTCCTACTATCATGGTATCTTCAGTTTGGTGTTTTAATAGTCGCTTGAATTCTTTTTCTTCATTCCTTGGAACGAAAACTAATGAAGCGATTCCATGAGTAGCAATGCTCAACTCCATGTTGTGTGCTCACGTAACCAATTCTTCAAAATTTTATGGCTTAAGTCCTTGAAGAATGTATGCAAGGCCCCAATGCATTCCTCAGATGCATATCTCAACAGCAGACATTTCTGAGAGACGGTCTTTGCAGTCCAAACTCAATGCTTGCCAGTGGTTGATGTAGTCAATCACTGGTTCATCCTTTCGGTGCTTGGTGGCTGTCAACTCAATCATTCTTACCGCTCGATGTGTGTTGCAAAGCCGATTGAGAAACTCCTTTTCAAGTTGCTCCCAACTGTCAATTGATTCTCGTTCGAGATCAGTGTACCAATCAAAGGTGTTTCCCTTCAGCTAGCGAACAAACTGCTTGACAAGAAGATCATCATGTGTACCAGCATTTCTACAAGTCTCTACAAAATATGCAACGTGTTGTCTTGGGTTTTCTTTGCCATTGAATTGTTGCAGCTTCAGGGGTTGATATCCAATTAGCATAGGTAGACAATCAATAAGCTTGGTATAAGGTTTAGAATAGTACAATGAGCTTTGTGATGGTCGCCCATATTGAGCCCTAATGGTGTTTGTTATCATGTCTTGCGGTTGTTGGATAGACAACATCACAATTGAAGCAACTTGATTTTCACTTTGAATGTTAGGCAACTTAGTGGCAGATTCAACCTCTTTTTCTTGTGGTGTGTGACTTGACTCTCCACGACTGCAGATTTCTAACTTGTTCATCAGTTGGGCTATTTGAGGATCTTTGTCCTCTAGGGATTTCTTCAACACCTCAATAGTTTCCATCATCGCAGCGAGTCGTTCCTCTGCGTTGGTCGCATTGGTCATCATAGCACTCACCAGTTTAGAAGTTGAAGAATCTTCCAAGTCCCCGGACTCGTAGAAGTTAGAGCATGCTTGAGAAACTTCTCTAGATGACCAAAATGAGGTGTTGCCCCCAGATCTTGCACTCGACGGTCTGTTCATTCTTGTCTAACATATCTAGGGAGATGAAACATTCGATCCCTCCAAACCACCAGCTTTGAACATGCTACGAGTCATTGGGCAAGCAGGAACAATAACACTTGTGGATGGAACACCAAGCTTTTCTCTAAGGCCATCACAATAGTAGATCTCAGAATTTGCAAATTTGATTTTGGAGATAAAGAGATGAAGGGTAGAGTTGGTCCCACTAGGTGTGCCAATAATCTGTTCACGATAAATTTTGCTAGCAGAAAATAAATAACTGCGATCATAAAACAAATATGAGAAAAAATCATTTTATTGATTATTTTGTGAGTACAACTCTGGATGTTTCCCTTAATTCTAATCTCCGTGTTGTTTGCCTTGACTCGAGGGCCAATGTAGCGTCTTTCTTGAATGATTGATGAACTTCTGTTGATTTGTTGAATCTTGAAAGAACTTTGAGCAGCACTTTGGATTGTCCTTGAGGGAAGACGTCTCTCGAACTCTCCTTCTTGTTGAAGACCTTTGGAGAAGACTTATGTAGATGTCGTTGCTCTCCTTTGCCTTTAGTAGAGATGGTGTGTCAATTTCAAGATCAAGGTGTCTTCAAAATGGGATATGTGACCCTTTTATATAGGTGTGAGCTAGTGCTTGGGGGTATTTTGGTCCCCAAGTAATTCTAGCGGGCCTTGGGCTTGAAGAACATGGATTGGGCTTCTCTTCTCAGCTTGATGGACCAATCCAAATGTAATTTTTGGTTTCATTCAAGTCATGTATTTTTGACTTAAATAATTAATCAGGTTTTAATAACCAAAATTTGACTTGGTCAACATGTCAATAACTTTGAATTTAATCCAAATTTTGTATAGATTAATTCAATTAAAACTTCGATGTCTACAAGCCAGAATAGAGTCTTCAAAATATTATCTAAACTAGAGCGATCGATACCAAATGAAATTCTAAAGATAAAAACTATCTTAAAGGAGCATTTGTTTATGAAATTTGCATAAACTTTAACTTCAAATTTATGATTTCAAATCTCAAATTATTTTAAAAAGTAGGATCTGGGATTCCAAATCATGATTTCAAAATTTTTAAATGTAAAATTTAACCCATAAATTTATATTTTGCAAAAAAAAAAAAAAGGACTCATCATCTTATATTTTGTGAAAAAAGACTCATGCTGGACATGAAGAGATCAGTCATATACCATGTTGAATGATTACATTAAAGAATATCTAGTTACTACTATTGTCGATTTGTTTAAAGTGGATCTTTGTAAGATTATGTGTTTGTGAAAGTTAATAGCATCTAATCGCAAGTATTTATTTATAAAACAAAATGAAGAGATATGTAATTTATTAATGTAGTCCCTTGGTATATTCCGATACCTTGTTTATGAACTATGATTTCCTTATTTGGTAAGATTGTATAAGAACTGGGGAAATTTTGACAGTTTTCAAAAAGGCATAATATGTAAACAGGCCATCAAACTTGGCCTCAGTTGGCAAGTATGCCCTCCAACTTTGGGTGTGCACATGTAGGCACCTCAACTTGTATAAAGTTAAACGTGTAAACACAAAATGTTGATGTGGCACTGACGTGGCACATAAAGTTTGGGGGTGGGATGATCATTTTGTAAGTTGAAGTGTTCAACTGACAAAGTGGAGACAAGTTGAGGTGCCTATTTCTGCATACCCAAAGTTGGAAGGCATACTTGCAGGCCAAGTTTGAAGGCATATTTATGTATTATGCCTTTCAAAAATTGTGGAATTTTCATGTTTATGAGAGAAAATACAACTTAAAAAAAGACTCTTTTTTTAAGTCATTAGGTAATTCAAATTTATTGGATTGATTAATTTAGATTGGTGAAAATAAATGAAAAAATAGCTTCTTCTTTTTTTACCACTAAATAATATTTAATCGTTATCTCAAAATTATTCAATATCTAGCTGAAATTTAGTGTGAAAATAAAATTTATATAAAAATACTCCTACTTAAATCACAAAGAACTTAGGAATATTTTATGGTGCTTTAAATCGCCAAACGTTTAAACTATAGCAATATTTCTTGGAATTTGAACTATGATATTTCAAAACTCGACGAAAATATCAGGATTTTTTAGTATATATTTTTCCTGGAATTTGAAATATGTCGCTCAATTTTTAATGGAGTTTGAATTTAGTAGTGTAGTCCAAACTCCACGAAGTGGTTGTTTTTCAATTATATTTCAACCAACAGCTAAATTATAAATATATCAGTCCAAAAAGTGGTTAGCCCAAACAATTTTCTGATATTCTTGCTACATAGGATCCATAAAGTGAGAACCATTTTATTCCTTGAGTTCCTCTATTTTCAAAGTTCACATTCGGAACTTTTAATTAAATATAAAAGGATTCTATTCGCTCCATCTTAACCTTTGACGGTATCTTTGATTCCCTAAAAATTTTCATGCTTTGATATAATGGAATTCCCTTTCAAGGGCAAGCAATGAAGTAGCTTTTTTTTTTTTTTTTGAAATTATGTGACTAAAGATTACATCTAATCAGGTATAGAACCCCAGAATCATCAAATTATTTTGTAACGCTAACCACCCCACATTAAAAATTCTAAAATTTGGACGGATCAGGGTTTTCATGTTTCTCATCCATTCTTTATCTTCATATTCAAGGACAAACTAATTTTTCAAGACATTAATCCAGAAAAGCAAGAAATCAAATTAAACCTGAATTGTAACGACACTTCAAATCCTGAACTAGATGACATCAACAATATAAATCCTCTAATCCCTTCCAATATATGTGATCAAACTGTTTATTTCACTACTCAATAATTGTGATTTTACATCAAATTTTATTCCAAGAAATTGAAGATCTTTGAGACCTCTTTTTAAGTGATTATTATACGTCTACCTCGTCTAACTCTAAAACCTTCTAGCGCTACAACGCCATATCCAGCGTCATTAAAAGTCGTAGCTTCGTGGCTTGAAGCGATGAAACAATGCAAAGCAAGGGTTATCGCTTGAAAGAAAAGAAAACAAAGAGGCAACATAAATCTAATTATAAGCATATTCATACCCATAATCCTGCAGTTCAAATTACTGGTGCATAGGGATCTATAAAGTTTGCTTCCCGTCATGCGAGTTTTAAACGAAACAAATCGAAATGGTAACTTAGATTTAATTACCCGCCCTCCAGTAATAACACATATGAGATCACACAGATACATTTCTTCATTGTATGCCTTTCGTGCACATATGTCATTTCTCCGGACGGCACAATACGCCAAGAAAGAACTGTAAGCCTTCAAGCCCAAAAGATCTGAATCCATAGGGTGAAGAGAAGCAAAGAATTTCTGTAATTGTGGCTGTAGGCTTTTCAAAGTGATAGGATCTTGAAAAAGACGGTCAAGGAATTCATAACTTGCTATCAATATATGCAATTTATTTATCTTCTTTTTCATTATGATATGCCTTTAAAATTTGCTTAATTCTTCTTATTCTTTTTCTTTTCACGTCCATTTGTGTAACAAGGATACAAGAATTTACCCGAATATGCTGGTGGATTTTGCCAGAGAAGACAACTTCTACTTTTAATTAAGGATAAGAAGCTTGTGTAGTTTAGAAATCAGAAAATGTATTTATCCTCAGACCCCACTTTGTGAGATTTCACTGGGTATGTTGTTGTTGTTGTTGTTGTTGTTGTGTTATTGATTCATTAAGAAAAAAGAACCATAAAAATATTTCTCTTATGCGTACAATACTTGTGTTTTCATTTCTTTGTTGAACTGTATTATCTTTTAACGTTCGGAAAAGGTATGAATAATTTCTTTGGTTGCAAATTATGGTGAATTTTCTTATATGAATATGTTACCTAGAGATAGTGAGTCAATTTTTTTTACTTTTAGATATAAATATATTTAATTAGGTTATGTTTTCCATTTAATCATAATGTCATGTCATTAACGATGTGGTATGATCATTAAGGTAGAATTTTTTTAGCTTTTACAAAGTCTATTTCTTCGTTATTTAATATGTAGGTATTAATAAAAATCATTTCATAAATTAATAGGCTCTTTTATGAATGCGCGAAGCGCGGTCAAATTTCCTAGTTTAAAAATAAAATTAGATAAAAATACCCTAAATCAAAGTAAGGAAAAAACTCCAAAAAAACATTATGTCAGGGTCGTTTGGTACGCTGGACAAGCATAAATAATTTTGAGATAAAAAATTAGTACTTGCTTATCCCTTGCTTGCTTACTAATCTAGGCTAAGTTATACCAGAATTAAAAATAATACTAGGATAAGTTACTCATGCCATATGGTGACATAATAGTATCAAAATTAGTTATCTTCGGATAAAATACTGAAAATGAAAAAATGCCTTGAGGTTTCTCAAAAATACTCTCCACTGTCTCCAAAAACATACTAGAATCATTTACACTTTCTCCCGTTGTCGATGATTAGGAACCAGCAAAGAGCTAACTTCAAAGGAAACAAACTAATTAGAGAGATAACTTAGATCTAATAATTACAAGCGATACTGGAGTTTAAATTGTTGTCGCATTGACGATACATATAAAGTTATCTTTCAGTCATGCGACTTTCAACGGAAACAAGACAAAGAGGTAACTTAGATCTACTTACAAGCATATACTACCAATGAGCCCTCCATTAAAGATTGGAGCCCTGTGCGTTGAGAGTGAACACGGGTTAAAATTATTTGAGCCTGGTGCGTTGAAAGTGAGCACGGGTTTAAATTATTAGAGCTCGGTGCATTGAAAGTAAGCACGGGTTACAAATGAGCCTTGCGTTAAAAATAAAAGCAACGGCTAAAATTGGGTTGAAAATAAGTATGGATTCAAAGTGGTATCAGCGCCAAGTTCATATAATGAATCAACAAGTGGTATCAGAGCTAATGGTTTACCAAAAGTTCGGCGAGATTCAAGACATGTTTAAGGCGGGTTCAAATCGAGCTGCAAACAATTTCACGATAAAGAAGGTTTTGTTCGACTACTACATGTGGAGTTGAATTTCAACCATAATTTCAACATCCCTGCTGCTGCATCTTTATAAATAAACCAAAAAAAAATTAAATCAATTTTTAACCCATAATATTTTTAATCTTATTTTTAACCATGGCAAGCAGCAGTGATGAAGATTACGTGAAGAAGGCGGATCATGTTTTGTCAAGAAAATCTAGGCCAACAGGGGAGATTTGTTAGGGTTTTGCCCTGATTTTCTTACCATATTTTGATTTTACCTTTTCTTGAAGGAAGGAAAAAAGTTTACCATAATTGATTTTACTTTTTCCAAAAGAAAAATATAATTCTTCCATATTTGAGTAACCCTTTTCTTAGAGGAAAGTTTTATACATTTATAAATTGAAGACCTCATTCCCTCAACTAGAGAACAAAATAGCATCCACAATGTAGTTCTTTAAAGAGTCTTGTTTATGGGGAGATTATTCTCTCCATAGTTTTTAATGCATTCTTTTTTAAATTAGGTTTTTTAATATGTAGGTCACTTGACCAAACCATATTAAATATTATATTTCTTGTAGTATGTTTTTCATTGTCATCTGATTTATCGTTGTTCAAGGTTTGCAATGATTAGCTTCCGCATGACGCCTTGTTTTTTTGATCCCAACACAATCCAGTAAGACAAACATACATGAGATAGCCAGATACATATCAATTAACTTTATTCCGTTGTCCGTGATCAGGAACCAGCAAATTGTCGAGAAAACGAGCACCCATAAATTCCTTCATCATGAAGACTCTTAGGACGACGCGCCTTAATTCTTTTTAGATGCATATTTCATTTCAAGAACTGTTTCATTATAAATTTGGTTAGGTGCCCTGCCACCTGCACATGAAAATATAGCTTACATCATACTACGTTAGTTTCTCCAGAATCTCATTGATTTATTGTTAATAATTCATTAGATGAAGACACATTTGTTCACTTCTGTCACGACCCAACCCGCCATGACTGGCACCCACGCTAATTACTAGTAGGTGAACCAATACTCCTAACCATCTACTCATTCAAAGTCCATTTTTATTTATCCAATTCATAACAAAGTAAACGCATGAAAAAGTAGTCATGCCATAAAACAATAACGTAAATGCAGAAGTCATAACTATTACAATCCCCCAAATCCGAAAGTCACTGTACAAGGACTCTAATCCAAAATATGTCTAAGGAATTCATACTGTCTGAAATAAATAAACATCAATGTGTGGAATGAAAATAGACATTAGATAAGGAAGATCTTCAAGCGGCCTGGCATGGATAGAAGCTCACCCTTAATCTGTTAGCAAATGGCCTCAACGCTAAATGTGAGGTCGGATAGCGAACTCTGGATCACAATCTGCACTCAAAAGAATGCAGCAAGGTAGTATCAGTACAAAACACTATGTACTGATAGATATCATAGGCCGACTAAGATTAGTATCATGCATGAATCATAAAATCAATAAAATAGACAGACCAGTCAATAGTATAGAATCAAATAGCCAACACCAAGTAAATCAATGATATCACAAATCAGGTCAACCAATGAAATTAACAATCAAGTCAATGGAAACATGCAATGGAATAAACCTCCCAATAACATTCTCACTTACTCTGCTATTGATTACTCATGTACATACATGCTAATTGGTGTCTTTACCCAATAGCCATGACCTGCAGGGGACCCATGGTGTATGTACCACTCGTTCCAGAATGAACCTTGGACCATGAGCTCACAACTAGGCCACATCCTCACCCCCTGTCAAATGTGTCTTTTTATATCTAGGTCACATCCTCACCCCCGGTCAAATGTGCCTTTTCATATATATACATATTTATTGT
The DNA here is from genome assembly GCF_029784015.1 of Lycium ferocissimum. NCBI lineage: Eukaryota > Viridiplantae > Streptophyta > Magnoliopsida > Solanales > Solanaceae > Lycium > Lycium ferocissimum. The sequence goes on along the minus strand of NC_081350.1, from coordinate 51,157,583 downwards.
CACATCACTTTCAATGATTTGTTATCAAGTAGTATCTCAATTTCATCAAGAAAATCATATTAACTTCTCACCATAATCATCATCAAAATGTGGATTACAACACATCGAATAATGACATTAAGCCCACATTATCACTCAATCAATAGCATATAGGAATTCCAACCACACATTATGCCCGAAGACTAGACATGCTTTCTCCTATCAATCTCATAACACATACAATCAACTAATCAAATTCTAACTCAAGTAGACTGTAACCTACCTCAACCTAGCGCTGAAACAATGCAAATTACTTAGCTATAGCCTTTCCCTTCCGTAAAGCCTCGGAACTCTCAAAGTCTAGCAATTAAGATGCTAAATAAGTCACAATCACTCTAGTCAACAATATCAATTCAATGAACAACCTTCCACCTTACCCCTTTCTAATAGGTGAATGATTACAAGGCATAAATCATCCAAACATTGGCCTTAGCAACCACAAACTATCAATTTATAAGGTTATTCAATCACGTTATCTCTGACAGGCAGTTTCTATGGTCAAGCTACCATTTTTATGAGACCCTAAGTCTCAATTTACTTAGCTCATGTCTCTAATGGTTCAATTTTGATTAGAAAGTGATAACCCAAGCCATTAGATGATAATCACACAATAATACTCATAACCCACCAACTATTGAAGGTCTATTAAGTTCTAGGGTTACTATTCTCAATTCACCATTGTAGACCCATTAGAATGATGACAATCTTAGAGATGGAAGCGTAATAAAGGAAGGAATGGTTGAGACTTGCCTCTCAAGAATATTCTTGCCCTAGCCTTAGAATTTCGCCTTAGGTGCTCCCTGGAAACTGTGTTGGAGTTTTATGAATAAAGAATCCGGAACTAAATGTTTAAAACTCGGGATTCTGTCCCCGTCGACCGTTGCGGCGATCATTATGTTGTTGCAGCGGTCTCGCTATAGCGGGAAAGTATTCGCTGTAGCCGACCTAACCAAAAGTTTTCCTCCGCTATGGCGAGCATGGTCCCGCTATAGCGCAAGCGTTACAGTGGTTTGGTGCCCACCGTAGCAGACACCCCAAATCCCATCTGACCGCAACGGCGAGAGATTCGCCGCTACGGCAGTTCCGCCACAGTGGAACCGCTGAGCCAGTAAGCTCGCTAATTCCCACAGTTTTTCACTCTACCACCCAACACTTCATCCGAGGCCTCACAAACACAAAAAAAAAAAAAAAAAAAAAAAAAAAAACACCATACAAACTAACCCGTGGCCTCAGAATTCCCAACGGAGCTCTAATTTCTTACGTCACCCCCCAATAGACTTAGGTCAACCAAACAATAATCACAAACAAGCAAATTTTTCAGCTCTTAGACTTCTACATTTGAGTTTCTATTAGCTCGTTCTACCCTTGGAAGGGTTCTATTTGATAGGTGATCCTAGATTTTCCATAACAACAGGGAGGGTCCCCAATTTCAATTTAGAGTTTAACTACTTCATTTGCAAATGTATGCAATTATATCTTTTGTGAATTATTCAAAATTTTAATCAAAGTTAAACCTACAAATTAACAATGATTACCACATACTAGTGTTCAGGTCAATTCGCAAGCACCTAAATTATTCCACCGAATACCTTCTACCTTAAACGCATACTCCATTTTGTCTCATTTTACACTGCACTAGTTATGTTGGTAGTAAAGAATTCTTTGATCATAAATTTTTAAAGTGCATTTCTATTAAATTGTAAAACTGTGACTCAGACTAGTTTTTGTGTAAATTCTGAATATATATTTTGTATCTCTGAAAGTTAAATGACTCATATCCAATTTTACATTGAAAATCATATGTTCTAACTAGGGGTGTCAAATGGGCGGGTTGGGCTGAAATTGGCCCAATCAAGATGGGTTGAGGTAATTAATGGTTTGGTTTAACATTTGGGCTGAAACAGCTTTAAATGGTTTGGGTCATGACCGGCCCAACTTGATCCAGTTTTTTTGAAGGGTCTATTTTCTAGGAAAACATTTTTTGTTGGAAATATTTTCTAGAAATACTTTTTTTGTGAAAAATATTTTCGCGGATTTTTTGTGAAAAATATTTTCCGTGAAGAATATTTTCCTTCATATCAAACACACCACAAACTTATAAGATACGTTATACAAGAAAAGTGTATACATAAAAAATAAAAATAAAAAAAGAGTAAATTTCAAGCAATAAACTCAAATTTAAGTAAATCTTAAAAACGGGCTAAAATTGGGCTAAGTTGGAGAACACTTTAAAATAAGCTATGTTGGATTGGGCTAAAATCAGCCATCTTGAGCCCAATCCATAAAATTTTAGGCGGGCCATCATCTTTTGGGCCATATTTGACACCTCTAGTTCTAACCATGGTACTTTAATTCTGTCTCCTTTTATTTCCGGGGGGTGGGTGTGCTATGATGCAAAAGAAAACTACATCTAGTTTCACTTATGAATTATGTAAGGATAAAAAAAGTGAAAATTACACTCTATATCTATTTTTGAAAATATTTACGCCACGTAGCCCATACTTTGGGTATAAACACTCAATTTAGCCTATATTTGTGTATAAACACCTTTTATACAATATTATACACTTTATACAAGGTTGATATATTATGTATAATGCTTTCCCCGAGGTATAATAATTGTATATCGGGCTACGTGGCGTAAATATTTTCAAACGCTGTATATTTTTGAAAATTTCCCAAAAAAGAGCTACTAATAATTCTGACAGTTTACTTGTTATCACAAAACAATCCTTTTTGTAAGGGAAAACAGAGAAAGAGAACAAAAGGAAAATAGGTCTGGTGTTCACATCAGAGGTGATTTGGGGTTTTGTAGATGAGAGGGAGCAAATTACCAGGAATGAAGATGTTGGCTACTTGTTTAACGGCATAAACGAACTTTGTTAAAAAATTGATCATCTTGGGCACACACTGACCAAGCTTCTGCACACCGTAATAAATGAAGTCCCATATTCCCATTTTTTTTTTGCCCTTTGCTCTTACCTCGGAAACTAGCTCGGAAGACTAGAAAAAAAGGTACTGCACTGTCACTGGAAAAATTATGTGTATGTGAAAGTTAATATTCCCTCCGTCCCATAATAAGTGTCACTTTAGCCAAGTTTTTTTGTCCCATAATAAGTGTCACTTTAGAAAATCAAGACATAAATTGGCTAGTTTTTTTTCAATTCTACTCTTAGACAATAAAGTAACATCTAAATGATGATTGGAAAAGCCATATAGTAACTTGGTATTATTGAATTCCCAATGTCAAAAGATTTACTTCTTGTGCACGCTCTTATCAAAAGGTAAAAATAGTTTATTTTTATTATATAGGGGTAATTCGGTAAACTACACAATGCATTATTAATTTCTTAATATGTGTGCTTTTGGCTAAGGTGACACTTAACATTTATTTATAAAGCAAAATGTGGAGATATATAATTTATTAATGTAGCCCCGTCACTGGAAAAAGGAGAACCAAACTTTGGGCTTTTACTATTGGCCTTCTTGTATTCTTGGAAATTTAAAATGGTTGTTCTTGATTTTCTTTTTAACCATGAGTGCGTTTCAGAGACGAATCTAGGATTTCTGGAGCATAGGTTCACCACTAAAAAAAAAAAATATAAAAAATATATTAAGCGGGAATTGATCCCTAATCCCCTAGGTAAATAACTTAATTTTCAACCAAGTGCACCATTTGGTCTTTTGTAGTATGTGTTCCAGTAGGTATGATACCAATTTTAGAAAATATATACATAAAATATCTAATTTTACTGCGAGACCATGTATTCACGTGCTCCAAAAAATAGGGCCTAAAATCGCCCTTCGTGCGTTTGGCCATGCAATTTGGAAAAATTATTTTGATTTTGAAATGAGCGTTTATTTGTGAAATTTGCATAAACTTTATGATTTCAAATCTCAAATTCTTTTAAAAGGTAGGATCTGCGATTCCAAATCATTATTTCAAAATTTTTGGAAAACAAAAGACTCCTTTTTTAGGTCATTAGGTAATTGAAATTTATTGAATTAATTAATTTAGATTGGTGAAAATAAACGAACATATAGCTAATTTTTTTACCACTAAATAATATTTAATCGTTATCTCAAAATTATTCAAAATTTAGCTGAACTTTAGTGCGAAAATAAAATTTATATAAAAATAATCCTACTTAAATCACAAAGAACTCAAGAATATTTTATGGTGCTCTAAACGGCCAAACATTTAAACTCTAGCAATATTTCTTGGAATTAGAACTATGATATTTCAAAACTCGCCGAAAATATCAGGATTTTTTAGTATATATTTTTCCTGGAGTTTGAAATATGTCACTCAATTTTTTTAATGGAGTTTGAATTTAGTAGTGTAGTCCAAAGTCCACGAAGCTTCATGAAAAATTCATGAACTTCAAACTCTAATGAAATTTCAAGGAGTTTTTTGTGCTTTAGCTAAGGATATCTTTTTTCAAAATTTATTTTTGTATTAAGGAGTGGTTGTTTCTCAATTATATTTAGGATCCATAAAGTGAGAACCATTTTATTCCTTGAGTTCCTCTATCTTCAAAGTTCAAATTCAAAACTTTTAATTAAAGATAAAAAGATTCTATTCGTTCCATCTTAACCTTTGATGATATTCTAATTTTCTAAAAAATTTCATGCTTTGATATAATGGAATTCCTTTTCAAGGGCAACCAATGAAGTAGCTTTTCTGAAATTATGTGACTAAAGTAAGTTAGAGCTTTTTGCACTTTTTAAAATTAAATTTTGGTTAGCATATAAGACATATTACCTTCGAAGGAAGGAAAACAAAAGGAACCACTTCTCCCGGGGCATACATCAACTTGGTTAGCTTATGCCTCCTAAGAAAAGCATCTTCTTATCTGTAGGTAATAGGAATAGAATATCACAGGACAAATAAATAAAAGAGGAAATACAGATCAAGGGTAGGAAATCCCCATATATACATAATGATTTTTTGTAATATTTGAGATACTACTAAAAGAAGAGGAAAATGAAATTTTTGTTGCAGCTTAATTAAGCAGAAAAAAGGGAAGTCGAAGGAGAAAGAACTTAAGGAACATTGAAAGAGATGTTCAGTTCAGGAGCATTTTACGGACCTTGAGGATGGCAAGATTGAGCAAAGGATCTACTAAAAGCAGGCCTGCCACCCAATACCAGTGGGAAACGGGAGGAAGAGAGAGAGATAGCGGTTTTTTTGACTTCCAAACTACCATAAAAAGTTGAAAGTTGATTCACAGGCAAAATCATAACATAATGATAAACAGGGGCGGATGCAGTCAAGGCCCGGGGTGTTCACCCGAACATTAAGCAGGCAAAAAATTACGAAAGGAGAAAGATATTTAAGGTCAATTTTTATGTGTTCATGTACATATATTGACTTTTGAACACCCGAACAAATGCAAAAAGAGAGTTCATTTGTTTTTTCGAACACCCCGATTGAAAATTGAATCCGCCAGGCAAAATCATAACGATGATAAATAGTTTTTCTGTAATGACCCAATGAGTTACTTATTAAAAAAACAAAGTAATGACCAAATGTGTTCCATAACTTGTTTTTGATATTCCAGGAATCTCTAAGAGCCGGTGGCACATGATACGAAACTCAATTGAGGATGCCCCCCTCCCCCCCCCCCCCCCCCGGCCCCCTCTTTTCACAACTTAAATACCAAGGTCTTGTCTATTGTAGGGCTCAAACTCGTGATGTGCGCCTAAATCACACGTCAAATGTTGTGTTCTTACTACTAGACCAAAGTCTTGAGAGGCCAAAATGAGTTCCAGAACTGAATGAAGCAAAATAATATTTTATACTTATGCTTTCAGACTGCTCAAGCTGGCATGCAGAAAGATTATAAGGCTAGGACAAGCTTCACAGCTATTTTCTTTAACGAGTTGCAAGAGCATGAAATAATTTGAATTCAGCAAACTACAAGATGGCAAAATGTAAACTTAGCTACTTTATCAGCTACTGGCCTAGAATTGTAAGCTAAGAGCTGAAAGTCACACGCTTATTCAATCTAAATCTTAAAGGTTTTTTACTTTCATTTACAATGATGGTAATGCCTTTTAACGTCATACCGAATCACATATTAAATTCATGTTCAATATCTAATGAAGTAAAAAGTCTCCCCTTCTAACCATTAACCAAAGGATTGATTATAAAGGCTCTTACATTTCACCATTGATAATTTTAATTACAGAATATTAAAGTTTCTACAAAAGAATATCAAGTGAGAAATTTTTCTAGTCTAATTTTTTTTTTTTTTTTTACTACTGTACTAGGCAACAAGAAGGTTTGAGGCGACACGCATTAACGAACACTCTGATAAACTGACAAGGGCCATCAATACCATGTCAGCTGACCAATGTTTAGTTTGTCTAATATACTCTTGAATTTTCCACAAAAAACCTACTTTCTCCTAGAGACCAACTTTCCTTTCCAAAGAAATAATTCAACAATGCCTCACCTAGATATATGATACTGGAATTTTAAAGGAGCGTTTGTTTATGAAATTTGCATAAACTTTAACTTCAACTTTATGATTTCACATCTCAAATTCTTTTAAAAAGTAGGATTCGGGATTACAAATCATGATTTCAAAAATTTTAAATGTAAAATTTAACTCAAAAATTTATATTTTGTGAAAAAAAGACTCATCATCTTATATTTTGTAAAAAAAGGCTCATGCTCGACATGAAGAGATCAGTCGTATACCATGTTGAGTGATTACATTAAAGAATATCGAGTTACTACTATTATTGATCTTTTTAAAGTCGATCTTTATAAAATTATGTGTTTGTGAAAGTTAATAGCATCTAATCGCAAGTATTTATTTATACAACAAAATATGGAGATATGTAATTTATTAATGTAGCCCCTTGGTATATTTCGATACCTTATTTATTAACTATGATTTCTTTATTTGGTAAGATTGTATACGAACTGAGAAAATTTTGATAGTTTTCAAAAAGACATAATATTTAAACAGGCCATCGAACTTAGCCCCAGCTGATAACTAAGTCCTTCATCTTTGAGTGTGTACATGTAGGCACCTCAACTTGTATAAAGTTAAACGCGTAAACACAAAATGTTGAGGTGGCACATCAATTTTAGAGGTGGCACATCATGTTTATATATTATGCCTCTCAAAAATTGTGCAATTTTCATGTTTCTGGGAGAAAATACAATTTAAGATATTTAAATTACATGTATAAATAAAATTACAAATTCAAATCAACCTGATTTTAAATCATTATTTAAAATCATGTACAAAGAAGCGTTAAATGTCGTTGCATAATTAAGTCCCACGTTACCATTTTGACTTTTCCTTACCAGAAAAAAGCTTCTGCACTGGAAAGTGGAAAGTGGAAAGTGAATAGGATAACCAACTTTTGCTTTTAGTCCTTGCCTCCTTGTATTCTTGGAAATGGCAACAAAAGACTCTTTTTTTAAGTCATTAGGTAATTGACATTTATTGGATTGATTAATTTAGAATGGTGAAAATAAATGAACAAATAGCTAAAAAAAATTTACCACTAAATAATACTTAATCGTTATCTCAAAATTATTTAATATTTAGCTGAAATTTAGTGCGAAAATAAAATTTCTATAAAAATACTCCTACTTAAATCACAAAGAACCCATGAATATTTTAGGATGCTTTAAGCTGCCAAACATTTAAATTCTAGCAATATTTCTTGAAATTTGAGCTATGATATTTAAAACTCAACAAAAATATCAGATTTTTTAGTTCATATTTTTCCTAGAGTTTGCAATATGTGGTTCAATTTTTTAATGGAGTTTGAATTTAGTAGTGTAGTCCAAACTCCACGAAACTTCACAAAAAATTCATGAAGTTCAAACTCTAATAAAATTTCAAGGAGTTTTTTGTGCTTTAGCTAAGGATATCTTTTTTCAAATTTTATTTTTGTATTAAGAAGTCGTTTTTCAATTATATTTCAACCAACAGCTAAATTAAAACTATCAGTCCAAAAAGTGGCTACCCAAACAATTTTCTAATATTCTTGCAACATAGGATCCATAAAGTGCGAGTCATTTTATTCCTTGAGTTCCTCTATTTTGAAAGTTCACATTCGGAACTTTTAATTAAAGAAAAGGATTCTATTCATTCAATCTTAACCTTTGATGGTATTCTGATTTCCTAAAAAAATTTCATGCTTTGATATAATGGAATTCATTTTCAAGGGCAACCAATGAAGTAGCTTTTTTGAAACTTTGTGACTAAAGATTAAATATAATCAGGTATAAAACCCAGGATCATCAAATTATTTTGCAAGGCTAACCACTCCACGTTAAAAATTCTAAAATTTGGGCTGATCAGGGCTTTCATGTTTCTCATCCATTCTTTATCTTCTAATTCAAGGACAAACTAACTTTTCAAGGCATCAATCCAGAAAAGCAAGAAATCAAATAAAACCTGAATTGTAACGACACTTCAAATCTTGAACTAGTTGACATCAACAATATGAATCTTCTAATCCCTTCCATTATATGTGATCAAACTGTTTATTTCACTGCTCAATAATTGAGATTTTACGTCAAAACTGTATTCTAAGAAATTGAAGGTCTTTGAGACTTCTTTTTAAGTGATTATTATACATCTACCTCGTCCAACTCTAAAACCTTCTAGTGCTACAACGTCACAGCCAATGCCATTAAAAGTTGTAGCTTCGGGGCTTGAAGCGATGAAACAATGCAAGCAAGGGTTATCGCTTGAAAGAAAAGAAAACAAAAGGCAACATAAATCATATTCCTACTCATAATACTACAGTTCAAATTACTAGCTCTTAGGCATCTATAAAGTTTGCTTCCCGTCATGTGAGTTTCAAATGAAACAAATCGAAATGGTAACTTAGATTTACCTACCAGCACTCCAGTAATAACATCTATGAGACGTACATATACATTTCTTCATTGTATTGTTTTTGTCCACATATGTCATTTCTCCGGACGGCACAACACACTAAGAAAGAACTATAAGCCTTCAAGCCCAAAAGATCTGCATCCATGGGGTGAATAGAAGCAAAGAATTTCTGTAATTGTGGCTGTAGGCTTTTTAAAGTGATAGCATCTTGAAAAAGATGGTCAAGGAATTCATAAGTTGCTCTTCAATATACGCAATTTATTTATCTTCTTTTTTCATTATATAGTATGATATATGCCTTTAAAATTTGCTTAATTCTTCTTCTTCTTTTTCTTTTCACGTCCATTTGTGTAGCAAGGATACAAGAATTTACCCGAATATGCTGGTGGATTTTGCAAGAGAAGACAACTTCTACTTTTAATTAAGGATAAATAGCTTGTGTAGTTTAGAAATCAGAAAATGTATTTATTTTCAGACCCCGCTTTGTGAAATTTCACTGGATATGTTGTTGTTGTGTTATCGATTCATTAAGGAAAAAGAACCATAAAAATATTTCTCTTATAGGTACAATACTTGTGTTTTCATTTCTTTGTTGAACTCTATTATCTTTTAACGCCCCGAAAAGGTACGAATAATTTCTTTGGTTGCAAATTATGGTGAATTTAATTTCTTATACGAATATTTCACCAACAGATAGTGAGTCAAATTTTTACTTATATATATATATAATCAAGTTATGTTTTCCATATATATATATATATCAAGTTATGTTTTCCATATATATATATATATCAAGTTATGTTTTCCATTTAATCATGATGTCATGTCATTAATGATGTGGTATGATCATTAAGGTTGAATTTTTTTCGTTTTTACAAAGTCTATTTCTTCGTTAATTAATATGTAGGTATTAGTAAAGATCATTTCATAAATTAATAGGCTCTTTTATGAATGCGCGAAGCGCGGTCAAGTTTTCTAGTTTAAAAATAAAATTAGATAAAAATACCCTTAATCAAAGGAAGGAAAAACTCCAAAACATTATGTCAGGCTCATTTGGTATGTTGGACAAACATAAATAGTTCTGGGATAAAAAAAATAGTACTTTCTTATCCCTTGTTTGCTTACTAATCTAGGTTAAGTTATACCAGAATTAAAAATAATACTAGGATAAGTTATTCATGCCATATGGTGACATAATAGTATCAAAATTAATTATCTCCGGATAAAATACTGAAAATGAAAAAATACCTTGAGGTCTCTCGAAAATACTCTCCACTTTCTCCAGAAACATACTAGAATCATTTACACTTTCTCCCGTTGTCGATGATCAGGAACCAGAAAAGAGGTAACTTCAAAGGAAACAAACTAAAGAGATAACTTAGATCTTATAATTACAAGCAATACTGGAGTTCAAATTGGATACATATAAAGTTATCTTTCCGTCATGCGACTTTCAACGGAAATCAAGACAAAGCGGTAACTTACATCTACTTACAAGCATACACTACCAACAATCCAGTAAGACAAACATCTATGAGATAGCCAGATACATATCAACTAACTTTATTCCGTTATCCATGATCAGGAACCAGCAAATTATCGAGAAAACGAGCACCCATAAATTTCTTCATCATGAAGACTCTTAGGACGGCGTGCCTTCATTCTTTTTAGACGCATTGCTCACTTCACGAACTGTTGCATTGTAAATTTCGTTAACTGCCCTACCACCTGCACATGAAAATACAGCTTACACTATACTAAGTTAATTTCTCCAGAATTTCATTGATTTATTGGTAATAATTCATTAGATGACAACACATTTGTTCACTTCCCCAATTTCAATTTAGAGTTTAACTACTTCATTTGCAAGTGTATGCAATTATATCTTTTGTGAATTATTCAAAATTTTAATCTAAGTTAAAACTACAAACTAACAATGATTATCACATACCAGTGTTCAGGTCAGTTCGCGTGCATCTAAATTATTCCACCAAATACCTTCTACCTCAAACGCATACTACATTTTGTCTCATTTTACGCTGCACTAGTTATTTTGGTAGTAAAGAATTCTTTGATCATAAATTTTTCAAATGCTTTTCTATTAAAGATAACTATGAGTCAGACTAGTTTTTGTGTAAAATCTGAATACATATTTTGTGTCTCTAAAAGTTAAATGACCCATATCCAATTTTACACTGAAAATCATATGTTCTGACCATGGTACTCAAATTCCGTCTCCTTTTTCTCTGGGGTCTTGGGGTGGTGGTGGGGGGGGGGGGGGCAACTACACTTAGTTTCACTTATGAATTATGTAAAGATAAAAAAAAATTAAAAAAAAGAAGCAAAAACTACGCTCTATGTCTATCTTTGAAAATATTTACGCCACGTAGCTCATACTTTGGGTATAAACACCCAATTTAGCCCATATTTGTGTATAAGCATCTTTTATACAATATTATACACTTTATACAAGATTGATACATTATGTATAATGCTTTTCCCGAGGTATAATATTGTATAGCGGGCTACATGACGTAAATATTTTCAAAAGCTGTATATCTTTGAAAATTTCCCCAGCAATCATTTTTGTAAGTGAAAACAGAGCCAGAGAACAAAAGGAAAAAAAGGTCGGTGTTCATCGAAGGTGATTTGAAAGAAAAAGAAACCGATTTATTAACTCAAATTTCATTAATCTGCCCCTAATTCGATATTAAATTGAGTGCATGTACATTGTACTATGATTTTGGGGTTTTGTAAATGAGAAGGGAGCAAATTACCAGGAATGTTGTTGGCTAATTCTTTAGCGGCAAAAAAGGCAGTAAGTTTAAGGAACTTGATCATCTTATCCCTGCCTTCCTCATCGGGCACAGACTGACCAAGCATCTGCACACCGGAACAAACGAAGTCCCATATTCCCATTTTTTTTTCCCTTTGCTCTTTCCTCAGAAAATAGGATGACTAATAGAAAAAAAGGTACTGCACTGTCACTGGAAAAAGGAGAACCAAACTTTGTGCTTTTATACTGGTCTACTTGTATTCTTGGAAATTTGCAATGGTTGTGTCACGTCCCAAAATACCCGTTAGTCGTAATTGCACCCAACAAACACCACTCGCCAGGTGAACCATATATCATACCCTTAATTATTTACGAAAGTACTAAAAGAAAATAAGTGCAGGTCCAACAACGCTATTAATGATAAAAATACGAAATAGTCGCCAACTAAATCTATAATTGATTTATGAAAATCAACCAACGCTAAGATAAAAAGAATCTCTAGCCCACATCCACGTTAAGACCATTGAGCATCTAACAGAGTTACATGAGTTTGAATGTCGAGCATGTAAACCCAAAATAAAAGGAATAACTAGATAAAGCTGAAATGGCTGCCTCCACGAACAATGCGGTGGCTCACCTCAGCAACAAAATCCACTCATGAAATCTTCAACCACCAGCCTCGTTCTCAACGACAGTATCTGCATGGACATGCAGGTAAGGAGTGAGTTATACATAAATATAACCCAGTAAGATCCTCGACCCGCCACTTTAAATATCCCTGGAATAAGTGTTAGAAAATACTGTCACACCCCGATCTCACTAGGGTGTGATGGGCACCCGACCCCGTAACCGGAGCCGAGCGAACCCACTGACTCTTACTACGTACAATTTTTTTTTTTTTTAAATCTTTACGTCGAGCATACATAATAAGATTGCTGAAAAATTCCTTTGTTGCTTTTAAATCAAATAAATTATGTAACTGTACAAAACTTGTGTCATAGTACAAACTGACTCCCGAAACCCACGGCTGCGTCTGCAAAGTCTCTAACTTCAAACAAGACATCATAGCATAGCACGCTGACTCGGCGACACTCCAGAACAAATGGAGTTTGCCAACTTCGCCGGAACATCTTCTATAGTGGAGTCTGATCGTCTGGGTGTACCTGCGCGGCATGAAACGCAGCCCCCGAAAAAAAAAAGGGTCAGTACGAGCATTGTACTGAGTATGTAAGGCATGAATAGTAACATAATAGGAGATATAGCGATGAGTAGCAACATAGTAAAAATGTACCCATAAGTAACAACAGGATGGAACTGTAGAACATGTCATGTGCTGTAAAAGTGATCTGTACATCTGAGTGCCTCTTAAGGCGGAGTCATGCATGCCACCGTTACCTTTACATACGTGCGTAATCGTCCGAGTCACATGATCTCATAACCGATCGAATCGCGTAATATCATTGCGTCCGTCGGCCTCCCGCGTCCGGGTAATAATCTCTTGCGGCACCACTAGTGGGGTCGTGCCCGCCAATAGGCCCGGTGTATTATATGCGGACCACTACGCCTATCGTAGTGGCGGTCGTGCCCGCCCTCTAGGCCAGTGTAACATCAATAGCCGCCGCCGTGGCGGTGACATGCCCGGCCATCTGTAGGCCGGTAGCGTCCATCATAAGCATGCATTGGAGCCCAATCAAAAGCTATAATTTTATCGGAGTGACGTAAGGTCGGGGAACCTCCGATTGCATTATGGAGTAATCGTGATCGTCATGTCTCACCTTGAAGGAACTAGTGTTATAAGGCGAGACTAACAAACAAGGATAACATCACGGGAAAACATAAAAACGGGATCATAACATATCATTTCACATACTTTGAAACCTTTAAAATAGTCATTATCCAAAAATAGCTTAACACTTCATATCGTCGTATTCGTGGTAAAGACATATCCTTGACATGTTCATCATAGACGTTTCTTCATATCGGGCATCATCATTGTCATCATAAAACCATAGTCGTCGTTTTAGTCATAAAAACTATCAAAAACGTAAAACTAGGATTTTGGAGAAAAATGAATATTTTTGAAAACATTTATAAACTTTTAAGAAGAAAAGTCATGTTTTAAAATCACAATTTCTAACTTTTGAAAATAAGGGCGTTATGGGAGCATTTATAAGGTTACACCATATGATTCATGCCATAGAAAGAAAGAGCTTAGCCTTAACATACCTGCGCCGCGCCTTACTAGCTACGCTTATTCGTCCAACTTGTTGTCGCTAGTCTACAGTCAAGACAATTAACGCAATTGTTAGGTTCATTATCATATGCCTCTCTTAATCCTTCAAATACATTTACTTATAATCGTCAAATTTCGGCAGCATTTCCGTAAATACACCGTCCCGAGAATATGGCTCGGCCCAATTCATCCATTAACAACAATCCGAGAATTCAACTCGGCCAAACCAACAACAATGCCAACAATCTTACTAACAACATTCCATTCATACTCAATTCAATTCAATTCAATTAATTCACATAATCTTTCAACAACTCAATCAACATTTTACTTTACCGAGACCTTCCAATTTCACAACAACCATACATGTCATCATTTATATACGTTAACTTCAACAACACCCTTCATTCAACGCCACATAATCCACAATGGCAACAACTAGAATATCAAATTACATCAATTTACCACAACTTACCAAATTCTCTATCATTCGGCCACAACACTTTTCACATAGATTTTCATGAATTTTCATTCATTTTCATACATTACAATAGCAACCAAACTACTAAATAAAATTAATTCTCACTCTACACATACTACTATATTCGGCCACACTACAACATCCATATTTTCCATGAATTTTCCATGTTTTCTATTCATCACCACAACAAGCAACACACTACATGAAATGGATTCAATCTTCCAAAACAGCCCACAATACTACAAATTCAACACGAGTCGTCAAGCATCCATTTTACGTCATAATATTCTCAACAACACCACTAGAACGCTAAATTACATTAATTCATCTTTGCTACACAAACATCCTATATATTCGGCCAACATCCATACATATACAACATCATGAATTTCATCCGCTTCCACACGCTACAACACGTCCAAAACATGCATAAAACATGTAAAAGAGGATAGAACCTTACCTTTTCTTCAACTTCCCACTTGGTGTAGGATTGGTGCATGACACCAAACATCCTTCTACTTGCTTCAACACTTACACCATGTTGTAGAGGACCCTCAAATTGATAGGAAAACTAGGAGAAAAATATTTTTCTTGCTTTCTCCCTCATGGCACCCATTCGGCCAAGGCTTGGCCGAATGGCTCTCCCATTTTTTTTTCTTTCTTTCTTTCTTGCTTTCTTTCTCTCCTTGTTCAAATATGAACACCCCTCTTATATATATATATATATATTGCATGCATGTGAGGGGCACATGCCCCCTCTCTAGATTTTTATTTTCTTTTCCCTTCCTTTTTATTTTCTAGAATTTTCTTATTTTTCCATGGCAAGGATGACTTATTATTATTCTTTTTGTCATCATTTTCATTTCATTTGTTTCTAGAAATTCCTTGAAATAACAAAGAAGACTTGGTTGTCTTCCTATGTACACTTTAGCCCTTCAAGAATTTTTTGAACTTTTAGTGAAATTACCATTTTGCCCCTTGACTTCCACAATATTACAATGGGCCTTTTGCGAATTTTCTCTTTTTACCCTTAACCTTTCTCAACATTTCCATACTACCATTGCTCCCGCATAATATTCTAACAACCCGCACATTAAAATTATTTTAGAACATATTCTTGCCCTTAACTTCTCACCATTGTCTCGCAACATCCGAACGTACGAAATACGGGCCGTAACATCCTCCTTTAGAACATTCGTCCTCGAATGTTCAACTGACCTTATGGGCGTGATAATACTCCGGGAGGGTTCCTTTTATAGCTGCTCTTTCCTTTATGCCCATTCCTTATCCTTTTACCTCGTTTTCCTTATAATCGAACTCCTCGACCTTTTCATGAGTCCTTGTTCGATATCATAGGTTTTCTAATTCTATCGGACCAACGCATCTACCTTGTCTTTCTCAGACCATCTCTTTTCTGTTACCGTTTATCACCACACCTTATCGGAAACCATGTTTGAGTACGCAATCTTTATTTAACGATCCAATGCGGCCGTAGGCTATTCCTTTATCCTCAGGTCTATCTCTTAGTATACTCATTGTTAGTTCGTTTCTACTTCCTTCCCAAGTATTCTTGCGACACACCGACATATTTTTGTACTCTGATTCCAAACTAATAGATTTCCTCTTCTGACACTTGATAGTGTTGCAATTCCTTTTTAGGCCCAATATAATATGGTCTCCCCCCCTTTTGGGGGCTCCTTATATGCTAACCGCCTTCGAGTACCTTCTTCCTCTTGCTATTTCTTCATATGGGTCCTAAAGCTCGTGAACTATTCCTTTCTAACACATAGATCTCGTCCTTTCCTAGATCATCCTCTCATAACAGTTCTTCCATGCCTGAGGCAACCATACTAGTATGGTCATACATTTATTCCTTCATATATCTTTCAAGGCCAAAGTCTTATCATATCGTCGCTAAACTTAATCACTCTTTTTCTTACTTCACACTGCCTTATCTTAGTCACTATTCCTTCCGCCTTGCTTATCAAAATCGGTCCTTCAACCTCGTACACTTCTTTCCTGTTTCCTTTTATCACTTTCTATTCCTTTTCACATGTCTACTTTGAGTCCTTACCCAAACAATCTCGCGCTTTGCCGGTAATTTCTCTCGGGAGCCTCCTCATCGAGGTTTCTTACCTTTGGCCTCCTTTCGACACTTTGTTCTCTTTGCTTTCCACTAACACACTCTTTCCTTCCCAACTATCACCATATTAGACCCTCCAGCCTTAATCCATAACAAAATAATGACAAACTTTCCTTGTAGTACTTATATCATCCACTTTTCGTCACTTGGGCTTCGGTTCCCTTACTTGACTAATGCCTTCCTTACCGTAGCGCCGGTCGCTGGGACTCCCGTATCCATCGACATAATCATATGTATAATATTCTATACATTCATACACACATATATATATATATACTATCAACTAACCCACAAAATACTTTCAAACATTGTTCAAGCCTATCCAACTTTCCCGGGTTATGATACACTTTTTGTCTCCTCACCGAGCTAGTCTGCCTCGCCTCACGCAACCTCTTAAGGTTTCTAGCCATTCCATACACTCTGGTTTTCCTTAGGTTACTCTAATCTCTCATTCGTCTCTTATACTTAAATTTATGGAATTCCTTCATACTTCCCAGGGGGGTCACCCATCCTCCCACCTTAGCACGCTTAATCTCGACACTCTGGTGGGATTCGGTGCCTTAATGCCGATATAATCGCGTCCATTTTCTCATATGACCTTTATTACATAATTTAAGGCAAGTCGAAGCCTCACAGCTTCCAAAACATTTTCGTAATACGTCCTTTCTTTTACATTTACCGCTTTACCCTTTTCTCTTCTCGATATTCACTTTCTGCCTGTGCATGACTATCTCTGTCCGGCTCCCCGCTCCACGTAACGGAACAAATATATCAGTCGGTCCTACCTCTTTCGACGTCCATATCATCATTCGCCTCTTTCCACCGATACTGGGCGCCTGCAGAAATCAACGATGAGTATAAGAAATTTTATTTCCTATGACTTGGCTCTATCTCACGATCTAATGAAAGAAAAAAGGTCAACCATCCCTAGATGCCCCCGCGACCTCTCGTTTATAAATGTGGCCGGCTTCACACCCATAAACAGACTCGGACACGACTTGCGTACATCCCTTAGACCGACCCGCTCGATACCACTTTGTCACAACCCGATCTCACTAGGGTGTGATGGGCACCGACCCGTAACCCAGAGCCGAGCGAACCACCTACTTCTTACTACGTACAATTTTTTTTTTTTTTTAAATCTTTACGTCGAGCATACATAATAAGATTCTTTGAAAATTCCTTTGTTGCTTTTAAATCAAATAAATTATGTAACTGTACAAAACTTGTATCATAGTACAACCGACTCCGAAAACCCACTCCCAACACCCAACTGCGTACGCAAAGTCTCTAACTTCAAACAAGACATCATAGCATAGCACGCTGACTCGGCGACACTCTAGAACAAATGGAGTTTGCCAACTTCGCCGGAACATCTTCTATAGTGGAGTCTGATCGTCTGGGTGTACCTGCGCGGCATGAAACGCGACCCCGAAAAGGGGGTCGCACGAGCATGACCGAGTATGTAAGGCATGAATAGTAACATAATAGGAGATATAGCGATGAGTAGCAACATAGTAAAAATGTACCCATAAGTAACAACAGATGGTGTAGAACATGTCATGTCTTGTCAGAAAAGTGATTGTACATCCGAGTGCCTCTTAAGGCGGAGTCATGCATGCTATCGTTACCTTTACATACGTGCGTAATCATTCGAGTCACATGATCTCTTATTCTTGACCTGAATCGCGTAATATCATTAGCCCGCGTCCGGGCCTCCCGCGTCCGGGGGGTAATAATCTCTTTTGCGCACCACAGTGGGGGTCGTGCCGGCCAATAGGCCATATGTAATATATACGCAGCACCATCTACGCCTATCGTAGTGGCGGTCGTGCCGCCCTCTAGGCCGTTGTAACATCCAATAGCGCCGCCGTGGCGGTGACATGCCCGGCCATCTAGGCCAGTGTAGCGTCCATCATAAGCATGCATTGGAGCCCAATCAAAAGCTATAATTTTATCGGAGTGATGTAAGGTCGGGAACCTCCGATTGCATTATGGAGTAATCGTGATCGTCATGTCTCACCTTGAAGGAACTAGTGTTATAAGGCGAGACTAACAAACAAGGATAACATCACGGGAAAACATAAAACAGGATCATAACATATCATTTCACATACTTTGAAACCTTTAAAATAGTCATTATCCAAAAATAGCTTAACACTTCATATCGTCGTATTCGTGGTAAAGACATATCCTTGACATGTTCATCATAGACGTTTCTTCATATGGGCATCATCGTTGTCATTATAAAATCATTTTCATCGTTTTAGTCATAAAAACTATCAAAAACGTAAAACTTAGATTTTTGGAAAAAAAAATTGAATTTTTTTGAAAACATTTATAAACTTTTTAAGAAGAGTCACGTTTTAAAATCACAATTTCTAACTTTTGAAAATAAGGGCGTTATGGGAGCATTTATAAGGTTACACCATATGATTCATGCCATAGAAAGAAAGAGCTTAGCCTTAACATACCTGCGCCGCGCCTTACTAGCTACGCTTATTCGTCCAACTTGTTGCCGCTAGTCTGATCCAAGACGATTAACGCAATTGTTAGGTTCATTATCATATGCCTCTCTTAATCCTTCAAATACATTTACTTATAATCTGCCGAAATTTCGGCAGCATTTCCCCTGTAAATACACCGTCCCGAGAATATGGCTCGGCCCAATTCATCCATTAACAACAATCCGAGAATTCAACTCGGCCAAACCAACAACAATGCCAACAATCTTACTAACAACATTCCATTCATACTCAATTCAATTCAATTCAATTAATTCACATAATCTTTCAACCGCTCAATCAACATTTTACTTTACCCGAAACCTTCCAATTTCACAACAACCATACATGTCATCATCATTTATATACGTTAACTTCAACAACACCCTTCATTCAACGCCACATAATCCACAATGGCAACAACTAGAATATCAAATTACATCAATTTACCACAACTTACCAAATTCTCTATCATTCGGCCACAACACTTTTCACATAGATTTTCATGAATTTTCATTCATTTTCATACATTACAATAGCAACCAAACTACTAAATAAAATTAATTCCTCACTCCTACACATACTACTATATTCGGCCACACTACAACATCCATATTTTCCATGAATTTCCCATGTTTTCTATTCATCACCACAACAAGCAACAAACTACATGAAATGGATTCAATCTTCCAAAACAGCCCGCAATACTATAAATTCAACACGAGTCGTCAAACATCCATTTTACGTCATAATATTCTCAACAACACCACTAGAACGCTAAATTACATTAATTCATCTTTGCTACACAAACATCCTATATATTCGGCCAACATCCATACATACACAACATCATGAATTTCATCCGCTTCCACACACTACAACACGTCCAAAACATGCGTAAAACATGTAAAAGAGGATAGAACCTTACCTTTTCTTCAACTTTCCACTTGGTGTAGGATTGGTGCATGACACCAAACATCCTTCTACTTGCTTCAACACTTGCACCATGTTGTAGAGGACCCTCAAATTGATAGGAAAACTAGGAGAAAAATATTTTTCTTGCTTTCTCCCTCATGGCACCCATTCGGCCAAGGCTTGGCCGAATGGCTCTCCCATTTTTTTTTTCTTTCTTTCTTTCTTGCTTTCTTTCTCTCCTTGTTCAAATATGAACACCCCTCTTATATATATATATATATATTGCATGCATGTGAGGGGCACATGCCCCCTCTCTAGATTTTTATTTTCTTTTCCTTTCCTTTTTATTTTCTAGAATTTTCTTATTTTTCCATGGCAAGGATGACTTATTATTATTTATTATTATTCTTTTTGTCATCATTTTCATTTCATTTGTTTCTAGAAATTCCTTGAAATAACAAAGAAGACTTGGTTGTCTTCCTATGTACACTTTAGCCCTTCAAGAATTTTTTGAACTTTTAGTGAAATTACCATTTTGCCCCTTGACTTCCACAATATTACAATGGGCCTTTGCGAATTTTCTCTTTTTACCCTTAACCTTTCTCAACATTTCCATACTACCATTGCTCCGCATAATATTCCTAACAACCCGCACATTAAAATTATTTTAGAACATATTCTTGTCCTTAACTTCTCACCATTGTCTCGCAACATCCGAACGTACGAAGTACGGGCTATAACAAATACAAACACACACCAAGCACAAAATATTACGCACATGAATATATCATTATATAATAGCAACCAAGGGTCAAACCACTATTTATCAAGTATATTATATATCTCAACACAATTTACACTAAGGACGTCATAAACAAGTATAGCTAAAGAATTAACCAACACCATGAATCCACGACAACATACACAATGTGCCAAATATGTCGGGAAGCATACACAATGCTAAGGGAAGCATACACAATGCCCCAATATCATCAAGAAGCATACAAAATGCTAAGGGAAGCATACACAATGCCCCAATATCGTGGCTCACAGCTGTATCACATCACAAAACAATTTATAAAGAGAGTTTTAGATAATTTAAAAATAAAGTATATGCAGCTGGCCTTAGGGGACCACCTATTCTCGCCAACACACGCCGCCCCCCAACACATGGACTAAAAAGACAAAACATATTTTTAAAACGGGTTTTGAAAAGCAAGTACCCAAAGCTTAAAGTCTCACTTACCTCACACTCACAATTCAAGCACACTTCCCAATAAATCAAAACTGCGTTCTCGAGTCTCCGGATTGCCTAAAACTACACAAAAATGCATTTAGAATGGTCAAAACCCTTAGGGTAAACCACTTCTAAATTTTTAGAGGCTTAAACGGTTAAAGTCAAATTTTAAAGGACGAAAATGCCCTCTGGTCAATGATATATAGAAGTCTAAAATCCGACACTATTTGCCCTTTCAAATCAATGATTTTGATTTAAGAATCCTAGAGCTGAACTTTCTCAATTCCTCAAAATATCCCCATATTTTCTCCATAAAGATTCACCCATAATTATATAATAAACTTAAATAAAATATTAGAGTCATTACCTTGATGATTTGGGATGAAAGTTCTTATTTTTATCCCTTCTTTTCCTTTCTTTTTCTCCCTTTTTTTTTTCCACTGGTTTTTCTCCATCTGTTGCTTGCTCTCTTTTATTTTCCTTTCATCTTTGTACAATTAATCCTCTGATGGTCTAACTTTTGAAGTCTTTAATTTCTTTTGTTTTCCTTTTCCTTTTTGGGCTTGGCCCACTAAATTCCTTCTTTTCAATTTTCTTTTTAATTCTAATTTCGAATTTCTTTTCTTTTTTAATTCCTTTTAGCTAAAATTACCAAATAAATCCTTATTTAAAAAATTGGGTTATTACATTCTTCACCACTTAAAATAACGCTCGTCCTCGAACGGATCTAGATCATACCTGTCGCGTCAAATAAATGAGGATATTTATCTCGCATGTCCTCCTCGGACTCCCAAGTAGCCTCCTCGGTTGGGTGATTACGCCATTTCACTTGATCGAAGCTACTTTCGACCTCAATTGTCGCACTTGCCTATCAAGAACAGATATCAGGCCCTCCTCATAAGTCAAATTCTCATCGAGCTCCACATCCTCCTCGGGTCGAATCTTATGGCTATCATCACCAACATATCGTCTGAGCATAGACACGTGAAATACAGGATGAACAGCAGACAATTTTGGAGGTAAAGCAAGTCTATATGCCACTAACCCAATTCGATCCAAAATCTCATAAGACCGATATACCTAGGGCTTACCTTGCCCTTCCGACCAAATCTCATAACTCCTTTCATAGGTGAAACTTTAAGAAGACTTTTTCACCCTTCACGAACTCCACATCACGAACTTTCTTATCTGCATAGGGCTTCTGTCTGCTTTGTGTTGTCTTAAGTCGTTCTCGCATCATCGCTACTTTCTCGAAGGCTTGCTGAACCAAATCTGGACCTAACAGTCGTGCTTCGCCCGGTTCGAACCATCCGACTGGTGAACGACACTTGCAACCATATAGATCCTCAAACGGCGCCATCTGTATACTCGATTGTTAGCCGTTATTATAAGCAAACTCTACCAAAGGCAACTGATCGTCCCAATGACCACCAAAATCAATCGCGCAAGCTCTAAGCATGTCCTCCAAAATCCGAATTACTCGCTCGCACCGTCGACCGCCTTGTGGATGAAAAGTCGTACTCAACTCGACTCCGTGAACCCAACGACTTCTGAAAAGACTTCCAAAACTCAGCAGTAAATTGTGCACCTCGATTAGATGTTATAGTAATGGGCACACCATGAAGTCGAACTATCTCACGGTGGTAAATATTCGCTAACTGCTCTACGGTATGAGTAACCCGAATCGGTATAAAATGAGCGAATTTTGTGAGTCTATCCATAATCACCTCCGCATTGAGTCATGTTTCTTGAAAGTATTCGTAAAACCAACTACGAAATCCATCGTAATCCTTTCCCACTTCCACTGGATAATTAAGTTTTGCATTACTCTACCGCGGGTTTTTGATGTTCATATTTAACCCGCCGATAACCCCAGCAACTAGCCACATGTTTCAAAATATCGCCTTCATACCTTTCCACCAATATAATCCACGCAAGTCTTCGGGTACATCTTCGTAGCACTCGGGTGGATGGAGTATCGCGAGCTATGAGCCTCTTCAAGAATTGGTTGCTTCACATCACCCACCATAGGAATACACAGTCTACTATGACAACGTAACACTCCTTCGCCATCAATAGAGAATGTTTAGCGCCCCTATTTCGCACTCGATCTTGTAGTCTAGCAAACAGGGATCTTCATATTGGCAAGCCTTGACGTGTCCCACTAAGAACGATTGTGCAAGGCATACCTGCAAGTAACCTGCCCTGCACTGTATGATCAATCCGAACTCCGCAGTTGGCTAATGCCTGAATATCCTTAGCCATAGGTCGTTCTTCAGCAGTAAATCGGGCCAAGCTGCCCATAGACTTTCTACTCAAGGCGTCTACCACCACAATCGCCTTACCAAGATGATACAAAATAGTAAGATCATAATCGTTAAGTAACTCTAACCACCGTCGCTGTCTCAAATTCACATTTTTTTGCTTAAATATGTATTGTAGACTCTTGTGATCAGTATAAATTTCACGGCTCACCATAAAGATAGTGACGCCAGATCTTGAGTGCAAATACAATTGCAGCCAATTCTAAGTCATGAGTTGGATAATTCTTCTCATGTTTCATTAGTTGTCGAGACGCATAAGCTATCACCTTGCCATTCTGCATCAAGACACAACCCAACCCGCCTCGAGTTGCATCATAATAAACGGTGAAACCACCCTCATCGCAGTAAGGTCAAAACGAGCCGTAGTCAACGCATTCTTTAATTTCGAAAACTTTCCGAACATTCATCCGACCATTGAATACCACACCTTTGAGTTAAACGTGTCAACGGAGTGGTTATCTTCGAAAACCCTCCATAAACCTTCTCCGAATATCCGCCTAGTCCTACGAAGTCGCGTATCTTGCGGGAGCAGCTGGCCGAGGCCAATCTCGAACCGCTTCAATTTTCTTTGAATCAACTTGAATCCCATCTCGAGACACCACGTGTCCTAGAAAGGAAACGGTGCCCAACCGTAATTCACATTTTGAGAACTCGGGCATAAAGCTCTCGTTCTTGGGCAAGCGTTCGTAGCACAATTCTCAAGTGTTGTCCATGTCGAGCCTCACTCCAAGAAAGAGATCAAAATATCATCAATGAACACAATCACAAAATGGTCTCAGTATGGCTTGAATACCCTGTTAATGAGGTCCATAAATGTTGTGGATGCATTAGTCAACCCGAAGGACATCACCAAAAATTCAAAATGCCCATATCTGGTCCGAAAAGCTGTCTTGGAGTTATCTTTGATATTGATTCTCAGCTGATGATAACCTGATCTCAAGTCAATTTTGGAAAAATGAGTAGCACCCAGCAGCTGATCAAACAAATCATCAATACGAGGCAATGGATACTTATTCTTGATCGTCGTCTTGTTCAGTTGCTTGTAGTCAAAGCACATTCTCATCGTGCCATCTTTTTTTTTCACAAATAACACAGGTGCACCCCAAGGCGATACACTAGGCTTAATGAACCCCTCATCAAGTAGCTCTTGGAGTTGAACCTTCGCCTTCAACCCGCCCAGAGTCATACGATATGGAGGAATAGAGATAGGTCGAGTCCCTAGAACTAAATCAATACCGAACCTCGATTTCTCTCATCGTGGGTAAAGCCGGTAAATCCGGAAACACATCCGCAAATTCGCGAACAATAAGAACACTATCAATAGCAACATTCTCCCCTCGAGTATCATGAATGGTAGCAATAAAACCCAAACACCAATGGTTAATCATTCGGCGTGCGTTTACATAAGATATTATTTTTCCTTGAGTCACAGGAGTCATGCCTTTCCACTCTAAAGGTTCTCCGAGAAATTTAAAACGTATAAGCTTAGCATAGCAATCAACCGATGCATAACATGAGGCCAACCAATCCATGCCCATAATCACATCGAAAGTGGACATCGGTAACACATATAGATCAACTACGATATCCCTGCACTGAACAAATATCACACAATCTCGATAAACTCTATCCACTCATATACTCTCCCCCACTGGGGTTTCTACCGCACATGGCACATTAATAGACTCAACTCCCCGTTCTAAGAATAAAGCAAAAGAAGGAGAAACATATGAATATGTAGAACCAGGATCAATAAGAGCATATGCACTATGAGAACCGATAGTAATAATACCTGTGACTACTACATTAGATGCCTCGACATCCTGTCTGGTCATAGCAAAGAATCTCGGCGGTCCACCTGCTCCCTGAGCAACCTGTGCACCTCGTCGACCCCGTCCACGGTGCACCCCCCCGAGCGTCCTAGCCGGGCCGAATCTCGACACCGTAGTAGTTCCCCGCGGGCCGTGTACCAGTCGACTAGAACCGTAGACTCTTTAGATGATTTAGCAATATGCCCCTTTTCACCACAAGTAAAACAAGCCCCATCTCCGCCCTAAAGCAATGACCACCGTGATTTCTACCAGCGTTTAGAACACCCCTGATGATACTCGACCGATATGAGCTACTACCCTTCTTTGCACCGTCGGCCCCGTCGCCTAGCCGAATAACCACCAACATCGCACCACCGATTCCGACCGAGCAGGTCCGGATTGCCTATGATAAAAACCACTTCGCCCCCGCATACGTTAATTACCAAACCCACCTGTGTTACGTGGCTATTTGCTTTCACGCTCAATTTTGTCCATTTCTAGATAGGACTCGTAACGGAGAGGAGTGTCAACTACATTTGAATAGATACCATATCGCACATCTCGTACTACAGGACCACGATAGCGACGCTCAAGTCCATCCACAAAATCATCTCACCTTCACTCTCGGATCCTCAACCAAAGAAGGCACATACTTGGATAAATCAGTAAACTTGGCCTCATATATCCGTAATGGTCATAGTTCCTACCGCGATTATCAACCGACGTCTCATGTCATCTCGCTTTGCTTAACGGAATAAACTATCCAAATAGTGCGAAAATTTCGACCAAGTAATAGGTGGTAACCCCCCGTTTTTTGTCTACCTCTTCGAATCGAAATCCACCAAGACTCTACACCCCGAGAAAAAAAAAAGTGGCAAATTCCACACCACGAGTCTCCTTCACCCCCAACGCATAGTCAATATCTTTTCACAACGATCAATGAACTCTCGAGGTTTAATAATATGGCATCCATCTCTCGTGGCTTAAGATCCATGAAATTCTTAAACTCCTTCGGATTGCCCCGTAGACCGGACAACCTATCGAGGGGCCAACTCGCGTGTCCGATTAGCCGCAACATTCAACCGAACTTCGAGCTTGTGCTTTCGAAAATACGAGGACCTCGAAAGTCCACTGCCATGATTGACGCCAATGCCTCCAACACATTCAATAACCGATCACCACATCCGCGGCAAAGCAATAATAAAGTAGGTAAATAACCGGGTGCTTCATGGAGGTTCTCAACCACTTGTTCTTGCATTTGCTCCGACGCAACTCAAGGCGAGCCCCATTCACAACTTCAAAGCCGAGGGTGGCACCGAGTCCTAGTCCGAGCCTAGTCCGACGAGCTCTAGCTTGGCTACCACCCAGTAGTACTCTATCTAGCACCACGCGCATGAAGACGCGCGTTTTAGCCATCATGAAATAAATATTACAAGGTTAGACTTGATTCAACTCATGCACGAATAAGGAATGAAAGAAGTGAAAACTTCCAGATGTTCAAAAGCAGCTCTTCAAGGTCATAAGTATGGGCGCCACATACCCATGAACAAGACTCACTAAACACTCGCTCCACGACCCTAGACTTAAAGCCTAAGCTCGATACCAACTTTGTCACGTTCCAAAATACCCGCAAGACGTGATTGGCACCTAAAGAACACCACCCGCTGTGCGAACCATATATCATACCCGTTAATCATTTACGAAAGCACTAAAAGAAAATAAGGTAAGGTGTCCAACAACGCTTATTAATGATAAAAATACGAAATAGTCGCCAACCAAATCTATAATCGATTTATAAAACCAACCAACGCTAAGATAAAGAGAATCTCTAGCCCACATGCCTCGCTAAGACGATATCCCAAGAGTTACATGAGTTTGAATTTCGCGTACGTAAACCAAAATAAAAGGAATAACTAGAAATAAACTAGATAAAGTTGCGGGTTACCTCCACGAACAACGCGTGTGGCTCAAAGAACAATATCCACTCATGAAATCTTCAACCACCAACCCAAAGCCGCATGGATATAAAAGCAGTTATACATAAATATAACCCTGTAAGATCCTAAACTACTTTAAATACCCCCGGAATAAGTATTAAAAATACAAACACACTCCAAGCAAATATTATGACATGAATATATCATTATATCAAAGAACTAAGACTCAAACCACTATTTATCACGATTATATATTCAACACAATTTACACTAAGGATATGTCATAAACGGCGCTTGAATTAATCAACGACCATGAATCCACGACAACATACACAATGAACATCCATAGACAATGCTAAGGAAGCATACACAATATACATAAATATAACACTCAGGGAAGCATACACAATGCCCTAATATCATGGCTCACTTTTAAATATCATCACAAAATAAATAAGTTTTAGTTATTTGAAGTATATAAGGACCAAACACACTAAACAAGCACAAAACATATTTTTAAAACGGGTTTTGAAAAGCAACATGAATATAATCATTATATAATCAAGCACGTTTCAACCACACAAACGGAAGAATGCTCAAACTTTAGGGTAAACTATCTATATCTTTAAGTATCAAATTTTATATATGTGTTCAAAACACAAACATATGTTTTCGGAAGGCCTTAACGAGAGGATTCCAATGATATATAGAAGTCTAAATCCGACACTATTTGCCCTTTCAAATCAATGATTTTGAATTAACTAAACTTTCAATGCTCAAAATATCCCCATATTTTCACCGTAAAGATTCACCCATAATTATGTAATAAACTTAAATAAAAGATTAGAATCATTACCTTGATGATTTGGGATGAAAGTTCTTATTTTTATCCCTTCTTTTCCTTTCTTTTTCTCCCTTTTTTTTTCCACTGTCTTTTCTCCCTCTGTTGCTTGTTCTCTTTTATTTTCCTTTCAGCTTTGTACAATTAATCCTTCATATCTGATGGTCTAACTTTTGAAGTCTTTAATTTCTTTTTTTTTTTTTTCCTTTTCCTTTTTCCTTTTCCTTTTTGGGCTTGGCCCACGAAATTCTTCTTTCAATTTTCTTTTTAATTCTAATTTCAATTTCTTTTTCTTTTTTTAATTCCTTTTAGCTAAAATTACCAAATAAACCCTTATTTAAAAAATTGCTATTAAGTTTCTCTTGATTTTCTTTTTAACCACAATGTCATGCAATTTGGAATCATTATTTTGATTTTAAAGGAGTGTTTGTTTATGAAATTTGCATAAATTTTATGATTTCAAATCTCAAATTCTTTTAAAAGTAGTATCTGGGATTCCAAATCATAATTTCAAAATTTTTGGAAAACAAAAGACTCTTTTTTTTTTAAATCATTAGTTAATTGAGATTTATTGGATTGATTAACTTAGATTGGTGAAAACAAATGAACAAATAGCTAATTATTTGACCACTAAATAATATTTAATCGTTATCTCAAAATTATTCAGGGAGTGCTAAAATAAAATTTATATAAAATAATCCTATTTGAATCACAAAGAACTCAGGAATATTTTATGGTACTTTAAACCGCCAAACATTTAAACTCTAGCAATATTTCTTGGAATTTGAACTATGATATCTCAAAACTCGACGAAAATATCAGGATTTTTTAGTATATATTTTTCCTGGAGTTTGAAATATGTCACTCAATTTTTTAATGGAGTTTGAATTTAGTAGTGTAGTCCAAACTCCACCGAACTTCATGAAAAATTCTTGAAGTTCAAATTCTAATGAAATTTCAAGGAGTTTTTTGTGCTTTAGCTAAGGATATCTTTTTTCAAATTTTATTTTTGTATTAAGAAGGGGTTGTTTTTTCAATTATATTTCAACCACCATCTAAATTATAAATATCAGTCCAAAAAGTGGTTAGTCCAAACAATTTTATGATATTCTTAATACATAGGATCCATAAAGTAAGAACCATTTTATTCCTTGAGTTCCTCTATTTTCAAAGTTCACATTCGGAACTTTTAATTAAAGATAAAAGGATTCTATTCGTTCCATCTTCACCTTTGATGATATTCTGATTTCCTAAAAATTTTCATGCTTTGATATAATGGAATTCCTTTTCACGGGCAACCAATGAAGTAGCTTTTTTGAAATTATGTGACTAAAGTAAATTGGAGCTTTTTACACTGTTTAAAATTAAATTTTGGTTAGCATATAAGACATATTACCTTCGAAGGAAGGAAAACAAAAGGAACCACTTCTCCGGGGCATAAATCAGCTTGATTAGCTTATGCCTTATAAGTAAAGCATCCTCTTATCTGTAGGTAATAGGAATAGAATATCACAGGACAAATAAATAAAAGAGGAAATACAGATCAAGGGCAGGAAATCCCCATATATACATAATGATTTTCTGTAATATTTGAGATACTACTAAGAGAAGAGGAAAATGAAATTCTTGTTGCAGCTTAATTGTAACAACCCCAATTTTAATGAGGGGTTAATTTGTAATTTACCAGAAGAGGAAAAAAAAGGGGGGGCTGAAGCCCAAATTTGAAAGGAAAGGAAAGAACGATTTAAAAAGGCAAAGAAAGCCAACGTTCTTAAGTCATAACACAAGCATAAAACACAGAGAAAGAAAAGAAAAGGGAGGGAGAAAAAGAGAGGAAAAGAAAAGAGAAAAATAGGAATTTTCAGCCCTAATCATCAAGGTAATGCCTCTAATCTTTTATTTAAGTATATTACATAATTATGGGTGAATCTTTAAGTTAAAACATGGGGATATTTTGAGGAATTGAGAAAGTTTAGCCCTAGAGCTTTTCAACCTAAATCATTGATTTGAAGGGGCAAATAGTGTCGGATTTTAGACTTCTATATATCGTTGGAATCCTCTCGTTAAGGCCTTCCCGAAAACATATGTCTTATCGGGTTTTGAACACATTGACCGAGGGCGTTTTTTTTAAAATTTGATTTTAACTGTTTAAGCCTCTAAAATATAGAAGTGGTTTACCTTAAGGGTTTTGACCATTCTAAATCTGTTTTTGTGTAATTTGAGGCAATCCAGAGACTTGAGAACGCAGTTTTGATTTATTGGGAAGTGTGCTTGAATTGTGAATTTGAGGTAAGTGAGACTTTAAGCTTTGTGTACTTGCTTTTCAAAACCAGTTTTAAAATATGTTTCGTCTGCTTGGTCCATGTGTTGGGACGAGCGTGTGCTTGGCAGAATCGGTGGTCTTTCAGGCTAGCTGCATATACTTTATTTTCAAATACTCTAAAACTCTCTTTATAAATTATTTCGTAATGTGATACTGCTGTGAGCCATGAGATTGGGGCATTGTGTATGCTTCCCTTTCACATTGTGTATGCTTCTTAATTTTACTGGGCATTGTGTATGCTCCCCTTAGCATTGTGTATGCTTCTCGAGCATTGTGTATGCTTCTTGATATATTTGACACATTGTGTATGTTGTTGTGGATTCGTGGTGTTGATAAATTCTTTAACTGCTATTATGACAGGTCCTTAGTGTAAATTGTGTTGAGATATATCCTATTCGTGATAAACCATTGTTGGACCTTGTCGGATATTATATTACGATATAATCCTTGTTCATAATATTTTTGTGCTGCTTGTGTGTTTGTATTTTCTAACACTTGTTCTAGGGGTAATTTAGAGTGGCGGGTCGAGGATCTTACTGGGTTATATTTACATATAGCTCACTCCTTACCTGCATATCTATGCAGATACTGTTGGTGACGACGAAGCTAGTAGCTCACGAGTTTGCTAGAGTTAATCTATTGGTTGAGGTGAGCCGCCGCTTTGTTCGTGGAGGCTACCAAAAGTGTCTTTATCATTTATTTATTAATGCTTTTTTTTTCTTTTGGGATTTACAAACCCGAGTCTTTTGTAATTCTCTTAGATGCTCCGTGGTCTAGTGTGGGATTTGGGCAAGAGTATCTGGTTAATATTTTGAAACACTAATTATCCGTAATTAATTATTATATTATTTGAGTGCTTATTTAATTTGGTTAATGCTGCAAAATTATGGTTAAGATATGAAAATATGGTTCGCCTGACCGGTAGTGTGTGCTGGGTGCCAATCACGTCTAGGGGGTATTTTGGGACGTGACATTAATTAAGCAGAAAAAAGGGAAGTCGAAGGAGAAAGAACTTAAGGAACATTGAAAGAGTTGTTCAGTTCAGGAGCATTTTATGGACCTTGAGGATGGCAAAGATTGAGCAAAGGATCTGCTAAAAGCAGGCCTGCCACCCAATACTTGTGGGAAACGGGAGGAAGAGTGAGAGATAGCGGTTTTTCTGACTCCAAACTACCATAAAAAGTTGAAAGTTGATTCACAGGCAAAACCATAACATAATGATAAATAGTTTTTCTGTAATGACCAAATGAGTTACTTATTAAAAAAACAAAGTAATGACCAAATGGGTTCCGTAACTTCTTTCTGAAAATCGAGGAATCCCTAAGAGCTGGTGGCGCATGATACGAAACTCGGTTGAGGATGCCCCCCTCTTTCACAACTTAAATACCACTAGACCAAAGCCTTGAGGGGCCAAAGTGGGTTCAGAACTGAATCAAGCAAAATAACATTTTATATATGCTTTCAGACTGCTCAAGCTGGCATGCAAAAAGATTTTAAGGCTAGCACGAGCTTCACAACAATTTTATTTGACGAGTTGCGAGAGCATGAAATAATTTGAATTCAGCAACCTACAAGATGGCAGAATGTAAACTTAGCTACTTTATCAGCTACTTACCTAGAATTGTAAGCTAAGCTGAAAGTCACAAGTCACACGTGTATTCAATCTACTTAAAGGTTTGTTACTTTCATTCACAACGATGATAATGCCTTTTAATGTCATACCCAATCACATATTAAATTCATGTCTAATATCTAATGAAGTAAAAAGTCTCCCCTTCTAACCATTAACCAAAGGATTGATTATAAGGCTCTTACATTTCACCATTGATAATTTTAATTATAGAATATTAAAGTTTCTACAAAACAATCTCAGGTAAGAAATTTTTCTAGTCTTTAACTTTTTTACTACTGCACTAGGCAACAAGAAGGTCCGAGGCGACACGCATTAACGAACAATCTGATAAACTGCCAAGTGCCAACAAGACCATGTCAGCTGACCAATGTTTAGTTTGTCTAATATACTTTTGAATTTTCCACAAAAATCCTTCTTTTTTCCTAGAGATCAACTTTCCTTTCCAAAGAAATAACTCAACAATGCTCAACTAGACATATGATACTGGAATTCTATAGTTTATCACTTACTCTGGATACTACAAAATCTAAATTTTATTTGAAGTGGGAATCTACTCAACTCACCTGGGAAAGTAAGGATTCTTTACTTGTTTATCCAAATCCAGTAATCCAATTATACAAGCTTACTTAACAATTTTTAAGTACACTTAAAGAACAAATACAACAATACAAGTTAAATCTCCAACATCAATGATAATAGCCACAAATACCTGCTAAGAAGTACGAAGAGGTTCCAGTTATTAAAAAGAGGAATGCAAGATGGAGAGTCAAATATAAGTCATTTGAGGAAAAAGCCAAGCCCAACATAACTGCAAGACACACAACCAGCATCAAAACTGCAATTTTTAGCGTATTTCAAGTAGAAGCCTGAGTCCAAAAAGAAAGAAAGATCAACTACTTGAATCAATAAATATAAAGTTGAAACATGAATCGCAAAGGGGAAATCTTACATACGTTGACTCCTGGAGCCAAAGCTCTAAGAAGAACTGCTTTTGCTGATGATAATTCTTCTCTGCTTGATTCTTTCGACTCCATTTTTGTCATTTGTGTATGATGGGATCTGATTGTGATTTTAAGTTTTTAACCTCCAAAACAGGAAGAAATAATGAGGAAGATTGAGAATCGTGATGGTAATTACCCGGTAAATTGGATAAGTTATGTCTAGGTCCAAACTAACTTTGGCTCCGTCCAATTTTTACAAGTTTACATTCATGACAGGAGGCCTCGCTTGTGGAATTACAGTAGGTAGGGTTAAGGTCTGCATACACTCTACCCTCCCTAGACCGCACTTGTGGGATTACACTGGGTATGATGTTGATAGTACATTCATGACAAAACAACAAGGGCAGCGTCTTCTGTCTACAAAGTTTGCTTCCAATTATGCAAATTTCCAAAAGGAAGCAATACAAAGAGGTAACCTACATCTAATTACAAGCATATTCAAACTCATGATACTACAATTCAAATTGCAACACTATCGCAGATGCATCTATGAAGTTCAAAGGAAACACAATAAAGAGGTAACTCCAAAGGAAACTAAATAAAGAGGTAACTTCAAAGGAAACAAACTAAAGAGATAACTTAGATCGAATAATTACAAGCGATACTGGAGTTCAAATTGTTGTCGCATAGATGATACATATAAAGTTTGCTTTCCGTCATGTGACTTTCAAAGGAAACAACACAAATAGGTAACTTAGATCTACTTACAAGCATACACTACCAACAATCTAGTAAGACAAACATACATGAGATAGCCAGATACATATCAATTAACTTTATTCCGTTGTCCATGATCAGGAGCCAGCAAATTGTCAAGAAAACGAGCGCCCATAAATTCCTTCATCATAAACCTCTTAGGACGTCTTTGGGTGTTTGATGTGTAAATGAATCAACCTTAACTCTATTCTGAGAACCCAACTTAAGCTCTTTGCTTTCCAGCATCTCTGCCCCATCGAGCAATCCTGGAGGACCAGCACTAGTGATATCCTTACTTGAATTGCCAATTATGTCCTTGATGCACGACGGTCTTGATTCTTTTTAGACTCAATTTCCATTTCACGGACTGTTTCAGTGTAAATTTTGGAGACTGCCTGCACAAGAATTGCACATTTATGCAACATCATATTACGTGAGGTTCTCCAGAATTTTTTTTCTTTTATCAAGCGAAAGATTTCATTTATAATAACAAGGCCAGCTTGCCTGTAGACAAGCGCCAAGTGGTATACCAAAAAAGGAGAAACCTAAAAATATGGTTCTCTCCAAAAGACACCCAATCCTCTATAAAACTAGGGACTACATGGGTGCACCAAAAGAAAATAAGAGATCGGAGACTACTCCTCAACTGAGCAAAGCTCATTTCAAAAGTTGTCCTATTTTTCTCTTTCCAAATGACCCACATCAAAGCAAGAGGAGCAACATTCCAAGCCTTATGCCTTCAACTACTAGCTCCACTCTTCCAGCTGAACATCAACTCCTTCACGGATCTTGGCATGACCCAAGAAATGTCAAACCATCTAAAGACATCCTCCCATAACCTCGTGCCTAATTTGCAATATAACATAATTTCACTGAGTTATTGGTAATAATTCATTTGGTGACAACTCATTTGTTCACTTCCCCAATTTCACTTTAGAGTTTGCCAGCTATTTTATTTTCGAGCAATCCCGAAGGACCAGTACCAACAGTATCCTTACTGGAATTGTCAATAATTTCCTTGACGCACGACGTGTCTTGATTCTTTTTAGACTCGTTTTCCATTTCATGAATCGTTTCAGAGTAAATTTTGGAGACTACACTTCCACCTGCACATGAGAACACAGCTTACACTACTTTAACACAACATTATACTACATTAATTTCTCCAGAACTTCACTGAGTTATTGGTAATAATTCATTCGATGACGACACATTTGTTCACTTCCCGGATTTCACTTTAGTGTTTGCCAGCTACTTTATTTTCAAGTCAGAGGCAGACCCTTGTATTTATTTTTGGAGCTCAAGCACCCATCAACCGTGTCGGATCCTCTATGTAGACATATAGAAAATATTAAAATTTTGGTATAAAATGGTAATAAATAGCACCCAAAAAACAATATAAAATCTTGGGTTTTTGGTTAAAAGGTGGTAGCCTTTAGGCTAAGTCCTGGAAGAGCAGAATTTGAATCCTACTCAAAATAATACTCCCTCCGTTTCAATTTATGTGAAATCATTTGACTGGGCACGACATTTAAGAAAGAGTGAAGACTTTTGAAACTTGTGGTTCAAAATAAGTCTTGAATATTTGTGTGGCTGTAAATCACTTCATAAAGTGAATTTGTTTCCAAATTAGGAAAGAGGTCATTCATTTTCAAGACGGACTAAAAAAAATAGGTTCATATAAATCAAATGGAGAGGAAAGATATTTTTTTTATTGATTTTAAGGTGAGGGACCATTGAATTCTGGGTCTGCCAAGTGCGTGCAATTATAAAGAAAATGTTTTTGGTCAAAAATTTTGGCAAATATTTTCTCGAAAATGAATTCTCTGGTAGAAATAGGGAAACAAATTTCACAAGTGGCATTCCACGCTGATTGTCTCCCCTTCACCCCCACCATCCACCTCCGCCACCCACCCCACGCCCAAACGCCACCATATCCACCCCCACCTCATCCTTCACATATCTGTCGAGATTATATACAAATATTTTTTAGGATAATATTTTTTGCTTATGTATGGAATAAGTCGGAAACCACTTATTTTACAAGCAAATATTTTCCTTCATACCAAACACACCCTAATTCTAACAATCACTTGCTATCACGACAATCCTTCTTAAAAAAGGAAAACAGAGCAAGAGAAAGAATGGGGGAAAAAAAATCAGTCCAACCTGCAAATTTATTAGCTTAGCTCATCAAAACTTGGGCTGATATGTAGCCAAAATGACTATGAGAATTTTTTTTTTTTAATTTGATATGTCATATAGCCCTAATAAAGAAAAATAAAAAAAATTTAAGGTATTAAAAATTTATAAAAGAAGAAATAGAACAATTAAAACTTAGTAAGAAGTTGGGCAGGTTGGGTCATATTTTAGCCCATTTCAACCCAAATAATTTTCATTTTTTGTGCGATAATTGTCCTTCTTTTGGGTGATCTTTAATTTTTGTCCCTCAAATTGCTAGTCTTTAATTTTTACCCTTTGCTTAAAAAGGTAGCAAAAAATATCCTGAGATTCTGAGTTCGAATCTCCGCTCAGTAAAAAAAAAAAAAAAGTGTGTATTGTCTCCCATTTTTTTCCCCCTTTGCTCTTGCCGCGGAAAATAGGAAGAACCAAACTTTGTGATTTTAGTACTGGCCTACTTGTAGGGGTGGGCGTTCGGTTTTTCGGTTCGATTTTTTCAAAATTCGGTTCGGTTTTTCGGTTTTTTGAAAAGTGGACACCGAACACCGGTGTCGGTTCGGTTCGGTTTTTTGAAGTTCGGTTCGGTTCGGTTTCGGTTTCGGTTTTTTAATTCGGTTTTTTAGCAATTACACATCTCTCCATTTATTTCCATTTTTCCTTCTTGATTGCTTCGAGTTACGGAGGTTTACGCTAGACTAAATGTTTGAAGGTTTGATGACTTTAGAATCAACCATAGTGATCATCCACACATACAAGATAATATCTTCTATATACAAAATATAATGTATTATATAACGTATAATAAAATCATACGAGGTATATAAAATTTTATATAGTGTATAATCAAATTATGTGAGTTATATCTAATTTATTATAATAGGTGAAATAAATTATATGAATATTATTCTATGTATAACATTTTTATTATACTATATATAATAAAAATCAACACTCAAATTATTAGTATACTTGTATTCAATATCTCGTAGTGTTAAATGAAAAACGAGATTTTATTTTTTATGGAACAATGAAAGAAGTTGAGAATAAGGAGGAAGTAGAAAAGGTAAGAAAAAAACGCTCGAAAAAAATCTTGCGAATAAGGAGGAAGTATGAAATTGTATAAAAGCGATTATACTATGAACAACAAATAGGTATTGGAGTTATTCACGTACGAAGGGTTTTCTTATATATAACAATTTGATTTACTATAAAACATTTAACCTGTCATGTAATGTTTAATAACATTTAGTTGCTAAGAATATGTAAATATTATTGTCTACTTATGTTTTTTTTTTCCCCAAAAAAAATTGTATTCATGTAGTAAATCTTAAAAAAAAAAAAAAAAAACTTCGGTTTAACCGAAAAACCGAAGAACCGAAGAACCGGTGAACCAGAACCGAACACCGAAATTGTTATTAAAAAAAAAACGAAAACCGAAATCGAAAAATCGAATTAATTCGGTTCGGTCCAGTTTTTCGATTTTCGGTGTTTATGCCCACCCCTACCTACTTGTACTCTTGGAAATTTGAAACGGTCGTTCTTGATTTTCTTTTTAACCATGCGAGCGTTTGGCCATGCAATTTGAAATCATTATTTTGATTTTAAAGGAGCATTTATTTATAAAATTTGCATAAACTTTATGATTTCAAATATCAAATTCTTTTAGAAAGTAGGATCTGGGATTCTAAATCATGATTTCAAATTTTTTAAATGTAAAATTTAACGCATACATTTATATTTTGTAAAAAAAAATACTCATCATTTTATATTTTATATAAAAAGACTCGTGCTCGACATGAAGAGATCAGTCATACCATGTTGAATGATTACATTAGAGAATATCTAGTTACTACTATTGTTGATTTTTTTTAAAGTGGATCTTTATAAAATTATGTATATGTGAAAGTTAATAGCATCTAATCGCAAGTATTTATTTATAAAAAAAATGTGGAGATTTGTAATTTTATTAATGTAGCCCCTTGTTATATTCCGATACCTTGCTTATTTATGATTTTCTTATTTGGTAAGATTGTATAAGAAATGGGGAAATTTTGACAGGTTTCAAAAAGGCATAATATATAAACAGGTCATCAAACTTAGCATCAGCTGGCAAGTATATCCTCCAACTTTTGGTGTGCACATATAGGCACCTCAACTTGTATAAAGTTAAACGCATAAATACAAAATGTTGATGTGGCACATAAATTTTGGAGGCGGCTAAATGATCATTTTGTAAGTTAAAGTGTTCAACTGACAAAGTGGAGACAAGTTAAGTTGTCTATTTGTTCACACCCAAAGTTAGAAGGTATACTTACAGGCCAAGTTTGAGGGTGTGTTTATGTATTATGCCTTTCAAAAATTGGGAAATTTTTATGTTTAGGTGAGAAAATATAATTTAAGAAATTCAAATTACATATACAAATAAAATTATAAGTTCAAATCAATCTGATTTCAAATCACATGTCCAAACGCAGCATTAAATGTCGTTCCATTATTAAGTCCCACGTTACCATTTTGACTTTTGTCTTTTTCTTACCTCGGAAACTAAGTCAGAAAAAAGCTACTGCACTGGAAAGTGGAAAGTGGAAAGTGAATAGGAGAACCAGCTTTTGCTTTTAGTCCTTGCCTCCTTGTATTCGTGGAAAATGGCAACAAAAGACTTCTATTTTATTTTTTTGGCAACAAAAGACACTTTTTTTTAAGTCATTAGGTAATTGAAATTTATTGGATTGATTAATTTAGATTGGTGAAAATAAATGAACAAATAGCTAATTTTTTTACCACTAAATAATATTTAATCGTTATCTCAAAATTATTCAATATTTAGCTAAAATTTAGTGCGAAAATAAAATTTATATAAAAATACTCCTACTTAAATCACAAAGAACTTAGGAATATTTTATGGTACTTTAAACCGTCAAACCTTTAAACTCTAGCAATATTTCTTAAAATTTGAACTATGATATTTCAAAACTTGACGAAAATATCAGGATCTTTTATTCTATATTTTTCCTGGAGTTTGAAATATGTGATTCAACTTTTTAATGGTGTTTGAATTTAGTAGTGTAGTCCAAACTTCATGAATTTACACTAATGAAATTTCAAGGAGTTTTTGTTACCTTAGCTAAGGTTATCTTTTTTTCAAATTTTATTTTTGTAGAAGAAGGTGTTGTTTTTCAATTATATTTTAACCAACAACTAAATTAAAAATATCAGTCCAAAAAGTGGCTACCCAAACAATTTTCTAATATTCTTGCAACATAGGATCCATAAAGTGAGAACCATTTTATTCCTTGAGTTCCTCTATTTTCAA
Source organism: Lycium ferocissimum (assembly GCF_029784015.1). Taxonomy (NCBI): domain Eukaryota; kingdom Viridiplantae; phylum Streptophyta; class Magnoliopsida; order Solanales; family Solanaceae; genus Lycium; species Lycium ferocissimum. The sequence goes on along the minus strand of NC_081350.1, from coordinate 51,118,316 downwards.
AGTTCACATTCGAAACTTTTAATTAAAGATAAAAAGATTTTATTCGTTTCATCTTAACCTCTGATGATATTCTGATTTCCTAAAAATTTTCATGCTTTGATATAATGGAATTCCTTTTCAAGGGCAACCAATGAAGTAGCTTTTTTGAAATTATGTGACTAAAGATTACATCTAATCAGGTATAGAACCCCAGGATCATCAAATTATTTTGTAAGGCTAACCATTCCATATTAAAAATTCGAAAATTTGGGCTAATCAGGGTTTTCATGTTTCTCATCCATTCTTTATTTTCTTATTCAAAGAAAAACTAACTTTTCAAGACATCAATCCAGAAAAGCAAGAAATCAAGTTAAACCTGAATTGTAACTACACTTCAAATCCTGAATTAGTTGACATCAAAAATATGAATCTTCTAATCCCTTCCATTATATGTGTCACACCCCTTTTTCACGCCCAGTAGGACACGAGTTTATTTATTAAAGGGTTTTTCCAATTGAAGTGATGTTTTAAAAAGGGATTATTTACTTATTCAGAGTCACCACTTGGAATTGAGTTTTGGTGTTCCAAGTCATCTTATTGAATCCCTAATCAAAAGGAAATGACTCTATTTATTATTGGTCCGCGAAAATAAAAGACCGGGTAAGAAATTCTGTTGATCGGGGAAAAGGTATTAGGCATTCCCCGAGTTTCGTGATTCTAGCGCGGTCGCTTTTATTGACTTAAACTTGGCTAAAATTAATTTTGGATAAATTGTGTTTTGAGTCTTGATTTGCTCGTACTTTTTATTGTTGAACCTTTTATTGGTCTTAACCCGGATACGTAACCGCATTCCAAATCTTTTAAGCGTCTCAAAATAGGATGCGTAACCGCATTTTTAATTGAAACAAAATTAATTATTAAACGAGATTGGCCAAGGTGCGTAACCACATCCTTGAGTTGTCCAAAACGTCTCGAAATAAGATGCGTAACCGCATTCTTAATCGAAACAAACATCTTGAAACGTGCCTAAAGCTCATCTAGCGTTAAAGGTAATTATTTGTCTCTAAAATCTGAGACTTAAAGTTATTCGGTTAAACATTCACTCTTTTGACAACAGGCTTTGAAACGTGTTCGCAACCCATTTCGCTCCCTCACAATTGATTTTTCCGCTCTTTTCTTTTATACTAGACAATGGGGTTTGAAATAATTCGCACCCCATCTCGCTCACTTTATTAATTAATAATTGATTAAGCCTTAAATACAAAATAGGCCGAGGGAAATTTGAAAATTAACAGCACCAGCAAGTGAAAACAAAATCTACACCCAAACACACAGTAGCCGTTTCACATTTTAAGCTTCTGGTAATGAACCAAATGATTTTAAATCTCAAGCAAGAAACAATTTTGAAAGCTCAACATCAAACTTTAATACCCACAAACTCACAGTAAGTGTTTTTGGCTTAATGAAAAGGATTCTATTCGCAAGATTTAACTTGACACAGTAAAAAAAAAAAAAAAAAAACACGCAGCTATTCTTTAACACATAATGAGCAATTTTGCATCCTACATGAAACCCAACAAACATTTATATCGAGTAAAATAAACAAAATTTCCTGAACATATCATAAACTTATTCAACTATATTTTTTTTTTTATCTATGCTTTAAACACAAGCAGAAAATTAAATATACTCAGCAGCTCGAAAATCACTAAGTAAAGACCCTATTAGTATAGATAAACTGGAAACTAAAAATCAAAAATGAAAAGGCAAGAAATGGACCTTAACGAAAATCAACCACTGTGTATTAGCTTTCAAACCAACACTGATAAACAGAAGCAGAGTCATGTAAAGTACATCTGAACTTGGAACCTAAACCAACTCGCAGCAACCTCGAACAAGAACTCAAGCTCTCATCGTAAAGGGACCATGGAGGTGATTCTTATGTTAAAAAAAATGGTGTTTTCGGATGAGGGTGTCCATGGCTGTTTCTTGGTGAAAAAAGATAAGGTTTTGGCCGTCTCAACAAAATTAGGAGCCTAAAGCCAAACATCGGAGAGAGGCCCTAAAAGAATTACTTTTTAAAAAAAGGAAAGATTGAAATAGTTATGGAGTAAAATTATCAACATCGACAAATTTTTAATGAATATATAAATAAAGTTAGAATAATGGAATATGACTCAAAAATTGATAAGTTGATATAACGATATCAAAATGGTGTTGCACTGCTTCAATATAATGATTGCTTGTTGAAATGCTTGAAATTTTGAAGAAGAAATCAACAAGCAAATTTTGATCTCTTGTAACTTGTAAGCATTAGTAATTTTGTAGCCGTTTGAGAATTCAGAATATTGAGAATAAGAATAGTGAAACCGAGAATGAAAAAGGTAAATTTAGGAATAATAATGTGGGTCCCTTTTAGTTGTTAAGATATAAATGAGGCAATAAAGTAGACAATTTCCTAAAAATTATTTCATCCCCCAGTTATTACAATGATCCCCACATTAAAAATAAAAAATTATTGTATTTTCTCCTCAAAAATTTCTCTTCAAATTTAACAAAATAATTTTTTTTTAAATAATATATATAATACTCCCTCCATTCCATATTAAGTGACCTTTTAGCTTTTTTATTTTTTTGTTTCAAAAATAAGCACGCTTTGGAGTTTAAAGAAGAAATTAATCATGTTCTTCCAAACTTACCCTTATTTATAATCAAGAATCATTAAATAACATTTCTTTTTCTAAGCATTAATTAGAGGTAAGTTAGTAAAAACTCATAATTTTAAGTTAATAGTTAATTTATTAAAAGGTGCGCGTAAAATTTAAAAAAAGATACTTATTATATATGGAATGGAGGGAGTACATCTTTAATAAAAAATTGGGGCCCTAAAAAATTGGGGCCCCACTTTTATCTATGACAACTATGATCTTCACATGCGATTGACAAACAAACTAAGGATCTTCCAGTTTCCTTGTCTTTCTCATCACGGTAAGTTTCTTCCAAAATCACTAAACCTAAGGATGTATAAAAAACAAAAACATGTTATTCAACTGTATTTGTGATGAATTTATTGCCAATTAAAGATGTCTTGCTTGGGAAATTGACTCATATCAATTGAACTAGTACATTTTTTCGTTTGGAACTGAAGATTCACAAACATATTGTTGATTGTGTCCTAAGATCAGTAACGGTGTGAAAAACTGTGTTCCACAAAATTGTATCAATTTGATTGATGTTTAATAGAACCTTCTGCAATGGCATAAACTGGTTGTGAATATGATGCCCCTAAATTCCTTGTTTCAGTTCATCCGCTAGTTTGTAACTAGTGATTGTGGAATTGGGTATTCTTTTGTTCTTCAATAATCTATGTTTGATGGCATCAATTAGGCTTTTCAGAAATTGTAATTTGCTTTGAGTGTTAATAATTGAATCTTGTAATTGTTAAGCAATCTGTTTAATATTGACTAGTAGTAATCAAATTCCTAAAATTTCTAGAGGCTATTAACGAGACAATTAATCTATCTCAGTCCCTCTTTGTTTAGTGTTATATGGTACCAGCGATTTTTATTACCATTATGTCGTGTGACTGGCGCTTTTCATTAGACATTGGTGAATTAGTGAACAACTTTCTTGAGGCTATTTGGTTGTTTTGTCCTGATAGTATTTGTGTGCCCAAACATTCTTCCTTGCTGTTATTGCTTCGCTGCTGCCTGTTTCTTATGATATAAATAAAGTTGACATTGTTGCTTCTGGTGACGCTATTTGTTAGGCTATCATATTGATTCTTCTGCTGCTTTTGTCCAGATTGTTGCTTGCGGCTATGATATAACCCTTTATTAAGGTTCCGTTGTCTCGTGATGATAGTCATTGCATCCAATATTACTGGTCTGAACATTACTACACTTTCGGGTTTTGGCCTAGGATACAAACTACAATAGAGTCCGTAATCCATCATTGTCCCTCCGTTGCTTTTGTCCCTCGATGCTATCTGGTTCGGTGTTTGAAATTCTCTTTACTCGCAAATAATTAATTATTTGGAGGCGGTGACAATTATAGTCTAGAAAAGACAGCGAGGCAAGCAATGGCGGGGTTCTTTGCTTGGCACGACAACCTGGATGGCAGGCGATTGATGCAATTAGTTACGGCCGTGGCGTGACCCGGACCTTCTTCACCTGTGCCTGAATACAGACCTCAGCCTCTATTTCAATTGTTTTCATGACCAGCTTGGTATCATTATTTTTCCAATTCAGACCCTCATTGTTCATTGTTGAACTCATGTCACAAGGATTTTATTTTCATCTTTACTTAACTTTGTAGTAATGTAATTATAATTACGGATTTCTCGAATGTGAAAAATACATGTTTGCTTGTTTAAGAATATTAATAACTATTGTTATTCATACCTAGGTTAAATGTAAACTTAGAAGTAGGCAAATGCAGTTGAATCTATTTCCTAGCACCTAAAACTATTTTTAGAATATTAAAGCACTGTTAATGGTTATATGTTCCATTCTTTATTTCCATTCTTGCAATTAGTCATAAGGTTGAATTTAGTTTGTACCTGAAAATGCAAAATGATAGGCTGTCACTTAAAATTATCAGTTAGATTTGAAGGAAACTTTTCCTTGTTTCTGCTGAATTTCTAGTAACAGAATGTTAGCCTCAATGCTATATGAAAGAACATTCTCCTTTGACTTACTTACATGATCTAACATTAAACAATATTTTTATAAAATTCTTGATTTATAAACATTCTGATTCAGATTGAGTAGTTACGATTAATCTCATTGGTTTGAGGTGAGTTAACAGACCAAAGATTTCAAAGTCCTTAATTCAATATAAGTCATGTTCCACAAAAATCAACTAGCCAATCCTGACTTCATGACTTCTTTTTTAAGAAATTGATTTCTTCTTTAGGAAATATGTGCATTTATTTAAAATTTCATAGTATGCCTTTTTTTTATTTACTTTTTTTTATTCTTATATTGCCAATGCTTTAATTATATTCACCTGATTGTCGAGATGCTACCCCATATTAAATGTGTTAAAATGCTTCATGTCACGCAAGTCAATTAACGTGCTTTACTTGCTTATATTTTGACTTCACATGAAATCGCTGTTAGGATTTAAAATCCCAAATCCGACCTTTGTAAGCAGATTCCCAGGAAAGATTGGAGGGTCACAGCTGGACCACTTAAATACCAATCTCCTTAAATGAGACCTACTTACGCGTGATGTAAGCGAAGAATAAATAACACCTGCCATGATTTATAGTGGTTCACCCTCGATGTGAGAGCTACGTCCACGTTGCTGCTGAATCTTATTAAAGAAGAAATATTACAAGTGTTTACAACACTCGACCTACTTAACCCCAATCCCCGATGACCTCGAAATTTTACCACACAAAAATTCTCTGTCAGACAGCTTCTCTTGCATGGGCCTTTCTTTAGTGTTTTCTCTTAGGTGCATACTCTCTTTGGGGATGTGTTGTCTTCTTCGGTTGGTGTGTTTAGCAAATGAGAAAGCTTCCTGTTTATAGGTGTGAGATGAACCTATTGATGTCGATTTGGTGACTCGAGCAAACTAACGACAATTTGCAGGCCCAGGAAGATGTTTTCTTCCTTAAAACAAAAGTGTTTTCTTATCGAAACAAGGGAAGTGTTTTATTTCCTACAAATAGGGATGGACCCGACAAATCTCCCACTTCGAAGACTAATTTCATTGTCTTCCCGCACAATCGATGCGGCGGCTCTTTCCTAGTTTCACATACTTCGTGCGAGACGGCGGGCGGGCACGGCTTGGGTTTGTCCTTTTATCGCCACCGTTGTCGAGCGTTAACATAACCTTGCCGATCCTGTTTGATTTTCGGAAATACGATGAACACAAAGCTACCTTTCGGGTCTCGGTCACTTCGACTCCCGGTGTTCAGCACTCGGATTGCTCATAAATGGTAGAACAACTCCCCGCTGCATGTGCGATGTCGGTATCTTTGTCCGCTATAACCTTGCCATCCTCCCGTTGTCGACGGCGGTCACTTTGACTTAGAAAGTCTCCGACGAAGTCTTTACAGGCGGCAGCATCGTCATGTTGAACTTTTTGATAACTTTCCTCACATATTCTTCTTGTGGGCGTTTGATGCCTCTTCTGTTGAAATCCGCTGCGGCTTGACCTTGCTTTATAATACTTTTACCGTTGGATTCTTCGCTGTCGAATAAACCCGTTTGTTTTGCAATGCCTGTTGTCATTTTTGTATTCATTAATTCCCACGTATGATTTACCCGATAGAGTCGTCTAAATATTTCGTTCCGGCTCCATAGTCGATTCATACGACTTGCATTCTTCTTCATAACATTCGGCTACTTCTGTCGATGGTGAGAATGTGGTTGAGGATAGGCCACAGCAGATAGCTTCAGTCACGGATGATCTCTTTTAAATTGGCGTGTTGATTTGTTTCTGATGGGCACTTTCGCTTGATACTTTATAGGATTGTTTGTTCCTACGCCTGCATTTGTACATTCGCTTTCCAGGTGTCGAGAAAGTCCTGAGCCGACTATTTCGATTCCTTGTCACGGCAGTCGTTTTGCAACTTGTCTTTAATAGGTACCTCTTCATTGAAGACATTCTGCTTGGGATGATCTTCGATTTTGTTCATCAAAAATAAATGGCTTAAACTTGGTATGCACACATGTGCTTGATAAGTAACTGCTGCTGATTTTGGATCAAAACTTCTTCTATTGTATCATCATTATGAACATATGATGGCAGTAGAACAACTGAAATAGAAAGATTTATGTACCCTCAGGAACTTAACACGGAATTAGAAATCCAAAGAGCTGACGGTCTCAGGTTAATTAAGAAAGGCGGCGGTATTGACCCTTACTGTGAAATGTCTTGAGTCTGATGTGTTAAGCGTATAAAACCTGCAGCACAAATTCGGCGTTAGGTTCATTCTTTTCATTACTCCATTTTGTTCTTTTAGCGTTCGAGAATAATGTGCGTATGCAGTTTCGTATCGGCACAATACCGTTTGAAATCACCATCAATGTATTCTCACATGAATTGTCGGACCTCAAACACTTCAACTTGAGGTTTGTTTCATTCTCGACCATGGCTTTCCATCTTGAATACCCCATCGGATTTATTTTTTTCATAAATAAACCCACACCTTCCTGGTTGAATCATCAATAAAGGTCACGTAGTAGTGTGATCCTCAAGAGAACAGTGGTAGGTCCCAGCGCGTCTGTGTGCACCAATTCCGACTTTTCGACCTTGACTCCGTACACATTTAGAAGCTTACTCGCTTTTGTTTCCGAGAATGCAACTACGCGTGCTTATGAGGTCCACCGTCTTCGGCTGTCAGCCATTGTCACCAACGGCTTCATCGTAGGCCGTGTCCCGGTAGCTTCGTGCCCGCAATCCCCGTATTGCTTTGTGTTGTCGACCACGACGATATCACGACGGCTAGTCGTCATGTGAAAATTGCGTCTTATATAAACCCATTACCCATCGCGCACACCGCCACCTTCAAGACCATTTACCAAAAATTGAGATGTGTCCCTCGACATCGGTGACTGCGGGATGGGGTTTCGCGTCGGTACGAACGTATCGCTTTTGTAATCTTGCGAGGATCAATTTGACATCTTCAAATTAATGTCTCGTGCCAACAACGTCTAGCGGCTCTCCATCGCTAAATAAACTTTGTCGAGATTCCCAGCCCGTAGTTTGTCATTATATCATGATGTGGGGTGGTATGAAAGGACGCTCGAGTCAAGCACCCAAGAGTCTATCGAGTACGTCAGCAGAAGTAACAGCAATTTGTCCTTGATGTCTTGACCAACGGCGTTGATTCCACCCCCTTCTTTGTCCTCCTTCTTTGGCGCCACTATGATTTCTTGAAGTGACCTGGTTTTCCACGGTTAACACTCGTGTGTTCGTCTGTTTAGATTGACCGCCGTTTCCTTTGAACGATGCCTTTATTTCGGTTGTAGTTTTACCGTCAAAATTTACTTCTGTTTTTCAACATTAAAGCGAACTTCGTCGATGCCTCTCCGGGAGAATACATCTGCGCACCTCCTCGGCAAGGATACGATCCCTAACATCGTTGAACTTTAGTTTGTTACTTTAGCAAGCAGAGAATTACTAACTTGTTGCTCTCATTGGCTCGGTATTTGGTAGGGATGCCAACAAAATTAAACTTGCACTTCATCATCAAAATCAATTTTTACAAGTGACAATTGATTTACAATGGTATTGAACTCATTTACGTGTGCGACGACATGAGCATTTTCCATCATCTTTAGATGAAATAGTTCTTCATGAGAAATACCTTATTATTTGCGAAGGTTTCTCATACATATCAGACAATACCTTCATCATATCTGCGGTGGTCTTTTCCTTTGCCACGTTGTGAGCAACGTTCTTTGACGACGTCGGCCAGACATGACTCCCGAACTTGTCGTGAGGAGATCCCAATCACTGCTTGCTTCATCTCTGCGGTTTTGGACTCGAGAGGTTCATGAAGTTTTTACGCCATATAAATAATCTTCAATTTGCATTCTCGAATGCAAAATGCTACCATCGAATTTACCGATGCCTGCGTCGTACCATCTTCGCCTCCCATCGTTTTTCTAAATCACAACACAACTTTGTTGCTGCGATACCCGAGTTGTTAGGATTTAAAATCCCAAATCCGACCTTTGTAAGCGGATTCCCGGGAAAGATTGGAGGGTCACGGTTGGACCATAAATACCAATCTCCTTAGCCAGCAGGCTCTTTGCAGTGATGTAGCGAAGAATAAATAACACACGCGGTTATAGTGGTTCGCCACTACATTCGTGAGAGCTACGTCCACGTTGCTGCTATGAATCTTATTAAAGAAAGAAATATTACAAGTGTTTACAACACTCGACCTCACAACCTAATCCCAATGACACTCAAAATTTTACCACTACAAAAATTCTCTCAAAGACCTTCTCTTACAAGCCTTTCACTAAGAGTATTTCTCTTGGAATTTTCTCTCTTTGGGATGTGTTGTCTTCTTCAATTTGGTGTGTTTAGCAAATGAAAGCTTCCCTATTTATAGGTGTGAGATGAACCTATTGATGTCATTGGTGACTCGAGCAAGCACTTGACAATTTGCCAAATACAAGGAAGATGTTTCTTCCTTAAAACAAAGGAAGTGTTTTCTTGTCAAAACAAGGAAGTGTTTTCTTCCTAAAATAAGGATGGACAACAATCGCTACATTAGGTGCCACATATTTCTACTAGCCAATCTCTCTACTTTGTGAATGTTTCTATCTATGGAGTTTGATTGAAGACGTTGCCTAGAAGAGATGAAGGTGCTTTCGATTTGAATTGTCGGCTTGTTCCTTTACCGAGGAATGTACACAAAAATCTACTTAACTAGTGCTTTAATTATTCTCTTGCTAATTGGAATTTGAGCATCTAGTGATTGTTTTACTTATTATATGCTTAGTTTCTGCTAAATATTTAGGTGATACACTAGTTTATATTAATTAACCGAGTAGCCACAATGAAAAGAGTTAATGTGTTATGGATAGTCATAGGATTAAGTTTACGGAATCACTAGGAATCTCAACATTTCATACGTAGTTTATTATCTAGTATCGGCAAGGAGATAAGTTTTGCTTTTCTTAGTCCATTTTGGTTTGTCTATGTATTTCTATTATAATATTTTCTGCCTATGTTTGCTCTAAAGTGGTGAATCTCTTGAATGTGAAAATTAATTTGTGTCATAGTCCTTTGTGCATCTATCTGATATGTAGTTTTTTGCCAATGCAATCCAATGGATAAACCTAGATAATATCATTTATTTACCGAACTTGAACCAAGTTTGGTTATCTGAAGTACGATCTTTTTGTATATATTCTTACGGGAAAAAGGATGAGGAATTTCTTCCACCTTCCTGTCGAGTAGTGAAGAAGTAGAGAGCTCCTTAGTTGGTTGTTGACCAATGGAAAGCATGGGAGATAGCTGTAAGACTGTAAGATCTCTCTCTCTCTCTCTCTCTCTCTCTCTCTCTCTCTCTCTCTCCGAGCTTGTTAATGGACACCCTTAAATAAACTAATGTTTCCACTTGATCATTCTTGTTTTATAGTATGCAACATCTTTAACAGGCGGTTCATTTGATGAGGCAAGAATGCTTCTGATTAAACTTTGAGGCATGGAAGTGGTTAACTAATGCTTTATGTGGTCTTGAAGCTCTTAATTTGGATCCTAGCTATGCAAACATGAGAGCTGTATGTCAACTTCCTCACTTCTTTTCTTTACGATTCTTTAGTTATTTCTTCATCGGTGATGTGCTTCGTCGCGTAGGGGTAAGTTAATACATGGGCATACATGAAAGCATAGCACAATTTTTCTTTGATCGTCAAATGCTTGGATAATTGTTGTTTCTCGGGTGGTTGGGAAATAAAAAATGGTTGAGTTATTGCAAATGCATGGTATATGTAAATTGTATAATATGACGTGGTAGCCTTGATGAACCTTGGTTGTATAGATGGATAGGGAACTCTTCTTTCTCTTTTTTCATCATTACCGGCTAATTCTTATTGATAAACTTCTTGTTGGTTCTTTGGGGCTTATGATCTATTACTATATATGGATGGGAAGTATGGAAATCTTATTGTTGCATCTCGTGCTTGTTTATTAATTGAAGTGAAACAGTAATCACATTTTTTAGATAAATATTTCACGTAGCGTGAGATGTTTTCTCTAATTTGTGTGTAAAGTGTGAACTCACTTTTTTTTACTTGTGGAAAATGTTCTTGAATCTCTTGTAGGTAAAGGAGAAACGACCGGCTTTCTTGACAAGCTAAAAATGATGTTTGTTCGAGAGGCATACGAATTTTTGAGAAACTATTTTACCCGATTTGGTGGATTTTATGTAAGTGATGAGAGTTAGTTTTTCTCGGGTATTCTTCTGCTTTGTCACTTTTAATTTTTACTTAATTGTCATTTTTCTTTTGTGAGTAGTTACTATAGACAAAGACAAGCGATAACATTAAACGGCATGGACAATTGAAGGGCCATGATGAGTAATTGTAAATAAATTTAGTTATATCTTTTATCGTTGAACATAACGAAATATGGATTCATGACTTCTTCCACATTTTTCTCAATATTAGTCATTTATGATTTGTTATGCATATTAGGGGCAATTGCACTTGCATTTTGTTTCCCTTGTTAATGAAAACGGTATCAGTTATTACACTAAGTAGATACTTCTCTTTTGCCTTGAAATTTTAGAACTTTCAATGGGTTGAAGTCTTAATTTCACCCTCTTGAAAACACAAGATATACTTTCTTGAAGCTATTGATTGTTGCATTTGTTCAATCAAAACAATATTTTCTCAATTATTAGTTAGTCATTAAATTACTCCTTTGTTTCTAAATGAAAACTTGCTTTGTAGGAATTCTATCACCTAGCGACACGAACTTATTCTTTTAACGGATCGGGAATTTGAAGTCTGAAGAACATGTCCTTTCAAGAAATTGCAGAGCAAGTACAAGCGGAATAGGTCTTTATTATATTAGTGGTGTCTTGAAGATGTTATCATTTGTACATATGCTATAATTTTACTTTTTTACTTTTAAAGAGTGATAAAAATTAATGTCATACAATTTAGATGGTCATATTTTTTGGTAATATGCACCTTTTGTACTTTGTAATTAACAATGAATTTTTTTAAGAGAAAAGACATCATTTAACCCCTGAACTTGGCATGAAAACTCAGTTTGGAAACTAAACTTAACCACATTTATTTACCCCCTTAACAACTTACGATTTAATTATCTTCCCCCTCTGGTGGGCCCCGGACACTAGCGCGTGTTTAACAGCGCCACACCCGCGCGTTAATTAATTTTTGTTAACGTTTT
>NC_081350.1:51081940-51106339 GCF_029784015.1 Lycium ferocissimum | reverse complement strand
TGAAGTCTTTAATTTCTTTTTTTGCTTTTTTCCTTGGGCAATTCGCAGTGCCCTTTCGTTAAATTGGTCTTTAGGTGCCCCTCATATTTGAAATCTTTAAATTTTGCCCTTCGGCTAAAACCCATAGGTTCCGGAGTTCGAACCCACGGCAGTCAAAATTTTAAAAAAAAAATTCGCAAGGCAAGTTTAAATTGCTATGCCCCCAACGGCATACACTTGTGAAGGAATTACCAAGAAGTTGTACGGACCCGGTATCTTGCATCTTGTAAATGGAACTTGACAAATATCTAGGGTCGTATAACTTTGATAATTTATTCAAAGTTTATCTTAGGATCCGGCATAAAAGTTTGCCCATTAAAAGTATGCCCCCACCGGCATAATCTTTAGAAGGAATTACCAAAGAACTTAAGGAACATTGACGAGTTGTTGGGTTCCAGATCATTTTACGGACCTTGAGGATGGCAAAGATTGAGCAAAGGATCTGCTAAAAGTAGGCCTGCCACCCAATACCAGTGGGAAACGGGAGGAAAAGTGAGAGATAGCGGTTTTTCTGACTCCAAACTGCCATAAAAAGTTGAAAGTTGATTCACAGGCAAAACCATAACATAATGATAAATAGTTTTTCTGTAATGACCCAATGAGTTACTTATTAAAAAAATAAAGTAATGACCAAATGGGTTCCATAACTTGTTTTTGATAATCGAGGAATCCCTAAGAGCCGGTGGCGCATGATACGAACTGAATCAAGCAAAATAACATCTTATATATGCTTTCAGACTGCTCAAGCTGGCATGCAGAAAGATTTTAAGTTGCTAGTACAAGCTTCACAACAATTTTATTTGACGAGTTGCGAGAGCATGAAATAATTTGAATTCAGCAAACTACAAGATGGCAGAATGTAAACTTAGCTACTTTATCAGCTACTTACCTAGAATTGTAAGCTAAGCTGAAAGTCACACGTGTATTCGATCTACTTAGAGGTTTGTTACTTTCATTCACAACGATGATAATGCCTTTTAACGTCATACCCAATCACATATTAAATTCATGTCTAATATCTAACGAAGTAAAAAGTCTCCCCTTCTAACCATTAACCAAAGGATTGATTATAAGGCTCTTACATTTCACCATTGATAATTTTAATTATAGAATATTAAAGTTTCTACAAAACAATCTCAAGTAAGAAATTTTTCTAGTCTTTAACTTTTTTACTACTGCACTAGGCAACAAGAAGGTCCGAGGCGACACGCATTAACGAACAATCTGATAAACTGCCAAGTACCAACAAGACCATATCAGCTGACCAATGTTTAGTTTGTCTAATATACTTTGAATTTTCACAAAAATCCTTCTTTTTCCTAGAGATCAACTTTCCTTTCTAAAGAAATAACTCAACAATGCTCAACTAGACATATGATAGTGGAATTCTACAGTTTATCACTTACTCTGGATACTTCAAAATATAAATTTTATTTGAAGTGGGAATCTACTCAACTCACCTGGGAAAGTAAGGATTCTTTACTTGTTTATCCAAATCCAGTAATCCAATTATACAAGCTTACTTAACAATTTTTAAGTACACTTAATGAATAAATACAACAATACAAGTTAAATCTCCGACATCAATGATAATAACCACAAATACCTGCTAAGAAGTATGAAGAGGATTCCAGTTATTAAAAAGAGGAATGCAAGATGGAGAGTCAAATATAAGTCATTTAAGGAAAAAGCCAAGCCCAACATAACTGCAAGACACAAAACCAGCATCAAAACTGCAATTTTTAGCGTATTTCAAGTAGAAGCCTGAGTCCAAAAACAAAGAAAGATCAACTACTTGAATCAATAAATATAAAGTTGAAACATGGATCGTAAAGGGGAAATCTTACATACGTTGACTCCTGGAGCCAAAGCTCTAAGAAGAACTGCTTTTGCTGATGATAATTCTTCTCTGCGTGATTCTTTCGACTCCATTTTTGTCATTTGTGTATGATGGGATCTGATTGTGATTTTAAGTTTTTAACCTCCAAAACAGGAAGAAATAATGAGGAAGATCGATTGGGAATCGTGATGGTAATTACCCGGTAAATTGGATAAGTTACGTCTAGGTGCAAACTAACTTTGGCTTCGTCCAATTTTTACAAGTTTACATTCATGACAGGAGGCCTCGCTTGTGGAATTACACTAGGTAGGAGTAAGGTCTGCATACACTCTACTCCTCCCTCCACACTTGTGGGATTACCTTTGGGTATGATGTTGATAGTACATTCATGACAAAACAACAATGGCAGCGTCTTCTCTCTACAAAGTTTGCTTCCAATTATGCAAATTTCCAAAAGGAAGCAATACAAAGAGGCAACCTACATCTAATTACAAGCATATTCAAACTCATGATACTACAATTCAAATTGCAACACTATCGCAGATGCATCTACGAAGTTCAAAGGAAACACAATAAAGAGGTAACTTCAAAGGAAACAAACTAAAGAGATAACTTAGATCGAATAATTACAAGCGATACTGGAGTTCAAATTGTTGTCGCATAGATGATACATATAAAGTTTGCTTTCCGTCATGTGACTTTCAAAGGAAACAACACAAATAGGTAACTTAGATCTACTCATACACTACCAACAATCTAGTAAGACAAACATACATAAGATAGCCAGATACATATCAATTAACTTTATTCCGTTGTCCGTGATCAGGAGCCAGCAAATTGTCGAGAAAACGAGCGCCCATAAATTCCTTCATCATAAACCTCTTAGGACGTCTTCGGGTGTTTGATGTGTAAATGAATCAACCTTAACTCTATTCCCGAGAACCCAACTTAAGCTCTTTGCTTTCCAAAGATCTACCCCCCATCGAGTAATCCTGGAGGACCAACACTAGTGATATCCTTACTTGAATTGCCAATTATGTCCTTGATGCACAACGGTCTTGATTCCTTTTAGACTCAATTTCCATTTCACGGATTGTTTCAGTGTAAATTTTGGAGACTACCTGCCCATGAATAGCACATTTATGCAACATCATATTACGTTAGGTTCTCCAGAATTTTGTTTCTTTTATCAAGCGAAAGATTTCATTTATAATAACAAGGCCGGCCGTAGACAAGTAGCCATGGTATACCAAAAAAAGGAGAAACCTAAAAATATGGTTCTCTCCAAAAGACACCCAACCCTCTATAAAACTAGGGACTACATGGGTGCACCAAAAGAAAATAAGAGATCGGAGACTACTCCTCAACTGAGCAAAGCTCATTTCAAAAGTTGTCCTATTTTTCTCTTTCCAAATGACCCACATCAAAGCAAGAGGAGCAACATTCCAAGCCTTATGCCTTCAACTACTAGCTCCACTCTTCCAGCTGAACATCAACTCCTTCACGGATCTTGGCATGACCCAAGAAATGTCAAACCATCTAAAGACATCCTCCCATAACCTCGTGCCTAATTTGCAATATAACATAATTTCACTGAGTTATTGGTAATAATTCATTTGGTGACAACTCATTTGTTCACTTCCCCAATTTCACTTTAAAGTTTGCTAGCTATTTTATTTTCAAGCAATCCCGAAGGACCAGTACCAACAGTATCCTTACTGGAATTGTCAATAATGTCCTTGACGCACGACATGTCTTGATTCTTTTAGACTCGTTTTCCATTTCATGAACCGTTTCAGAGTAAATTTTGGAGACTACACTTCCACCTGCACATGAGAATACAGCTTACTCTACTTTAACGCAACATTATACTACATTAATTTCTCCAGAACTTCACTGAGTTATTGGTAATAATTCATTCGATGACGACACATTTGTTCACTTCCCGGATTTCACTTTAGTGTTTGCCAGCTACTTTATTTTCAAGTCAAAGGCAGACCCCTGTATTTATTTTTGGAGCTCAAGCACCCATCAATCGTGTCGGATACTCTATGTAGGAAAACCCTTAACCTCCTCATCTATGACAAATATGATCAGAGTTAACGAGTTATCAAGTACGATGAAAACCGCTCGTCATCTATGACAACTATGATCTTCACATGCGATTGACAAACAAACTAAGGATCTTCTAGTTTCCTTCTCTTTCTCATCACGGTAAGTTTCTTCCAAAATCACTAAACCTAAGGATGTATAAAAACAAAAACATGTTATTCAACTGTATTTATGATGAATTTATTGCCAATTAAAGATGTCTTGCTTGGGAAATCGACTCATATCAATTGAACTAGTACATTTTTTCGTTTGGAACTGAAGATTCACAAACATATTGTTGATTGTGTCCTAAGATCAGTAACGGTGTGAAAAACTGTGTTCCACAAAATTGTATCAATTTGATTGATGTTTAATAGAACCTTCTGTGTAATGGCATAAACTGGTTGTGAATATGATGCCCCTAAATTCCTTGTTTCAGTTCATCCGCTAGTTGTAACTAGTGATTGTGGAATTGGGTATTCTTTTGTTCTTCGAATAATCTATGTTTGATGGCATCAATTAGGCTTTTCAGAAATTGTAATTTGCTTTTGAGTATTAGTAATTGAATCTTGTAATTGTTAAGCAATCTGCTTAATTTTGACTAGTAGTAATCAAATTCCTAAGAATTTCTAGAGGCTATTAACGAGACAATAATCTATCTCAGTCCCTCTTTGTTAGTGTTATCTATGGTACCATGATTTTATCACCATTATGTCGTGGCAATGACTTCAGCGCTTTTCATTAGACATTGGTGAATTAGTGAACAACTTTCTTGAGGCTATTTGGTTGTTTTGTCCTTGATAGTATTTGTTGTGCCCGAAACATTCTTCCTTGCTGTTATTGCTTCGTTGCTGCCTGTTTCTTATGATATAAATAAAGTTGACGTTGTTGCTTCCTGGTGACACTATTTGTTAGGCTATCATATTGATTCTTACTGCTGCTGTCCAGATTGTTGCTTGCGGCTATGATATAAATTTTTATTAAGGTTCCGTTGTCTCGTGATGATAGTCATTGCATCGAATATTACTGGTCTGAACATTACTACACTTACGGGTTTTGGCCTAGGATACAAACTACAATAGAGTCCATAATCCATCATTGTCCCTCCGTTGCTTTTGTCCCTCGATGCTATCTGGTTCGGTGTTTGAAATTTCTTTACTCGCAAATAATTAATTATTTGGAGGCGGTGACGATTATAGTCTAGAAAAGACAGCGAGGCAAGCAATGGCGGGGTTCTTTGCTTGGCACGACAACCCGGATGGCAGGCGATTGATGCAACTGGTTACAGCCGTGGCGTGACCGGACCTTCTTCACCTGTGCCTGAATACAGATCTGAGCCTCTATTTCAATTGTTTTCATGACCAGCTTGGTATCATTATTTTTCCAATTCAGACCCTCATTGTTCATTGTTGAACTCATGTCACAAGGATTTTATTTTCATCTTTACTTAACTTTGTAGTAATGTAATTATAATTACGGATTTCTCGAATGTGAAAAATACATGTTTGCTTGTTTTAAGAATATGCCAATAACTATTGTTATTCATACCTAGGTTACATGTAAACTTAGAAGTAGGCAAATGCAGTTGAATCTATTTCTAGCACCTAAAACTATTTTTAGAATATTCCAGCACTGTTAATGGTTATATGTTCCATTCTTTATTTCCATTCTTGCAATTAGTCATAAGGTTGAGGATTTAGTTTGTACCCCCTGAAAATGCAAAATGATAGCTGTCACTTAAAATTATCAGTTAGATTTTGAAGGAAACTTTTCCTTGTTTCTGCTGAATTTCTAGTAACAGAATGTTAGCCTCAATGCTATATGAAAGAACGTTCTCCTTTGACTTACTTACATGATCTAACATTAAACAATATTTTTATAAAAATTCTTGATTTATAAACATGCTCAGATTGAGAAGATTGAGTAGTTACAGTTAATCTCATTAGTTGAGTGAGTTAACAGACCAAAGATTTCAAAGTCCTTAATTCAATATAAGTCATGTTCCACAAAAATCAACTAGCCAATCCTGAGTTCAAGACTTCTTTTTTAAGAAATTCAATTTCTTCTTTAGGAAATATGTGCATTTATTTAAAATTTCATAGTATGCTTTTTTTTATTTACTTTTTTTTATTCTTATATTGCCAATGCTTCTTTAATTATGTTACTTGATTGTCGAGATGCTACCCTCATATTAAATGTGTTAAAATGCTTCATGTCACACGCAAGTCAATTAACGTGCTTTACTTGCTTATATTTTGACTTCACATGAAATCGCTACATTAGGTGCCACATATTTCTACTAGCCAATCTCTCTACTTTTGTGAGATGTTTCTATCTATGGAGTTTGATTGAAGACGTTGCCTAGAAGAGATGAAGGTCTTTCTGATTTGAATTGTCGGCTTGTTCCTTCCCTCTCAGGAATGTACACAAAATCTACTTAACTAGTGCTTTAATTATTCTCTTACTTGCTAATTAGGACTGAGCATCTAGTGATTGTTTTTACTTATTATATGCTTAGTTTCTGCTAAAAATTTAGAGTGATACACTAGTTTATATTAATTAGCCGAGTAGCACAATGAAAGAGTTAATGTGTTATGGATAGTCATAGAATTAAGCTTCTGAATCACTAGGAATCTTAGCATTTTACTTCTGTAGTTTATTATCTAGTATCAGCAGCAAGGAGATAAGTTTTGCTTTTCTTAGTCCACTGGTTTGTCTATGTATTTCTATTATAATATTTTCTGCCTATGTTTGCTCTAAACTGGTGAATATCTTGAATGTGAAAATTAATTTGTGTCATAGTCCTTTGTGCATCTATCTGATATGTAGTTTTTTGCCAATGCAATGACCAATGGATAAACCTAGATAATATCATTTATTTACCGACTTGAACCAAGTTTGGTTATCTAGAAGTCTGATCTTTTTGTATATATTCTTCTGGGAAAAAGGATGAGGAATTTCTTCCACCTTCCCTATACGAGTAGTGAAGAAGTATAGAGCTCCTTAGTTGGTTGTTGACCAATGGAAAGCATGGGAGATAGCTGTAAGACTGTAAGATCTCTCTCTCTCTCTCTCCGAGCTTGTTAATGGACACCCTTAAATAAACTAATGTTTCCACTTGATCATTCTTGTTTTATAGTATGCAACATCTTTAACAGGCGGTTCATTTGATGAGGCAAGAATGCTTGGTTAACTAATGCTTTATGTGGTCTTGAAGCTCTTAATTTGGATCCTAGCTATGCAAACATGAGAGCTGTATGTCAACTTCCTCACTTCTTTCTTTCTGATTCTTTAGTTATTTCTTCATCAGTGATGTGCTTCATCATGTAGGGTAGAGAAGTTAATACCGATGGGCATACATATGAAAGCATAGCACAATTTTTGGCCTGATCAGGTCCGTCTTGGATAACTGTTGTTTCTCAGGTGGTTGGGGAAATAAAAAATGGTTGAGTTATTGCAAATGCATGGTATATGTAAATTGTATAATGTGACGTGACTGGCCTTGATGAACCTTGGTTGTATAAGATGGATAGGGAACTCTTCCTTTCTCTTTTTTCATCATTACCAGCTAATTCTTATTGATAAACTTCTTGTTGGTTCTTTGGGGCTTATGATCTATTACTATATATGGATGGGAAGTATGGAAATCGTATTGTTGCATCTCATGTGCTTGTTTATTAATTGAAGTGAAACCAAGTAATCCTGCCTTGTAGATAAAATATTTCACATAGGCAGCAGATGTTTTCTCTAATTTGTGTGTAAAAGTGTGAACTCACTTTTACTTGTGGAAAATGTTCTTGAATCTCTTGTAGGGAAAGGAGAAACGAGCAGAGCTTGACAAGCTAAAAATGATGTTTGTTCAGAGAGCATCTGAATTTTTGAGAAACTATTTTACCAGTTTGGTGGATTTTATGTAAGTGATGAGAGTTAGTTTTCTCAGGTATTCTTCTGCGGTCACTTTTACTTTTTACTTAATTGTCATTTTTCTTTTGTGAGTAGTTACTATAGACAAAGACAACTGATAACATGAATTAAACAGCATGGACAATTGAAGGGCCATGATGAGTAATTGTAAATAAATTTAGTTATATCTTTTATCGTTGAACATAACGAAATATGGATTACTGACTTCTTCCACATTTTTCTCAATATTAGTCGTTTATGATTTGTTATGCATATTAGGGGCAATTGCACTTGCATTTTGTTTCCCTTGTTAATGAAAACAGTATCCAGATTGTACACTAAGTAGATACCTTCTCTGCCTTGAAATTTTAGAACTTTCAATGGGTTGAAGTCTAAATTTCACCCTACTGAAACACAAGATATACTTTCTTGAAGCTATTGATTGGCTGCATTTGTTCAATCAAAACAATATTTTCTCCAATTATTAGTTAGTGATTAAATTACTCCTTTGTTTCTAAATGAGGTAGCTTGTAGGAATTCTGTCACCTAACTGACACGAACTTATTCTTTTAACAGATCGGGAATTTGAAGTCTGAAGAACATGTCCTTTCAAGAAATTGCAGAGCAAGTACAAGCGGAATAGGTCTTTATTATATTAGTGGCATCTTGAAGATGTTATCATTTGTACATATGCTATAATTTTACTTTTTTACTTTTAAAGAGTGATAAAAATTAATGTCATACAATTTAGATGGTCATATTTTTTGGTAATATGCACCTTTTGTACTTTGTAATTAACAATGATTTTTTTTAATAATATTGATTATTTGGTATATTTTTTGATGTGGGCATGTATATGCAAGGGTGTTAAAGCATATGAAATAATGAATACTATTCGGTAACCACTTTCAAAAATATAAATTTATTTAATTATATTTAATAAAATTTGACATTAACGAAGGGAAATGTAGTCTTTAAAACACATTAACGACTGGATTGTCGAATAGTTAAATGGAAATTAACGAAGGGAATTTTGCAATTAGTGAAGAGAAAATCGGTCGCTAAAAATAAAGATAACGACCAGAATTTTTCCGTCGCTAAAGGATTTTTAACGACCGGACTTCAAATCCGGTCGCCAACTTTTAACGACAAGGCTTTTAGCGACCCGTGACGACCGGATTGTTTCTGGTCGTTATTGACTTTTAGCGACCGGATTTAGAGTTTTAGCGACTGGATATCCCCTCGCTAAAGGTCATTTTTCTTGTAGACATCTAGCCGGCACTGGAGTTTATATAAAATGAGGAGCTGGTTTATGTGATGGTTTTGGGGTGTGTTAGTTTGTGGAAGAAGAAGAAGAAGAAACTAAGCTAAAGAAAAATGGAGAAAAGAGGCTGTCTCAAGGCATAGTGTATGATCTGATTTGTTTGTGTTTTGTGTAGGTTGATAATTATGTGTATTAGGTCTATATGGATATGGATGATTGTCTTAGGTTAATTGGTGTATTACGGCCGATGATGATGTAGTGTGTTTTGCGGCTGATTATAGTGTAGGTCTAGGTTAGGAAATCAGGTCTAAGCTTCTATTTATGGTGTGCCACTTTTAGCTTAACTTTCTCAAAATATCCTTGGATATTCTTTTTTCCAAAAGGGAATACGCCATGGATATGGATAGGGTGGAATTTTGCCATGTGGTGGGCTATCATTGGCTTGATTTTCTTTTTCTTTTGATTAAATAAAAACATCAAGATAAAATATTAATCAACTAAAAAAAATAAGAAAAATCATTACACTAAGAAAAAATTTAAAGGTAATTAACTAAAAAAACTAGATTAAAAGAAACCATTTTTTTGTTAATTAAAACACAAAACTTATACTCTAAAAATAGTGAATATTTTTTTATTATTATTATTTGTTTCCGTAAATAAACTTACTAAACAAAATAGAATAAAATCGATACATCAAAATTAAAAGAAATATTTAGACACTAGAAGATGAAACGCCGCGGGGAGGATAAAAAATCACGTTTCTATAATATATGCGATCAAACTGTTTATTTCACTGCTTAATAGTTGTGATTTTACGTCAAAACTGTCTTTGAGACTTCTTTTTAAGTGATTATTATACGTCTACCTCATCCAACTCTAAAACCTTCTAGCGCTACGACGTCACATCCAATGCCATTAAAAGTCATAGCTTCGGGGTTTTAAGCGATGAAACAATGCAAAGCAAGGATTATCACTTGAAAGAAAAGAAAACAAAAGGACAACATAAATCATATTCATACTCATAATACTACAGTTCAAATTACTGGCGCATAGGCATCTATAAAGTTTGCTTCCCGTCATGCGAGTTTCAAATGAAACAAATCAAAATGGTAACCTAGATTTAACTACCAGCTCTCCAGTAATAACATATATGAGACGTACATATACATTTCTTCACTGTATTGTTTTTGTCCAGTAATGTCATTTCTCCGGACGACACAATACACTAAGAAAGAACTATAAGCCTTCAAGCCCAAAAGATCTGCATCCATGAAGTGAATAGAAGCAAATAATTTCTGTAATTGTGGCTGTAGGCTTTTTAAAAGTGATTGGATCCTAAAAAAGATGGCCAAGGAATTCATAACTTGCTCTTCAATATATGCAATTTATTTATCTTCTTTTTCATTATGATATGCCTTTAAAATTTGCTTAATTCTTCTTCTTCTTTTTCTTTTCACGTCCATTTGTGTAGCAAGGATACAAGAATTTACCCGAATATGCTGGTGGATTTCGCCAGAGAAGACAACTTTTACTTTTAATTAAGGATAAATAGCTTGTGTAGTTTAGAAATCAGAAAATGTATTTGTCTTTAGACCCCACTTTGTGAGATTTCACTGGGTATGTTCTTGTTGTTGTTGTTGTTGTTGTGTTATTGATTCATTAACGAAAAAGAACCATAGAAATATTTCTCTTATTGGTACAATACTTGTGTTTTCATTTCTTTGTTGAACTCTATTATCTTTTAACGCTCTGAAAAGGTACGAATAATTTCTTTGGTTGCAAATTATGGTGAATTTAATTTCTTATATGAAGATTTCACCAACAGATAGTGAGTCAAATTTTTACTTTTAGATATATGTATATTTAATCACGTTATGTTTTCCATTTAATCATAATGTCATGTCATTGATGATGTGGTATGATCATTAAGGTTGAATTTTTTTAGTTTTTACAAAGTCTATTTCTTCGTTATTTAATAAGTAGGTATTAGTAAAGATCATTTCATAAATTAATAGGCTCTTTTATGAATGCTCGAAGCGCAGTCAAGTTTTCTAGTTTAAAAATAAAATTAGATAAAAATACCCTTAATCAAAGTAAGGAAAAACTCCAAAAAAACTTTATGTCAGGGTCATTTGGCATGTTGAACAAGCATAAATAGTATTGGGATAAAAAATAATACTTTCTTATCCCTTGTTTGCTTTCTAATCTAGGTTAAGTTATATCGAAATTAAAAATAATACTAGGATAAGTTATTCATGCCATATGGTGACATAATAGTATCAAAATTAATTATCTCCGGATAAAATCTTGAAAATGAAAAAATACCTTGAGGTCTCTCGAAAATACTCTCCACTTTCTCAGAAACATACTAGAATCATTTACACTTTCTCCCGTTGTCGATGATCAGGAACCAGAAAAGAGGTAACTTCAAAGGAAACAAACTAAAGAGATAACTTAGATCTTATAATTACAAGCGATACTGGAGTTCAAATTGATACATATTAAGTTATCTTTCCGTCATGCGACTTTCAACGGAAACAAGACAAAGCGGTAACTTAGATCTACTTACAAGCATACACTACCAACAATCCAGTAAGACAAACATCTATGAGATAGCCAGATACATATCAACTAACTTTATTCCGTTGTCCGTGATCAGGAACCAGCAAAATACCGAGAAAACGAGCGCCCCTAAATTTCTTCATCATGAAGACTCTTAGGACGGCGTGCCTTAATTCTTTTTAGACGAATTGTTCATTTCATGAACTGTTGCATTGTAAATTTCGTTAACTGCCCTAGCACCTGCACATGAAAATACAGCTTACGTTATACTACGTTAATTTCTCCAGAATTTCATTGATTTATTGGTAATAATTCATTAGATCACGACACATTTGTTCACTTCCCCAATTTCAATTTAGAGTTTAACTACTTCATTTGCAAGTGTATGCAATTATATCTTTTGTGAATTATTCAAAATTTTAATCTAAGTTAAAACTACAAATTAACAATGATTACCACATACCAGTGTTCAGGTTAGTTCGCATGCACCTAAATTATTCCACCAAATACCTTCTACCTTAAACGCGTACTCCATTTTGCCTCATTTTGCGCTGCACTAGTTATTTTGGTAAAGAATTCTTTGCTCATAAATTTTTCAAATGCTTTTCTATTAAATATAACTATGACTCAGACTAGTTTTTGTGTAAAATCTGAATATATATTTTGTATCTCTAAAAGTTAAATGACCCATATCCAATTTTACACTGAAAATCATATGTTCTGACCATGGTACTCAAATTCCGTCTCCTTTTTCTTATGATGGGGGGCGGGGCGGGGGTGGGGGGGTGGTGGGGGAGTAACTAGTTTCACTTATGAATTATGTAACGAAAAAAAGAAAAAAAAAATCAAAAATTACGCTCTATGTCTATCTTTGAAAATATTTACGTCACGTAGTCCATACTTTGGGTATAAACACTCAATTTAGCCCATATTTGTTTATAAACACCTTTTATACAATATTATATACTTTATACAAGATTGATACATTATGTATAATGCTTTTCCCGAGGTATAATATTATATATCGGGCTACATGACGTAAATATTGTCAAAAGCTGTATATTTTTGAAAATTTGCCCAGCAATCATTTTTGTAAGTGAAAACAGAGCCAGAGAACAAAAGGAAAAAAAAGGTCGATGTTCATCAGAGCTGATTTGAAAGAAAAAGAAACTGATTTATTAACTCAAATTTCGTTAATCTGCCCCTAATTCGATATTAAATTGAGTGCATGTACATTTTACTATGATTTTGGGGTTTTGTAAATGAGAAGGGAGCAAATTACCAGGAATGTTGTTGGCTGCTTCTTTAGCCGCATAAACGGAAGCATTTTTAACGAACTTTGTACTGAAATTGACCATCTTATCCCTGCCTTCATCATCGGGCACGTACTGACCAATGTTTTTGACGGCGTCACCAATGTTTTTGACCGCGGTTTCTGTGCTGTAATAAATGAAGTCCCATATTCCCATTTTTTCCCCCTTTGCTCTTACCTCGGAAAATAGGAACACTAGTAGAAAAAAAGGTACTGCACTGTCACTGGAAAAAGGAGAACCAAACTTTGTGCTTTTAGTACTGGCCTACTTGTATTCTTGGAAATTTATAATGGTTGTTCTTGATTTTCTTTTAAACCATGCGTGCGTTTGGCCATGCAATTTGGAATAATTATTTTGATTTTGAAAGGAGTGTTTGTTTATGAAATTTGCATAAACTTTATGATTTCAAATCTCAAATTCTTTTAAAAAGTAGGATCTGCGATTCCAAATCATGATTTCAAAATTTTTGAAAAACAAAAGACTCCTTTTTTAAGTCATTAGGTAATTGAAATTTATTGGATTGATTAATTTAGATTGGTGAAAATAAATGAACAAATAGCTAATTTTTTTTACCACTAAATAATATTTAATCGTTATCTCAAATTATTCAATATTTAGCTGAAATTTAGTGCGAAAATAAAATTTATATAAAAATAATCCTACTTAAATCACAAAGAAATCAGGAATATTTTATGGTACTTTAAAGCGCCAAACATTTAAACTCTAGCAATATTTCTTGGAATTTGAACTATGATATTTCAAAACTCGACGAAAATATCAGGATTTTTTAGTATATATTTTTCCTGGAGTTTGAAATATGTCACTCAATTTTTTAATGGAGTTTGAATTTAGTAGTGCAGTCCAAACTCCACGAAACTTCATGAAAAATTCATGAAGTTCAAACTCTAATGAAATTTCAAGGAGTTTTTTGTGCTTTAGCTAAGGATATCTTTTTTCAAATTTTATTTTTGTATTAAGAAGTGGTTGTTTTTCAATTATATTTCAACCAACAGCTAAATTATAAATATTAGTCCAAAAAGTGGCTAGCCCAAACAATTTTATGATATTCTTGCTACATAGGATCCATAAAGTGAGAACCATTTTATTCCTTGAGTTCCTCTATTTTCAAAGTTCACATTCGGAACTTTTAATTAAAGATAAAAGGATTCTATTCGTTCCATCTTAACCTTTGATGGTATTCTGATTTCCTAAAAATTTTCATGCTTTGATATAATGGAATTCCTTTTCAAGGGCAACCAATGAAGTAGCTTTTTTGAAATTATGTGACTAAAGTAAATTAGAGCTTTTTGCACGGTTTAAAATTAAATTTTGGTTAGCATATAAGAAATATTACCTTCAAAGAAAGGAAAACAAAAGGAATCACTTCTCCCGGGGCATGCATCAACTTGGTTAGCTTATGGATCCTAAGAATAGCATCTTCTTATTTGTGGCTCCTAAGAAAAGCATCTTCTTATTTGTAGCTCCTATGAAAAGGGATATCACAGGACAATATAAATAAAAGAGAAAATACAGATCAAGGCAGGAAATCCCCATATATAAATAATGATTTTCTGTAACTGATAAAATATGTGAGTTCACCCTTTTAGTGTTTACCACCTGAAAGTTCACCAAAGTAGTCTAAGGGACCTGGTCCCTAAGCTGTTTTCACAGATAATGATGGAAGGTAAATAAGGCAAGATATTTATGTAGAAAACTCTTTACTCAAGGGACTAAATACCATGACCTACCCCAGTAGAATTTTTCAACTTCACTAAACTGAGCAATGTTCAGATTACAACCTAATGCAACCTAGGAATTAAACTCTTAACTCCTTTCCCTTACAATGTCCCTATTGTAAGCAACTCTTGACTACCACTAGCCAAGCAAACTAATACACCTTGCCTATACTTAGACAAGTGTACCACTCAAAGGTTAAGTAGGTGAACAGCCCACAAACACCTATTGAGAATTCAAACTAATACACCTAGACTAACTCTAGCCTTGTGTACCACTCAAAACTTGTAAAGACAAACTTCTTACAAGCAATCCCATTAGAATTCAAGCACCTACGAACAACTTCTTAACAGAGAAACGTAGGTTTACAATTTATAGAACAAAGACTCAACAACCTAAGGACTTAAAGCATCTTCAGTTTGGGGATCTGGTCCTTTGGCTTGTTGAGGCTTTGTTCTTGAGAGGGGTGGCGGCTGCATTTGAAATATATAATTTTCAGATTTGCAAGTGTTAGGTCAAACTAATCCCAACATGTTGTATATATATGAGATCAAGGTATAGAGCGTGTGAAACATGTGACCATGGATGGTAACTTTCCAGGGCTAGTAGCTCTAGCACACATAAAGTTGTCTGCTGTAGTTTCTCTAGAGAAGCGATAATAGCGGCTTTACCGACTATGTCATGTTTCGTATAGTGCTCAGGGGACCTGATCCTTGGTGTGTTTGTCAGATCATCAAAACTAGAATATATCATAACTCATCAATTTCCCCCTTTTTATGATGACAAACTTGTAATTGATGTTCCCCCTGAGGACGTGACCATTAACAACAAGTGCGCATCGTTTTTGATTGTATCCCCATTTCACAGCTGTGAAATATTCATTTGGGACTTCCCCCTGAGAATATGGCCTGTTATTCATTTGGTTGTATCCCCATTTCACAGCTGTACAATATTCATTTGGGACTTCCTCCTGAGCATATGGCCCGTTAACATCAAGCGCAGTATAAAATGATGGAGTATCAACATCAATTTGATTGTCCTACTATTTCCCCCTTTTAGCATCATTAAAAAAAAAAAAAAAAAAAAGATAAAAGATTAGCACATGCCTGAAGAAGTTCAGGGTCATTAACTCAGACCACTTGGGCAACTCAGAATGATCAGTAACAGAAACAACCAGAACAATATGAAGGAGAGAACATATGCACTGAACACAGCAATTGTCATTGAAATGTAGTAGTCAGTTGAAACATAAATATACAAAATAAAGTTTCCATAGTGCCATAGTCATCGATACAGGCCAAAAAGAGATTTTACAAAATTAGGACCAGGGGTAGGCAAGGGGACCAAAAAGGATAAAAGGAGATGGATCATGTGTTTGCAGGTTTGATAGGGTTGAGAGCTTTGAGCATCATGTCCAGCCTAGCATCTGCAGCTTTGTGATTTTCCAAGATTTGCTCCTGAAGTCGTCCAACTTTCTGCTGTAGATTTTCATTTTCACCTCTTAACTTGGCAACCTCTTCCGTTTGTGTTTCTCTAGGACCAGGTCCTCCAGCCTTCAACTTATCATTTTTTGCTTCTCATTTGCCTCAATGAGACTTGAGATAGTACAGGTGCTCCCTGTTCCCCCTTTCTTTTGCATAATGCCACATTCCTCTAGTGTGCTCAATGAGAACATCTGTTTCCTTATTCCTTTAGTGGCTTTCCCATTAACAACTTTGAAGTGATCAAAAACTTTTGTCAGGAGAAAACCATGAGGTAGACCATGCTTTCCATCTTTTGTATTTATGACTTTAATCATATGCTCAATCATGATGGAGGGTAGACTAACTAAGTGTCTTTCATCCAAGATCTCCATCAAGAACAGATCCCCCTTAGATGCTGATACACACTTTTCTCAAATTTACGGGCAATACCACCTTGTTGACCAACTCAAAAAGAAGCTGATATTATGGCTTCATTTGCTTTTTATATAGAGTATTAGTGGTCACTTGCTCTCCAATCTTGACTATGAAACTTTTGAAGTCATCGAGGCTTTGATATTTTTGTCATTTCCCAGCATCTTCATTCCCTCGGTTGGGACACCTAGAATCTTCAGTTCCAATCCAAAGTGAAATCGACTCCTCCAACTCTGCACACTAAGGTATGGTTGGCAGTGTACTGTAGATTTGCAAAGAAATCTACTACCTCTTTCTCATAAGCAAGAGCAGGCCCTTCAAATAGATGGTCCCATTGTTGAGCTTTTAATATTTCCATCAATTTATTCAATCCCTGATGTCCAATTATTTCTAGATCAAACAGTCTTCCAAGTACCTTTTGTCCTTTCAGATTCTTGATTCTCAACATCTCGTCATTTTTCTTGAGTGCTCCCTGTAGTGAAGGACCAGGTCCCTTCCCGACTTCCACTTTTTTCCTTTTGGATGGACCTGTTTCCTTAATTTCAACATCCTTCCTTTTCTTAGGAGATTTAGAGATTTTTCTGAGACTTGTGCAATTCAACAACATCTTTCTCACTTCTCAATTTTACCTTCTTTTTTGAGCTTTTTCTTTCTAAGGTGAGACTCTTCTTTTTCCTTTCCTTGGTTATCAACCACATTCACCACCTCTTCTTTGTCTCTTGGCCTTACCAATCTTCTTCTACTCTTTGGACTCTTCTCTTTCTCAGTCTTAGAAATAGAGTCTGGTTGTGTTTGAGTTATAAGTTTTATAGTGAAAGGTTTTTTACTAGGCTATGAGATCACTTTCTTTTTGGCAATATGTTTACTTTTGGTAATGTTTCCTTTCCCAGATGATTTTGAAGCACCAAATTCCCTTCCTGAGCATTCTTCTAGTGGTACAACAATGGAGGACAGGGGTACAATGTCCAAACAATGTTCCTCGGGACCAGGTCCCTTATCCACATACTCCATTTCACCTTGATCCGTTCCTCTATTCCTTCATTTTCTACCAATTTTCTCAAACTCTTCGGGTTTCTCTTGCGTTTCCATACTTACCTTTTTTAATTCCTTTCAACCACTTTTTTCTAAGCAACATCACTTACGATATTTGGTAAGATGTCATCAATATTATCACCGACGTATTATCTAAACGGACATCCACATTTTCACTTCTCACTTTAGCAATATTACTATCCTCATTGATTGCAATATCTTCGCACTTACTAGATTTTTCCACTATCTCGCTTACTCATTTCGCATCCCACCAACACGACCCTTCCTATTTCAAACTCGGCATCCAAGATAACATCCCCTGGACAACTTCAACTCTTTTTCACAACTACTAATTACAGTATCGACATTTACCGAACTTTCTACTTTTTCTGTACTAGTTAAAGGTCCTGATTTTGAGGTTGTCCTTCTAAAACCCTTTCCTCATTCTCATGCATCACCTTTACTAACCTATAGATTTCAGCACCTTTATTTTGACTTGACACCTCTATCCCATCATCATTATCCTTGTTTCTTCCGTAAGACCAAAGAGTTGGGAGGTAGTAATGCTTTTTGCATTGATGTCATAGTCGAGGTTGTCAGACAAAGAGGGTGTTGAAGATTCAGAGATAGAAACTTTTGATTTTTGTTTCTCTTGAGTTTTAGAGGGACCAGGAACAACTGGTATAGGTGAAAGCACATTGAATTTTTGGATGGTAGATGTGTGACCTTTTTGAGAAAGAGAAGATGATAGTGGGTCTGTTGGAGTGGGTTCTTTGGGAGGTGAGAGAGTGGGGTTGATTTCTGTTCTAACAGGAAATAAGGACTTAAGGTTAGACATGGTCTATTTTGAGCGTGGAGATGGAGAGGAGAGTAGGACTTGATGGAGTGTTAGGGTTTGAGGGATTATGTGAGAGAAAGGAAAGAGGAGTGTAAGATGGCTTATATGGGAGAAAGGAACCGATTTCTATTGGTTTGATCAAAAAGTACTTTTACAACCGGGTCGGTTCAGAGAAAAGAGACATTTGGCTTAAAAAGAAGCGGGAACTAATGATGACATGGAACTTATGCAAAATTAAAATATATGTAAATGCTTGAAAGGACTACCAACCTGATTCATAGGGAGCTAATCCCTTGACCTTTGTGAGGACAGCTTAGGCAAAAACTCTGAAGAGTGTAATGTTTCTAATGTTAGGTTGTCCTGAAATTGCCATGTGAGCATACCTGTAACGGTATAAGGATGAGTTAGATATCTCCAAAAAACACTTCAGCATTATACCTCTTTTCTCAACATAGCTATTTATAGAGGAGCCATTAGATGATTTTGAACACCCACAACTTCACTGACTCAATCTATGTAGCTCAAACATTGTTCTAAGGATTTAGATGACAACATGCGCCTTGTATATTCAGCAATCCTTATGAGTGCTCTTTAAATTCATGATAGCTTAGGAACCTCGGAGTTCCATATCCGATAGGCTTGTTCTTTTGTATTCTTTGGGCAGTGGTTTTTATCCTTTGGATACAACAAAAATTTGCTTGACACTTCAAGGATTTTAACATCGTCCCTCTTAAACCTTTTATGATCCTTGATTGTCTTTTCGTAGGTTGTTTTTTATGGTTTACAAATTTGCCAGGAGGATTTTCTTTATATATAGAATTGAGCTCTTTTTAAGTCTTTGTCCATGAGCTTGACATCCAAGGATTTCTGTAACAGTCATCTTTAAGAGGAACTTTTGATCATTAGAGTGCTAGTGGAAACCTTAAGGTTTGAACGTTTGATAGCTTAGGAACCTTAGGTCTTATATGTCACGGGCCCCGTAACTCGTTACTAGGCCCGGAATTTGGGAAATTACCCCTAATGAATTGTAGTATCAAATCATAGCAAACAAAATAAAGTACCAACGAGACACGCACACACATATATACATATATCATATATTTGAAGATATACGGAACACAAACACAACCGCTACAGTTTTTGACCCACGTTTATGTCTCCAGCCTCTAATAGTAATCGTGAAAATATGTTATGAATTTGGGCCCCGTCGTACCTTGAATGAAATATATATAGATCTTTGAAATAGCTTTCCAATGGTATCTTACGGGGTCAAACAGGACATCTCCAAAAGTTATGCCCATAGGGATCCTGAAGCATGTTCGCTGGAAATTCTGCCTGGCGTAACGGTGACGTTGCGGACCGTAACTCGTGTTACGGAATATGTAACGAGGATGTAAAGCACTTAAAAATATATAGAACCATAGCTCACTGGAAATTATCGAAATAAGTATAATAAAGGAAATAAAAAAAAAAAACTTGTGTTGAATCATATATCATGCATGTCCATATCATATCATCAAATCATTATATACGTATCGGGTCACCCGCCCTCCGGGAGGCCATAAAATCATATAATCATAAATTGGGAATTTGGGAAAACTCAAAGAACAAAAAGTTGTAGATAATTCAAATATCTTTCCAACCATATATCATGGGATCATAGGTGACATCGGGATATATATATATATATATATATATATATATATATATATATATATATATATATTGGGTCAAACCCTAGTTTCCCCTTGGTATGCAATGGGAAATGTTAACCCTAGACCCGGACTCCATATTTTCAGATTTTAGAGAGAGAAAGGGAGAGAGAGGAGAATAGAGAGATTTCAAAGTAGATGAAATAAAATAAATTAAGCGAGCAATCATTTGAAAATCGTGAAGGATAAAGTTATATCAAATACTTTTCGGACGTTTCACTACGGAAATCAAACTGGGGTTTGATTTCTACGTGGTGGATGCTCATAAAAGACAATCCTTATTTTAGACTTCAAATCATTTATAGTCAGAATTGATGGGGTCGAGAATAACAAATGGGTTTGATAAAGGAAATTCTTTGAATTATACTATAGTTTGGAAACGTCTCGGGGGCCCATGTGGGTGATGAAGAATGAGTTGATTCAAATTGAGATTGTAGAATCACCTAGAAGTAATAGAATGGTCATCGTAAGAAATCACCATTAATGGAGATTATGGAGCTTCGATGCCCACCGAGTGTTTGATAAAATGCTTAGATGACATTCGTAGTTTGGGAAATTTTTGCTAATATAGAATCCCTTGACTTGTATTGAAAAATTCAATCATAAAAGGACACAAGAATCATGTATTACGCTCAAAGGTTAACATTAAGGTGAATAAAGGTCGTATACACGCTACGGATAGTAAGAATAGAAATTCATGATAATTCTCTACCTTACATCTAAGACATTCAAAGAAAGAAATTTGAGCTTTACATACCTCGTTCGCTCAAGCTAATCCAACTTACGTCGTGGTTTTATGATACAATACGTCATTAACTATCAAACGTTAGCTAAAGGCATTTAGGAATCCGATTCCATGGTTATCAATTCTGAATATCATGAACTCAACACGTAATCTTTATAGACTTATGTATTGTTACCAATTAGTCTCCAATTTCATCAACAACAATACCAACAAACATTCTAACAACATTTTCAATTTAATCAAAACGCTATTCTCACATCAACAGATTGTTCATTGTTGTTATGGTCATTCACTTATTAATTCAACCATAATTAAACTATTTTGCCCGAGGGTATTCACACGTTAAATTACTAATGGCCGAAATCATTCACGCAATATTCCGAGGCCTTTAAACAATTCACGCACTATTTCAAACAATCCCCATATACAAACCCGAAATCGGATGACTCAACATAACAACACTAACACATTTCTTTCTTCCAAAAACTCATGAATTACACCAACAATCTTCATTTTAACAATGTCATTATCCTAAACATAAAATCTACATAAGAGTTACAATTCAAATGTGACTTCCAAATCAGCCCACAACCATCACAACGATTCAAATTGATTCATTAAACTTTCATTATCAATTTAGGAGTGCACGTAACAACAACTAAGCCCCAAATTCCTTAAAATTTGTTCATTAGTTAACCACCCATTTTCGGCCACCACTTCAACACACAACTTCCATGATTTTTCATCTATTTCCATACACTACAACAACACTCCAAATATGCTAATTAAAATTAATTCATCACTCCTATACAACATACATCTATACACACATTGTTTGGTTTAGCCATGTTGGCTACTTTCCATATTTTTATGATTTTCAGTATTTCCACACTTAAAATATACATAAACCATTTACATATAAAAACATGTTAGTTTTATTTTATAAATTAGTTTGTTTCTTAGCTGTGGCGGTGAATGAAGGAAACGGGTAGGCTATTGCTTGAAACAACGACTCCACGTCAACGAGGACCCTTCAATTAGTAGGAAAACTAGAAGAAATTATTTTTGGGATGAAGATTTTTGCACTTCAAATTTCCATGGTCTTGGCCGAATAGGCCTTGTTTTTCTCCTTCTCCAAGTTTCTTGAAAATTTTTAAGGGTGAAAGTGGTGAAATAAGATGACTTAGTCATCTTTTTATTTCACACATTAGCCAACCATGTGGCCATGGCCCACATACCACATGGCCGGCCACATGGCCCCTTATTTCCTTTTTTTTTGTTGAATTTTCAACTTTCCAAAAATAGAATACTTTCCAAAAGCATGGCACACCAAATGTTTCTTTAATATTTCCATACACAATAAAATCATGTCACTCATGCTTTTAAAGCAAACAAAAGTCTCTACTTCTCCGGGTCTCGGAATGGTCTTGTATCCTTTTCATTTATATCAAGGATTGAGACCAAGCATATATCCCGATACGAAATACGAGATATAACCATATTGAACTCCCCGTAGGGACCAGGTTCTTTGTATTCTTTGGGAACTTGACTTTACCATTCAAATCCTTTGCTATCTTGCCAACTTATTGCTCACATAAAGAGTGCATTATCTCTTCATGTTACCACTCGACTTTTGTGATCTTTTCAAGGCCTTAAAAATTCCAAGGAGGATTCCATTTCTTCAATTTAGTGCTCAGAGTAGTCATATTCACCAACACCTTGTTGACTGCTCCTTTCTCACTCCGAACCTCACCTCCAATTACTTACAGAACTTAGGAACCCAAACTAGCTTGGGTCCCAAGTAACGATAAAATGGATGAACTAGATGTCTCTTTGTCCCTGCAGGTAACAGGCTCTTCTTTGCTTTAAGACCAGGTCCTTGACGTCTTGCTTTGCTTTTAACGTTCTCTCTGTTTCTCTATGCTGACTGAACTTTTTCTTTGCTCAAGTCCTCAAAATGACCAGTATAATCATAATGATTCCAATGCCATTCTTCAGGTCTAGAGATATATTTCTCTTCCTTGTCATTCTCATCTTCTAATCTTGCCACCAAGGCAAAGTTAGAGTTATATCCTGAATCTTCATTATCAGTGTTCATCATGAATGTCTCCCTTGCATCCCTACCATTTTCAGATTCATCAGAGGAGTCTTCCCAACCAGCTAAAGCATCCTCAACCAAGGTGTTTGCTTTCATTTTTTAGTTGAGCTTGTCCTTAGGGACCTGGTACTGATCTTTTTCTTCTTCGATATTTCTGAAGCTGCTAACTTTTGCCAGGCCTTTAGTGATGTGCAACATTTCAAACTTATCTCCACTTGAGTCAATTTTCTCTTCTGATTTGACACCTTTCTTCTTCTTCTTCCACCTTTGCTTCTTGATTTCTTCTTCTTAACTCATAAATCTTGAGGTCAATGATCAGTTCATCGAGTGTCAGTTCTACCAAATCCATGGATTCAAGAATAGTGCAAGCTTTCACTTCCCATGAAGTTGGCAGCGCCCACAACAGTTTGCGAACTAAGAGATGCTCCTCAATGACTTTATCAAGGGAAAGAAGTTCTTCAATGATGGAGGAGAATGTAGTGTACATATCATGAACAGACTCACTTTCCTTCATTTTGAAGAAATTATACTTTGTGGTAAGCATCTCAATTCTGAGTTGCTTTGTTCTACCAGATTCTTCATAGACATTTTTTAGAACATCCCAGATTTCCTTTCCGTTTGCGAAGGCAATGAAATTATACTCTTCGACCCAAGCTCGCGAATGAGGATTTTCTTGGCTTTGAGATCCTTTTGTATGGCTTTTTCATCAGTATCCTTTGAGTTTCTTCTTTTCTTTTGGATCTGTCTTTACTTCAGCCTCATAATCCTTGGCAGAAACATGAGGACCATCACAAATAATGTACCACAACCCAGGGTCCTCTTTTAAGATAAAATCTTGCATCCTTGCCTTCCACCATTCATAACATTTTCCATTGAACCTTGGTGGTCTTGTGATAAATTCTCCTTTCTCCAAGTTTGGTGAAATAGCCATGACAAGGATCCTATCTAGGTATTACCCTTTTAGAAAGAACTCGCTCTAATATCAATTGATAAAACCTATGAGTTTACCCTTTTAGTGTTTACCACTTGAAAGTTCACCAAAGCAGTCTAAGGAACCTGGTCTCTAAGCTGTTTTCACAGATAATGATGGAAGGTAAATAAGGCAAGATATTTACGTGGAAAACTCCTTGCTCAAGGGATTAAAAATCACGACCTAACCCCGTAGGATTTCCAACTTCACTAAACTGAGCAATGTTTAGATTACAATCTATTGCAACCTAGGAATTAAACTCTTAACTCCTCTCCCTTACAATGTCCCTATTGTAAGCAACTCTCGACTACTACTAGCCAAGCAAACTAATACACCTTGTATATACTTAGACAAGTGTACCAC
>NC_081350.1:50992423-51081840 GCF_029784015.1 Lycium ferocissimum | reverse complement strand
CAGAATGTAAATTGGCATTTTATCCCTTTCCCCCAAAATTTGTAAGCTAACAGCTGAAAGTCACACGTGTATTCAATCTATATCTTAAAGGTTTGTCCTTTACTTTCATTCACAACGATGATAATTCCTTTTAACGTCATACTCAATCACATATTAAATTCATGTCTAAGATCTAATGAAGTAAAATGTCTCCCCTTCTAACCATTAACCAAAGGATTTATTATAAGGCTTACCATTGATAATTTTAATTACAGAATATTAAAGTTTCTACAAAATAATATCAAGTGAGAAATTTTTCTAGTCTTAACTTTTTTACTATTGTACTAAACCTTGAAAGGTCCGAGGCGACACGCATTAACAACAATCGAATCCGCTAAGTACCAACAAGACCACGTACGGTACGACCAATGTTTACTTTGTCTAATATACTTTTGAATTTTTCCACAAAAAATCCTTCTTTCACCAGGGATCAACTTTCCTTTTCCAAAAAAGAATTCTACAATGCTCAACTAGACATATGATAATCGAATTCTACGGTTTATCACTTACTTCCTGATACTAAAAAATCAAAGATTTATTTGAAGTGGGAATCTACTCAACTCACCTGGGAAAGTAAGGATTCTTTACTTATTTATCCAAATCCAGTAATCCAATTATACAAGCTTACCTAACAGTTTTCAAGTACATTAAAAGAACTATTACAACAATACAAGTTAAATCTCCGACATCGAATGATAAAAACTGCAAATACCTGCTAAGAAGTACAAAGAGGTTCCAGTTATTAAAAAGATAAATGCAGCATGGAGAGACAAAGAGAAGTCACTTGAGGAAAAATCCAAGCCCAACATTGTTAGTGCTAAGATTTTAATGATGATAACTTATGTTATTGTGTAGGAAAATACTCAAGGCCTAACAGAGGATCAGGATGTGAAAAAGGCCCAAGCAACTAAATGCACTTCACAAAGCCTAAAACCGATTACCCATCAACATGTCAAGTTAGCTTGCTATTGGAGTTTGAATATCAATACCCCTCAGGTACATCTGCATAAATAAGGAAGATTTCGTTGAAAGGAAACTACTACTGGCAAATCAAGTACCACGCGAACTAATGCACAAGGAAAGGAGATCAGTTGAAGACAAATCAAGAAGCGCATAAGGAAAGGATATAATCAAGTACCAAGCTGTCAAAAGACACAAGGAAAAGATCAATCAACATGAGCCTGCTTTTATTCTTGGAAAATAAGGATCCTCAATATTCCTATTTTCCAAGGATCAAATCTCTTGGGTTGCTTTCTCTGCTTAGAAGAGCCACAACGACTTCATATTTTCAGTATAAATATTGGCTCATATCAGACGAAGAAATTGTACTTCGTCTCAACCTTCATATAGTCTTTTGCTACTTTCATAAGCATTGTAATTCAATTAAAAGCCGATTTACGTCGAGGAAGAATTATTTTTCAGTTGGTGAGACTTTGTAACAAAAAAAATACGAGAGTTTGAGTGTCAACGTAGGAGCTCCATTCAAACCAGTCCTTGTACCAAAGATTCAATTTAAAGAGCTGCAAAGATCACCCTTGCAACCCAAGGGGACTGGATTAGGATTCACATTGAATCTGAACCAATATAAATATCGTGTGTCAATTACTTTCTGCAATTTACTTTACAATTAGCTTTCTTATAGTCGACTAGACATCCTACATAGTCGACTCCCTAAAAATTAAAAAAAATTACAATTCACCCCCTCCCCCCTCTTTCACTTTCAACTAGTATCAGATCCTAGACTCAATATTAGTTGCCTAACAGCACTTGAGGAAAATATCAAATGGCTAGATATCATATCCTTGGAGCAATATTGCAAGATGGACATTCCACTAATAGACCTCCCTACTTTGCTGGTAAAAGACTATGCACTCTGGAAGGAGAGATTCAGGATCTTTGTCATGTCAACTGATTATCAAGCATGGGTTTTGATAAAGAAGGGACCAAAAAACATTCCCAACAGTGAAGCAAAACATGATCAGGAAAAACTAGATAAAGTGTTGTTTGATATAAATAAGGAACAACAAGAAGTCATTGTGACAAATACTAGAGCTATATCTCTACTATACTGTGCAGTCAGTGGAGAAGAATATAGCAAGATATCAAACTGCGAGGTTGCAAAGGAAATGTGGGACAAGATGGAAGTAACTTATGAAGGCACATCCATGATTCGAAAAACAAGATTGATGCTCTTCATCATGAATATGAAAACTTTATGATCAAGAGAGGATGAAAATATTGAATCGGTGTTCTCAAAATTTCGGCAGAAATTATCTCCGAGTTAAAATCTCTTGGTTACGTATTCAAATTCTCAACAAGTAAGAAAACTTTATCAAAAGTCTTCCCAAAATCATAGGGAAAACCAAAGCTATTGTTTTGGAAGATGGAAAACTAGACAAAATGACTTATGATGAACTCGGGAAATATCATGACTGTGACGAAATCACATCAACGAACGTAAAAAGGAAGAAGAAGAAGGTAGTTGCGTTCGGGCTCAAGACTGGTGGAAAGTGATGATGACGATTGCAAAGAAGAGGAAGTTGCACTGATATCTAGATCCGTAGTGGAAGCAATGAGGAGATCAAGAAATAATCGGAGAATAAGTTCAAATTCTCACAAAGAAAAAAGTTCTACGGTTCAATAGAAAAATGATGGGAAATGTTATGAATGTGGGAAGTATGGACATATTGCCTCTAAATGTTTAGAATCAAGAAGAAAACCCTCAGGGAACTATAAAAAACAAAGAGCATTTAGCAGCTGGAGTAAAGATAAAATCTCAAAAAATGAAGATGATCTGGAAAACGTCTGCTTCATGGCATTTGGAGAAACTAGCGAGCTAAGACTTATCCTTGTGCTAAATGTAATGAAACACAAGAACTCCTAGATCAAACCCTTGAGGACTTGAATAGAGTTTTTGATGAATCTAGAAAACTTCAAAGAAAAAAAAAGACTGGATATAAAATTACAAATATGTGATATTGAAAAAGATCTTCTTCAAGAAGAAATCTGTGATTTGCAACTACAGATCAATAGTTTGCGCAAATTTACTAGACACGGTTTCCGTAAGGTCTAACCAAATACGACTATAGTCGCAAGTTAGCGGGCGAGTAAACCTGTGAGTTACAATTCGATAATAGGAGACATAAATATCTTGAAGACGAACGGGCCGACTAAATCTCTTAAGTCAACTGACAGGAAGTCTGGAGGAAATCCTTCCACCATGCCAAGATCGACTAGCCAAAATGTCAACAAAGAACCCTTTTCTCTTACATGTTTTTGTTGTGGTAAAATTGGTCATAAATACCATCAATGCAAATTTCGTTATGTCCAAACATCTGGACGGGAATGGAGACCTAAAAATATTTTGCAGGCTAACCCTCAAGGACCCAAGCATGTTTGGGTACCTAAAAGAAAGTAATTACATTGTTTTGCAGGAACACCATACGAAGAAATCTAAAGGTAAATGGTATCTAGATAGTGCGTGTTCCAGTCACATGACAGGCGACAAAAGCTTGTTTAAATCAGTAGCTGAATATGATGGAGGATTGGTAACCTTTGGAGATAATTCCACAGCAATTGTTATTGGAGTTGGTACTATAGCATTTAATAATTCCTGTGATATCACTAACGTTTATCTTGTGAAGGGTCTCAAGTATAACCTCTTAAGTATTAGTCAACTATGTGATTCAAACCTTGATGTAAGATTCAAGAAAATAGGATGTATCATTGAAGGCTCCAAGGGCAAAGAAATTCTTCTGGAAGTAGAAATAAAATGTATATGTACTAGACTCGTGGAAGAGTCCAAAGAGGACATATATGCCTAGCCTCTATGGGAGAAGATCCTTGGATATGGCACAAGAAACCAGGACATGCCAGCATGAGATTGATTGAAAAGTTGGCTAGACACGACCTGGTGCTAGGGCTACCTAAGTTGAACTACACAAAAGATCACATCTGTGATGCTTGTCAAAAAGGTAAGCAAACTAGAAACTCTTTCAATTCAAAAGATATCGTGTCTATTTCTAAACCTTTGCAAAGCTACTTCGTATGGACATTGCCGGGTCACTAGAAGCGGCAATCATTGGAGGAAAAAGGTATATTTTTGTTATTGTTGATGATTATTCTCATTTTACTTGGGTTATATTTCTTGCTCACAAGGATGATAATCTAAAAAACTTTAAGTTTTTCTATGAGAAAATACAACGTGAAAAAGGTTACTATATCACTTCCATTTATGATCATGGAGAATTTGAAAATAAGGCGTTTGATGATTTTTGCAATGAACAAGGCTACAATCACAACTTTTCTTCGACCAAGATCTCCTCGGAAAAATAGTGTTGTTGAACAAAAAATAGAACTCTACAAGATATGGCAAGAACCAATCAGAGAACACAACTTACCACATCATTTCGGGTCAAGCTATAAGTACAACATATCATGTTCTTAACGGAGTGTTTAATCGTGCCCATCTTGAAACAAACTTTTTATGAACTCTGGAATGGAAAGAAACCAAACATCAGCTACTTTCATCCATTTGGATGTAAGTGTTTTGTACATAATAATGGTAAGGATAATAACAAAAATTTGATCCACGAAGCGATGAAGGTATTTTTCTTGGATATTCCTCTCACACTAGTAGATCATATAGAGTTTATAATAAACATACATTATCAATCGAAGAATCTATCCATGTTATTTTTGACGATACTAATCGATTGGTCGAGGAAGGTAGCAGATGATGAAGAAAGGACAGCCACCACAGCTTCCTCACTCACCAAACAAGATGATAGAATACAGTTGACTACTGCACCAGTAAAATCGATTAGTGTGACCATTGAATCTGTTCCAAATGAGTGGAGAAGTGAGCCTGACTATCCAAAAAATTTTGTCATAGGGGACATTCATGAAGGAATGAACACTAGAGCATCAAGCAAGAATAACGCAAATATTGTTCTTATATCTCAACTAGAACCAAAGAAGGTTGATGCAACACTTCAGATGAACATTGGGTCAAAGCTATGCAGGAGGAACTGGATCAATTCTCAAAGAATGATGTGTCGAAATTAGTTCCTAGACCTGAGAATGTCTCTGTTATTGGCACCAAATGGGTCTTTCATAATAAGCTAAACGAAACTGGAGAAGTTATACGAAACAAAGATCAACTAGTCGCACAAGGTTACTCACAACAAGAAGGAGTCGACTATGATGAAAATTTTGCTCCTGTAGCACGGTTAGAATCAATTCGCATCTTACTTGCATATGCATCCTTTAAAAGATTCAAACTTTTTCAAATGGACGTCAAAAGTGCTTTTCTAAATGGTTTTATTGATGAAGAAGTATATGTAAAACAACCGCCTGGCTTTGAAGATCCTAAAAAACCTTATCATGTTTTTAAGCTCTCAAAAACACTCTATGGTCTTAAACAAGCTCCTAGAGCTTGGAATGAACGATTGAGTACTTTCTTGGTGAATCATGATTTTTCCCGAGGTAAGATAGATACCACCCTTTTTATAAAAAGAACTCTCTCAGGAAATCTCATTATTCAAATTTATGTTGATGATATATTATATTTGGAAGTTCTAATCCATCTTTGTGCAAGGAATTTTCTGATCTTATGCAAAGAGTTTGAAATAAGTATGATGGGCAAGTTGACTTTCTTTTTGGGACTACAAATTGTCCAATCAAAAAAAGGAATTTTCATTTGTCAAACTAAGTATACAAAGGAACTCATTCACAAGTTTGGAATGATGGAAGCAAAAGCATTAGGGACTGCAAAAGCATTAGGGACTTCAATGAGTTCTACATGCAATTTTGATAAAGATGATGAAGGTAAACCTATTGATGAAACCAAGTATCGAGGTATGATTGGTTCACTATTATATCTCACTGCTAGTCGACCAGATATCATGTTTAGTGTGTGTAAATGTGCTAGATTTCAGGCAGCTCCAAAAGAATCTCATCTTACTACTGTAAAAAGAATTATAAGATACTAGTTGGAACCTCAAATTATGGCTTATGGTACCCAGGTACTAACTCTTTCCAACTTGAAGGGTTCTCAGATGCTGATTTTGCAGGTGATAAGGATGATCACAAAAGTACAAGCGGTTCTGTCAATTTCTAGGAAAATCTTTAATTTCCTGGCATAGTAAGAAACAAGTATCTGTTTCCTTGTCCACTACTGAGGCTGAATACATTGCCATTGGTCAATGTTGTGCTCAAGTAATTTGGATGGACCATCAATTAAGTGATTATGATGTTTTCTCTAAACTTATTCGCATTTTATGTGATAATTCTAGTTCTATATATCTTTCGAAGAATCCTGTGCATCACTCTAGGGCTAAGCATATTGATATTAAGCATCATTTTATTAGAGATCATGTGTCAAAAGGAAATATAGAAATTAGTTTTATAAGTACTGATAGTCAACTTGCTGATATTTTTACAAAACCTCTCTTGGAAGAACGTTTTTGCCACCTAAGAACTTTAATTGGTCTGATTGCAAATCCTATTATTGTTTAATTCTTTTTATTTATTTACCCTTGTTTATTTTTTTTTACGAAAAAATAAAAATAAAAATAACAAATCTTTTGTGTGATTTTGTTTTGACCTTTCCTTTCCCTTAATCTTTCCATAGTTACGAGCTGATTACCATCATTACTGTCTGTACTCGTTTCATTTTCCCGTCCCATCTCTTCCTTTCCCCATACACCGTTTCACAAACCCCAATCCTACTCTATATACGCCTCCTAGTGCCCTCTTCTCTTCCTTATCTAGGACCATAGTTCTGTTTTGTTGTTTTTGTTTTGCTGCTATATTGCTTTTTGATTGATGCCAAAGGGGGAGTACAGCAAAGTCAATTATTCAAGGGGAGTTCCCTTCAGTGTGAGGAACTAACCATTTAAATCAATGCAACAAGAAAGTTGACTACTTTATCTTGAGTATTAATTGTCATCATCAAAAAGGGGGAGATTGT
Organism: Lycium ferocissimum; assembly: GCF_029784015.1. Lineage (NCBI taxonomy): Eukaryota > Viridiplantae > Streptophyta > Magnoliopsida > Solanales > Solanaceae > Lycium > Lycium ferocissimum. The sequence goes on along the minus strand of NC_081350.1, from coordinate 51,074,828 downwards.
TAGTGCTAAGATTTTAATGATGACAACTTATGTTATTGTGCAGGAAAATAATCAAGGCCCAACAGAGGATCAGGATGTGAAAAAGGCCCAAGCAACTAAATGCACTTCACAAAGCCTAAAACCAGTCGGCCCATCAACATGTCAAGTTAGCTTGCTATTGGAGTTTGAATATCAATACCCCTCAGGTACATCTGCATAAATAAGGAAGATTTCGTTAAAGGAAACTACTACGGCAAATCAAGTATCACGCGAACTAATGCACAAGGAAAGGAGATCGCTGAAGACAAATCAAGAAGTGCATAAGGAAAGGATATAATCAAGTACCAAGCTGTCAAAAGACACAAGGAAAAGATCAATCAGCATCAGAGCTCTTGCTTTATTCTTGGAAAATAGGGATCCTCAATATTCCTATTTTCTAAGGATCAAATCTCTTGGGTTGCTTTCTCTGCTTAGAAGATCCACAACGACTTCATATTTTCGATAAATATTGGCTCATATCGTACTTAGAAATTGTACTTCGTCTTAATTTTCATATAGTCTTTGCTCTACTTTTCATAAGCATTGTAATTCAATTAGAGTTGTTGTGTAAACAAAAAAGAGAGGAGAGAATTATTTTTCAGTTGGTGAGACTTTGTAACAAAAAAAAATACGAGAGTTTGAGTGTAGACGTAGGAGCTCCATTCAAACCAGTCCTTGTACCAAAGATTCAATTTAAAGAGTCGGAAAGATCACCCTTGCAACCCAAGGGGACTGGACTAGGATTCACATTGAATCTGAACCAGTATAAATATCGTGTGTCAATTACTTTCTGCAATTTACTTTACAGTTAGCTTTCTTATAGTCGACTAGGTATCCTACATAGTCGACTCCCTAAAAACAAAAAAATTACACCACCCCCCCCACCCCCTCTTGCACTTTCAAACATAACCGCAAAACACACAACCAATATCACAAATGCAATTTTTAGCGTATTCCAAGTAGGAGCCTGAATCCAAAAACAAAGAAAGAGCAACTACTTGAATCAATAAATATAAAGTTGAAACATGAATCGTAGAGGGGAAAATTTTACTACTTTGACTCCCGGAGCCAAAGCTCCAACAAGAACTGCTTTTGCTGATGATAATTCTTCTCTGCTTGATTCTTTCGACTCAATTTATGTGATTTGTGAATGATGGGCTCTGATTGTGATTTTGAGTTTTTAACCTCCAAATACAGGAAAAAAATAATGAGGAAGATTTGGGAATCGTGATGGGAATTACCTAGTAAATTTTTATATGTTTACATTCATGACAGGAGGCCCTACTTTTGGGATTACACTAGGTAAGGGTAAGGTCTGCATAGACTCTATCCTCCCCAGACCGCACTTGTGGGATTACACTGGGTATGATGTTGATGTTACATTCATGACAAAACAACAATGGCTGAATCTTCTCTCCATAAAGTTTGCTTCCAATTATGCAAATTTCAAAAAGGAAGCAATACAAAGAGGTAACCTACATCTAATTACAAGCATATTCAAACTCATGATACTACAATTCAAATTGCAACACTATCGCAGAGGCATCTACGAAGTTCAAAGGAAACACAATAAAAAGGTAACTTCAAAGGAAACAAAATAAAGAGGTAACTTCAAAGGAAATAAACTAAAAAGATAACTTAGATCTAATAATTACAAGCGATACTGGAGTTCAAGTTGTTGTCGCATAGATGATACATATAAAATTTGCTTTTCATCATGTGACTTTCAAATGAAACAAGACAAAGAGGTAACTTAGATCTACTTACAAGCATACACTACCAACAATACAGTAAGACAAACATACATGAGATAGCCATATACATATCAATTAACTTTATTCCGTTGTTTATGATCAGGAACCAGCAAATTGTCGAGAAAACGAGCGCCCATAAATTCCTTCATCATGAAGACTTTTAGGACGTCTTCGGGTGTTTGATGTGTAAATGAATCCACGAAAAGTCTATTTTGAGAACCCAACTTAAGCTCTTTGCTTTCCAGCAGCTCTGCCCTATCGAGCAATCCTGGAGGAGCACCACTAGTGGTATCCTTACTTGAATTGCCAATTATGTCCTTGATGCACGACGTGTCTTGATTCATTTTAGACTCAATTTCCATTTCACGGACTATTTCAGAGTAAATTTTGGACACTACCCTTCCACCTGCACATGAAAATACCTTACACTACTTTAATGCAACATTATACTACATTAATTTCTCCAGAACTTCACTGAGTTATTAGTAATAATTCATTCGATGACGACACATTTGTTCACTTCCCTAATAGAATATGGAAACAAATTCCACAAATGGCATTCCAAGTTGATTGTCTCCCCTCCACCCCTACCCCCACCCCAAAACCCCACCACATCCACCCTCACCCCCTAAACACCCACCTCATCCCTCACAGTATCTGTCTAGATTATATGAATAAGTCAAAAACCACTTATTTTACTAGAAAAAAATTTCCTTCATACCCAACACTCCCTAATTCTAACAATCACTTGCTATCACGACAATTCTTCTTAAAAAGGGAAAACAGAGCAAGAGAAAGGAGAGAAAGAATGGAGGAAAAAAAAAAGAAAAAAAAGGAAAATCGGTCCAACCCGCACTATTAGCTCAGCTCATCAAAACTTGGGCTGATATGTAGCCCAAAATGACTATTAGAATTTTTTTTTATTATTTGATATGTCTTATAGCCTTAATAAAGAAAAAAAAAATCAAAGTATTAAAAATTCATTTTTTCTGTGTGGAATGCCCTTCAAAGGCACTGGTCTTTAATTTTTGCCCCTCAAATTGGTGGTCTTTAATTTTTGCCCTTCGCTAAAAACTCCTTGGTTCCGAATTTGAACCCTCGCTTAGTCAAAAATTAAAAATAAAAATCACAAGGTAGAGTTTGGATTTGCAAGGCAGAGTTTTGTCTCAAACTCTACCTGATCGGCAGAGTTTTGCTAAACACTACCTTAAGGCAAAGTTTGAAACTCTGCCTGATCAGACAGAGTTTGACTGCAAACTCTACCTGATCAAGTAGAGTTTGAGGCAAACTCTGCCTTAAGGTAGAGTTTTGCCTTCAGGCACGGCTTGCCTTATACCTGGAGGCAAAACTCTTCGCAATTTTGTTTTTTGTTTTATTCAGTTAAAATTTTGCAAAACTCTGCCTTAAGGCCTAACTTTTGCCCGAATAGGCCTAATTTTGCTACAAAATTCTGTCTTGCGAATTTATTTATGTTTTAATTGAGCCGGGGTTTGAACTCAGGACCTCGGAGTATTAGGCGAAGGGCAAAAATTTAAGACCACCAATTTGAGGGACAAAAGTTAAAGACCAGTGCCTTTGAAGGGAAATCGTGCAAATGACCCTTAAAATTTTATAAAAGAAGAAATAAAATAATTAAAACTTAGTAAGAAATTGGGCGGGTTGAGTTATGACCCATATTTTAGCCCAAGTAACTTTTAGGCGTGTCATTTTTTTTGCGCGGATTAACCTGGTTTTGGGGTGGTCTTTAATTTTGCCCCTCAAATTGGTGGTTTTTAATATTTGTCCTTCGCTTAATATCTAGAGGTCCTGGGTTCGAACCCAGGCTCAGTAAAAAAAAATTGCAAGGCATAAGTTGAGATTCGTAAGGCAGAAATTGGGATTCGCAAGGCATCAACTTATGCCTTAAGGCAAACTTTTACCCAAAATTAGGCCTTAAGGCCTAACTTTGGGAGCCTAACTTTTGCCCAAAGTTAGGCCTTAAGGTAGAGGTTTGCAAAATTTCAGCAAAATAATTTTTTTTTTCCTTAAGACAAAGTTTGAAACCAACTTATGCCCTGCAAATCCCAACATATGCCTTGCGATTTTTTTAATTATTTTTTTTTGACTGAGCGGGGTTCGAACCCGAAATCGAGGGGCTTTTAGTGAAGGGCAAAAATTAAAGACCACTGATTTGAGGGACAAAAATTAAAGACCACCCCAGCGAAGGGCAATCCTGCAAATTGCTCGACATTTATTAGCTCATCTCATTTTAACCCGTCCAAATTCAGCTCAACCCGACCATTTGACACATCAAATATTGAGAAGGGAGCTGACCAGGAATGAAGTTGTTGGCAGCTTCTTTAACGGCATAAACGGAAGCATTTTTAACGAATTTTGTACTAAAATTGACCATCTTATCCCGGCCTTCATCATCGGGCACGTACTGACCAATGTTTTTGACGGCGGCCATGCTATAATAATTAGAAGTTTGACCAACAGGAGGTAGATCTAATTCATAAGCCACTTTGCCCACTTTGTGCACAATCTCATAAGGCCCAATGTACTGGGGACTAAGCTTCCCCTTTTTGTCAAATCTCATTACACCCTTCATTGGTGACACTTTTAAGAATACCCAATCTTTCACTTGGAACTCTAAGTCCCTTTGGCGATTATCCGCATAGGACTTTTGACGACTTTGGGCTGCTAATAACCGATCTTGTATGAGCTTAAATTTCTCTATGGCTTGTTGGACCAAGTCTGGCCCTATCAATTTAGTCTCTCCTCCTTCAAACCACCCAATTAGGGATCTACACTTTCGCCCATATAAAGCCTCATACGGTGCCATTTGAATGCTAGAATGATAACTATTATTGTAAGCAAACTCAATGAGTGACAAGTTATCATCCCAATTACCTCTAAAATCTAACATACATGCCCGTAACATATCCTCAAGAGTCAATGTTTTTTGTCCATCAATCTGTAGATGAAATGCCGTGCTAAGACTCACATGAGTCCCTAAACCCTCTTGGAAGGACTTCCAAAAATTAGCTAACAGGTGTGAATGGTACGTCAAAAAGTTTGACCAACAGGTGTGTATTGCTATAATATGGAACAAATGAAGTCCCATATTCCCTCTTTTTTTTTTTTTCCCCTTTGCTCTTACCTCGGAAAATAGGATGACTAGAAAAGAAGGTACTGCACTGTCACTGGAAAAAGGAGAACCAAACTTTGTGCTTTTAGTACTGACCTACGTGTATTCTTGGAATTTTACAATGGTTGTTCTTGATTTTCTTTTTAACCGTGCGTGCGTTTGCTCATACAATTTGGAATCATCATTTTGATTTTAAAGGAGCGTTTGTTTATAAATTTGCATAAATATTATGATTTTAAATCTCAAATTCTTTTAAAAGTAGGATTTGAAATTTTAAATCATGATTTTAAAATTTTTAAATGTAAAATTTAACCCATAAATTTATATTTTGTAATAAAAAAGACTCATCATCTTATATTTTGTAAAAAAAGACTCATGCTCGACATGAAGAGATCAGTCGTATACCATGTTGAATGATTACATTAAAGAATATCTAGTTACTACTATTGTTGATTTTTGTAAAGTGAATCTTTGTAAAATTATGTATATGTGAAAGTTAATAGCATCTAATCGCAAGTATTGATTTTTGTAAAGTGGATCTTTGTAAAATTTTGGTAAGATTATATAAGAACTGAGGAAATTTTGATAACTTTCAAAACGGCATAATATATAAACAGGCCAAACTTGACATCAGCTGGCAAGTATACCCTCCAACTTTGGGTGCGTACAGAGTCCGGTTTAAAATGCCCCAAAAACACCACTTTGAACCAAAACACCCCAACAAAAAAAATGTTACAAAACTACTTTTAGCGCAGAATTTATCGCGCTAAAGCGCTTCACGGAGACGGAGCCGTTAATCGCTTTAGCGCGTATTTTACCGCGTTATAGAATATCGTTAAAAAAAAAAATTATAACGCAAGAAAATGCGTGTTATAGAAACAAGACAAAAAAAAAAAAAAAAAAAAAAATTGGCCAACTTTATTTTTTGTAACACTTAGTGTTTTTTTCCATACTTTGACCAATGATTAGTCGTGTGTCAAGACACCGAAACGTCAATAGTTTATATAGAACCTGATATTTTTTTCTGCGTACAATAAGGTAGGCTCAATACATCAAGGATACGTAAACGTTCGGATCGTCATTTTAGGGGTTGAAAAGGTGCCCGAAGTAAGTTTTATTTGTAAACTTTAGGTTTAAGTGTTCTATATACATAGACGTCCATTTTTGTTTGAAGACTTGTTGTCATTAGCTTAAGGTTTTTTATTTTTAGGGTTTAGATTTATTGAAAATAAAGCCGTTGCCAAAAGGTTTTTAACTGCTTTAGCGCAGTATTTTACTGCGCTAAAGAATATTTTTTTTTTTTGTATAGCGCAGTAAAATAGCGAGCACTAAAAAATAAAAATAAAATTTGGCAATTTTTTTTTTTTTTTTGCAACACTTAGTGTGTTTTTTCATACTTTGACCAACGATTAGTTGTGTGTCAAGACTCCAAAACGCCAATATTTTATATAGAACCTGATATTTTTTCCTGCGTACAATAATGTAGGCTCAATACATCAAGGATACGTAAACGTTCGGATTGTCATTTTAGGGGTTGAAAAGGTGCCCAAAGTAAGTTTTATTTGTAAACTTTTGGTTTAAGTGTTCTATATACGTAGACGTCCATTTTTGTTTGAATACTTGTTGTCATTAATTTCAATTTTTTTATTTTTAGGGTTTAGATTTATTGAAAAAAAAGCCGTTACCAAAAGGTTTTTAACTGCTTTAGCGCAGTATTTTACTGCGCTAAAGATTTTTTTTGTTTGTTTGTATAGCGCAGTAAAATAGTGAGCACTAAAAAAAAAACACTTAATGTGTTTTTTCATACTTTGACCAACGATTAGTCGTGTGTCAAGACTTCGAAACGTCAATATTTTATATAGAACCTGATATTTTTTTCTGCGTACAATAATGTAGGCTCAATACATCAAGGATACATAAACGTTCGGATCATCATTTTAGGGGTTGAAAAGGTGCTCGAAGTAAGTTTTATTTGTAAACTTTAGATTTAAGTGTTCTATATACATAGACGTCCATTTTTGTTTGAAGACTTGTTGTCATTAGCTTAAGGTTTTTTATTTTTAGGGTTTAGATTTATTGAAAATAAAGTCGTTGCCAAAAGGTTTTTAACTGCTTTAGCGCAGTATTTTATTGCGCTAAAAATTTTTTTTTTTTTTTTTGTATAGCGCAGTAAAATAGCGAGCACTAAAAAAAAAATTTGGCAAATATTTTTTTTTTTTTGCAATACTTAGTGTGTTTTTTCATAGTTTGACCAACAATTAGTCATGTGTCAAGACTTCAAAACGTCAATATTTTATATAGAACCTGATATTTTTTTCTGCGTACAATAATGTAGGCTCAATACATCAAGGATACGTATACGTTCGGATCGACATTTTAGGGGTTGGAAAGGTGCTCGAAATAAGTTTTATTTGAAAAAACTTAGTGTTTGACTGTAAGGTTATTTTAATCAACTTTATATGTCGAGAAAATTAGTCAGCTTTATTTTTAAAAATTGAAACTGCAGAAGTGAAATTGACATTCACAGCTACATTACCCCGGGATTTTTAGGTTGAAATCTATTGCGTATCATTATCTTATAAGTAAATAAAACTGAAAATTTCACGCCAATTTGGGGGAAAATTGAAATTGAATGGGATAAAAGGTGTTTTTTTAAAAATCGGCTCGGCCAAACCGCCTTGAGGCAGCTTGCCCGCATAGATCTCAAAACAATACACAAGTTCAAAAAAAAAAAACGCGAAAAACGGACATCCGAACGCAAAGTTATGATCATCTAAAGTTTGACCACTTTACAACTAGTTTTTTCTCCCTATATTTTTTAGAATTATATTTATATTCAAAATAAAGTTATATCTTGATTAAAAAATAACACGCTTAAATCAAAATCTTAAAAAATAAAACACTTAAACCTTAAACAAAACTTACTTCGGGTACCTTTTCAACCCCTAAAACGACGATCCGAACGTTTACGTATCCTTGATGTATTGAGCCTACATTATAGTACGCAAAAAAAAAAAAAAAATCAGGTTCTATACAAAATATTGACGTTTCGGAGTCTTGACACACGACTAATTATTGGTGAAAGTATGGAAAAAACACTAAGCGCTGCAAAGAAAACATTTATTAAAATAAGATGTTGCAATCTTTTTATGGAAAAAAACACTAAGTTCCTTAAGTGTGTTATTTTTTAATGCGTAACTTTCTTTCGAATACGTTGAAAAAAAAAAAATCGCGTAAATCGGACGTCCGAGCGCAAAAAACCGCGTATATTCGAAATAAAGTTACGCTTTAAAAAATAATACACTTAAATCTAAACCTAAAAATAGAAAACTTTAAGCTAATGACAACAAGTCTTCAAATAAAAATGGACGTCTATGTATATAGAACACTTAAACCTAAAGTTTACAAACAAAACTTACTTCGGACACCTTTTCAACCCCTAAAATGACGATCCAAACGTTTACGTATCCTTGATGTATTGAGCCTACATTATTGTACGCAGAAAAAATATCGTGTTCTATGTAAAATATTGACGTTTCAGAGTCTTGACACACGACTAATCATTGGTCGAAGTATGGAAAAAAACACTAAGTGTTTCAAAAAATAAAGTTGGCCATTTTTTTTTTGTACTGTTTCTATAACGCAGTATTTTACTGCGTTATAGATTTTTTTTAACAGCTTCTATAACGCAGTAAAATACTGCGCTAAAGCAGTTAACGGCTCCGTCTCCGTGAACTGCTTTAGCGCAGTAAATTACTGCGCTAAAGGTAGTTTTGTAACATTTTTTTTGTTGGGGTATTTTGGTTCAAAGTGATTTTTTTGGGGGCATTTTGGTTCCGGACTCGGTGCGTACATTTAGGCACCTCAACTTGTATAAAGTTAAACGCTTAAACACAAAATGTTGATGTGGCATTGACGTGGCACACGAATTTTAGAGGTGGCTAGATGATCATTTTGGAATTTGTTTATAATTATAGAGGTGTAAGTATGATGTGGTGTGTGAGGGAGGATTTAATTTAAATGAAAAATTCATGAAGTTCAAACTCGAATGAAATTTCAAGGAGTTTTTTGTGCTTTAGCTAAGGATATCTTTTTTCAAATTATACTTTTGTATTAAGAAGTGGTTGTTTTTCAAATATATTTCAACCAACAGCTAAATTATAAATATCAGTCCAAAAGTGGCTAGCCCAAACAATTTTATGATATTCTTGCTACATAGGATCCATAAGTGAGAACCATTTTATTCCTTGAGTTCCTCTATTTTCAAAGTTCACATTCGAAACTTTTAATTAAAGATAAAAAGATTCTATTTGTTCCATCTTAACCTTTGATGGTATTCTGATTTCCTAAAAAATTTCATGCTTTGATATAGTGGAATTCCTTTTCAAGGGCAACCAATGAAGTAGCTTTTTTGAAATTATGTGACTAAAGATTAAATCTAATCAGGTATAGAACCCCAGGATCATCAAATTATTTTGCAAGGCTAACCATTCCATGACAACACATTTGTTCATTTTTTCCAATTCAACTCTAGTCCCTAGAGTTTCCTAATGTATTTTCAAGTGCATGCAATATCTCTTTTGTGAAATACTAAGAATTTGAAACCAAGTTAAACTTACAGATAAACACAATGCTAGTAGCTACATCCAGTTTACACTCACTCCATCCTGTCTTATTTTAATCTGCAACTATTTATTTGAAAGTAAATAATTCTTATGATTATAAAATTTTCAAATATTTTCTAAAGGGCCACCCGCTGCACCAAGCTCCCGGTATGCGCGGGGTTCGGGAAATACCGGACCACAAGGGTCTTGAAAAAATTTCAATTATTTTCTATTTAATTGTAATACTGCGAGATAGACTAATCTTTATTGTATTATTCTGGAGGGCAAGGGAGGCAGACAGAGAAATAGACAATATAACTTCAAGATGGTGTCTACGATGCATGCAAGAAAACCCAACCAAAAAAAAACATCTAGTTTCACTAATGTATTAAATAGTAGACAACATTCTGTTAATCACCACTTTTTAGATCAAATCAACATTAATCTACTCCTAATTAGGTGTAAACATCGAGCGAAGGAAGCAAACCAGGAATGTGTTTGAAGGCATAAACGGTAGCATTTTTGACGAAACTTTGCACTGAAATAAACCATCTTAGCACGACCTTCACAATCCGCCATGTACTGACTCAGATTCGGCAGGCCGTTAACTCTAACGACGCCATCGATCTTTCTGACTGTGACCGTGCTGTAACCGTAGGAAGTTTTACATACCTTTTTCACCGTTTCTTTTCCGGAACTAATGAAGTCCCAAATTCCCATTGCTTACCTTGGAAGCTAGGAAAGACTAGAAAATGGTACTGCAATGGGAAGTGCAAAAGGAGAGAGGGGAGTTTATGAAGTTCCAGCTTTATCGTTTGGCATTGAACCGTTTCTTGGAAAATTGCAACATTAGTATTACTCAGCCACAATACCAAACTACTACTAGTATTCCTGACCTGACGTGAAAAAGATAATCAGGACTCAAGTTCTTTTTATAAATTTGACCTCAAAAAATATACTCCCTCCGTTTCAATTTATGTGACACTTTTTACTTTTCGAGAGTCAATTTGACTAGACGTTGAAGCTAAATTGGATTAGATTAATTTAATATTTTAAGATTAAAATTTATATATTTGAAAACTACATGAAAAGTATTATAATTTGCAACTTTTCTCATATCAATTTGGTGAAAAAATACATCTTAAAATGTTGCTCAAAGTTTGTACAGTTTGAATCTTGGGAAACGAAAAGTGTCACATAAATTGAGACAGAGGGAGTAGTAATCAAAAAGATTAATAAATTTTAAAAAGGTGAAAATATTACTATTTTATTTTTAAAAATGTCACATTTACAATAATTTGTGATAAATGTAAAAACACACGTGAACTATCACTTTTTTATGAGTTTCACACTCCAACTATCAGTTGTTCCCTTTTTTCTACCTGAACTATCATCATCTATGTATTAACAACACACCTAGTTGACCTGAACTATCACCATCTATGTATTAACAACACACCTAGTTGAGTAGATGGTGATAGTTCAAGTAGGAAAAGGGGACAACTTGGTAGTTGGGTGTGATACTTGCAAAAAAGTGATATTTCAGCTGTGTTTTTAACCATTAACTCCAATAAGTTAACATGGTAGCAAACATCTCTCAGGGCCTCTTTGGGTTGAGTGTCAGAAATTTTTACTAAATGTGGACAATATTAACTTAATTATTGTGGTTCATAAACTGGGATAACTGAATGGAAAAATCAAATTTACCACACTGATTTTGGCCACTGGCCCAAATAGGGCTAGGATAGTAAATTCACACAGGTATCCAGGCCATTTATGCGAAATCAATGACATTTCTACCCCTCCCTCACAAAGTTCATCTTACACCATTAATGCATTTGACCTATTAATTACTTTTCCATTTTTAAGATAACCTATTACTCTCTCTGTCCCAAAAAGATTGTCTTGCTTTTCTTATTAGTTTGTCCCAAAAAGATTGGCACATTTTTATATTTAGAAACAATTTAACTTTATGAGATAATTTACAGCCACACAAATATCTATTATTTGTTTTGGACCACATATTTCAAAAGTCTTTCTTTATTTCTTAAACTACGTGCTAAGTCAAACAAAGACAGGCGTTTTGGGACGGAGGAATTAATATTTATATACCAAATTTCATGAAATTAGTCGCGCACTTTTTTCAAGAAAAGAACTTAAACTATATATCTGTAGTGGTTCTTTTCACCTTTTTATTTTCACTTTTTTTATAAAAAAAAATTGTGAATAATGATTAGTAGAAGATGTTTAAATTAATCTGATATCTCAAAAAATACCCTTCCTACTAACGGTTGTTCCAAAACAAGAGAAAAGGGACCAATTTTACCCTTGAACAATTCGAATGGATAATTTTTGTAACGACCTGCTTGGTTCATTTGAGCTTTTAGCCTTGTTTTCCCCAAAATACCCTTCTCATAGTCTCATCTTGGTATTTATGACTTGCGGGAATGGGTGATGTGGTGCTCGAGGTAATCGGGTGAGTATCGGATCAGCTTTAGCAGAATTGGAAGTTCTAAAGTTAAGAAAATGAAGTTTGACCAAAGTCAACAATTGGGGTAAATGCATCATTTTTAAAGCTTAGTCGATTCCATTAGGTCCGGAGTGTGATTTTTGACTTAGTTGATATGTTGGTTCGGGTCCCAAAGCATTCAGGTGTGATTTGGATTGTTGGTTGAAAATCTAGAATTTTGAAGAATTGGAGTTGACCTTGGTCAACATCGGGTCAAGACGACATCTTTTCGGTGTTTTGAGTGCGCGAGCGTGTTCGTAGCATGTTTTATGATTGAAATGCATATATGATTTGTATCCGAGATATTTAAGATGAGTTTCGGGTGCTAAACTAAGATTTAACAATTGTTGAATTTTCTAGTGCAACAATTTCAAATTGCCGATTATGTCCTAAGTTCGTCTTTAAATTTCAGACTTATGTTAAAATTTTAAAACATCATGTCTCTCTCATTTTAAGGCTAAATTAGGTGAATCAAAAGGCTATCTTGGGTGGAATCTCGCAAGGAACATTTTGGGCTTGTTAAAGGTGAGTTTCGTGATCATCTAGCATCTGATTCGGGGCCGGAAAGCTGCTGTGTTTTTTGGTTTTTGTTTCTTGTTTCGCGACTTTTTCTCCCAAGTTTGGGAGCTCAGATTGAAGCGATTTCAAGGAATTCTTCTCGTATTTGCTTCGGGGTAAATCTAAACCTTATTTCATGTTACTCCATAGATTCCTTACATTATTTAGAGTTGATTTCATTGTTGGGTGTTGGTTGCGTTTTTTACCATATAAGCTGAATTTTCGGAAAAATAAGAAATTGAAGGTCAAGATGGAGTCATTTTTACCGGGTTTTCTGAATTTAAGTTCCTTGAGCTGGGGCAAACTATTTTGAAAGGAAAAGTCTTATTTGGTCATCGGAGTGGGGGGGTCACTTTTTTGAGTTTTTAAAGCCCTAAGTTAAAAATATGAATTTTTTCAAATTGGAAATCGAATTGAAGTCGGTTTTGAGTCATTTTCTTGATTTAGACTTTATAGTTTATGGATAAATCTATTTTGCAAAAAAAATCCAGTTTTTCTCTTGTGGGCTCGGAGTTACCTTTTTTTGATCCGTTTTTGGGTTTCAATCAAAGTATAGCAATATGGGTGTCTACGGACTCGTTCCTTACGAATAGCTCATAGTTAATAGATTGGGAATGTTCTGAAGCTTTACTGAAAGGAAAGGTGAAATCTTGAAGGTTCGTGACGCGTTTGCTCAGCATTCAAGGTATGTTAAGACTTTATAGACTTCGTTTGAGAGATATTTTTTTTAAGTAAAGATTAAACATGCAAATAATAATGGGGTAAGGGCAGAACAGATGGTCTCGAATCCGTGATATGACGAGCATTGTATGAGTACCGATGTCATGTTGTGGGAGTTTGTATCGTATTCGAGTCATTATATTTGTGGTCAGAATGCCAAAGCATGTGGGCATTAGTTGTTATGTGCTATATGTAGGCTTGATTGTTGTTATGTTTGGCATCTCAAGAAACCTCGTAGACTTGAAATAACATGTTAATGAAATGTCAGCTATTAAGTCCAATTTGTTGTTGTTGATGTTGAACCTTTGGCATATTAAGTCTAGATTTGACATAATGAATGTTTTATGTGTTATATCATGCACTTGCATATGGTTGGCTTGGTTTACATGCCTGCAACGGATTATAATTGGATTATAATTGGTTGGCTCGAGTTGCATGCTTGCAACGAGTATATGGACCTCGCAAGTCCCCCATGGGTCACGAACTCCCAAAGATTACCAAGGAGTGTCGTGTATATACATATTAGGAGCATTTGGTTGAGTCAAGTCATTGTATTGCCTTTGCATAGTAGTATCATTCTTCCCTTGATTGAATATCTGTGTTGTTGCTCCCAATTAAGTTATTTGCCCTATCTGATTATTTATTATTTTTATTAATAGTCTAATTGGCCTAAATAAGAAATGAATAGTCCTAATACGGAAGGATAAAGGTTTCTCGGATAAGATTCTGTTCTGAATACGAGTGGGTCTCGCGAAGTGGTTTGAGTCCGAGGTTGTTGATTCGGGAGATTTAGAGGTGAGTTGCTTGGATGATCTGCAACGCCAATCTCTTTCTAGCTTTATTTATTTCTGTCTCTTTTACATTCCAGACAGTGTATTTGGTCGATGCACACTTGTATTAGTATTCTTAGTAGCTCTTGTACACATGACACCAGTCTTGGGTGGTATTTTGGGTTGTTTTCGCATTTTGACTAAATATATAGACTTGATTATGGATATTTCGTGTTTTCACTTTACTTTCCGTTGATTTAACTTAAAATGAATCGACCGTTGAATTTTTTTGCTTACCTATCGGGTTGGTAATAGGTGCCATCATGACAAATTTTCCCTTGTTGATTTATTTTTTATTTTCATTTGGGGTGGGGGAGGGGGGGTTGAATAAGTGAGAAATATAATAATACACTAAGAACTTTTGGTATTTTATTAGCTATATTTGGATTATTTAAATTATTGTCTAGATGATGATGATGATGATGATGATGATAATAATAATAATAATAATAATAATAATAATAATAATAATAATAATAATAATAATAATAATAATAATAATAATAATAATAATAATAATAATAATAATAATAATAATAATAATAATAATAATAATAATAATAATAATAATAATAATAATAATAATAATAATAATAATAATAATAATAATAATAATAATAATAATAATAATAATAATAATAATAATAATAATAATAATAATAATAATAATAATAATAATAATAATAATAATAATAATAATAATAATAATAATAATAATAATAATAATAATAATAATAATAATAATAATAATAATAATAATAATAATAATAATAATAATAATAATAATAATAATAATATATGAATTGTAGTATATGTAATTAAGTATGTCCGATATTTGATATTTTGGTATTTTTCTATAAGAACCGAATACTATTTTTTTTAAAATGCCTCAAGTACTGTAATATTGAAATGTGAAAAATTCCGATTTCGGTGTTTATGAAAGTATGCACACCCTTAGCTTCGTGTCTTAACATTTGTGGTCCTTTACTTTTTAAATGTCCTTGCATTTTTTAAGAAATATGGACAACAAAATGTGAATAGGGTCCAGCCCTTGCATGGTAATGAAACAGACATTAGCGGGTCAAAGTTTTTTTATTTTTTATAATATAATTAGATATCTTACAACTAAAGTCTTTTGAAACAGTTATCAGTTCTAAGGTGTAATTTTTAGTTGTAGACGAATTATGACAATTTTTGCCTAACAACAAGTGGACATGGGTGAACTGGCGAATAATATTGTTTACATTTCACATTTTCTAAGATTAGAAGTGTTTATACTACTTATTTTTGATGTTATTATTATATTTCTCACATGTTCAACCCCACTCTCCTCTCCTCCGAAAAATAAAAAATAAAAGAACAAGGGCAAAATCGGTTCCTTTTATCTTGTTTTGGAACAATTGTTAGTAGAAAGGGTATTTTTGAGCTATTTGGATAATTGGAGGGCATTTTGAGCTATAAGTATTACTTATAAGTTTCACATGTAATTTAAATAGATATTTAATTATATTTAATCAAATTGAATATTTGATTATATCAAATTTTAAAAACCAATATGTTGTATTTATCTACATTGATCACTAATTATACACAATTTAGATTAGTAAACAAGTTGTAAGGTGGAATTTTTTTTTAGTAGACTATTTTTTTAATAAGTAAAGCGTATAATTTTTTTAAAAATAATTGAACCGTATAATTTGCTAAACACAAAAAATACTCAATGTAGAGACTTTTCATCTTCATATATATGGAAATATGGATCAATTTTAGTTGCTCAATGTGTTTTGGGAACAGGAATAAGTTATTGTATTTACTAGTGTGTTTTAGAGGGAAAATTGTTGGGGGACACATTGCAAAATCCAAATAAGGTTATGGTAGTATTTTCATAGGTGTGGCCACATTTGAGCCAAATAGGTGTGGTCATTTAGTAACTCTCTAAATAAATATAGTTGGTGGACATGACTTGCGCTACATATATTGTATTCTTTGTTGGTCCTGAATCACTTCATATATCGGTGTAGAGCCGAACAAAAGAGTGTAGACCATGTTAAATACCTGATAAAGCATCTTATAAGAAGACTCATTAGGTTAAAGCTTGATGCCTATAAATATATAGATAGTCTCTTTATCTCCTCAACCATAAGTCAACCGGTTCATTCAACTGCTAGTTGTAGAAGGAACAATGTGAGGAAGACGTGACACTTTTCAGATTTCAAGAGTCTTTCTATTACCGAAATATTTTTATATCTTTTAAATATTTTATTAATTAATTGTGATTTGTAGTATTTTTTACGTAGTTCAGATGTCTGAATTCACCATTAAGGTATAGAAATTTAAATCTCAAAATTTCTAAGAGCTTTGTTTGGATGGGCTTAAAAAGCGAACATAAGCTAGCTTTAGATAAAGCCAAACGGGCCCAATTATTTTAGGGGCATTTTAAGACAAAATGACTTATAAGTTGAATTCGGAAGAAACTCAAAAAAAGTTGAAAACATCTTATAAGTTGTTTTCAGCAACTTATAAGCTAAGCCAAACAGGCTCTAAGTGTGTCATGTGAGCGGGCTTCTTTTCTGCGGATTTCTTACCTGCCTTTGGTGCCATTTTTAGATATTAGTAAAGTGTGTGTGTGTGTTGTAAAATTGGGGGGAGTTTTTGAGTTTGAATTTTGTGTGAAGTAAATGGGATGAAGATGTTTTTTTATTATATAGGGGTTTGGGGTTAGGTGTTAATTGGTTAGTTGGGATGACGCGGATTGTGAGTTTGAGCCGTTTGATGGGATAGTTAATCAACGTTGTAGAAGGAAGGGTGAATCCGATTACATTTAATATTTGATTAATAACTCTTTTCTGCTTATTACTTTACCTTTATGATTTCACTTACACAAGTTATACTTACTCCATTTCAAAATAAGTGTCATCTTAGCAAAATAAAATTATCCCAAAATAAATTTTATCTTAGAAGTTCAAAACAAAAATTGGCTAGTATTTCCAACTATGCTCTAGCATTAAAAAAGTAGTCCTCTTTAATATTGTTCAATTCTAAAAAAAAATCATCTAAGAAATAGGGTAGTTTAGTAAACTCTACATTGTATTTATTGATTTTTTAATGGGCGTGATTTTTGCTAAAGTGACACTTATTTTGGGTACTCCATCCGTCCTAATTTATGTAGCATCATTTGACTTGACATAAAGTTTATGAAAGAAAGACTTTTGAAATAGTAGTCTAAAACAAACATTAGACATTTGTGTGACTATAAATCATTTCATTAAAGGTAAAAGAGGAATTTTAAAGTTAAGTTATTTCCAATTATATAAAAGTGACATTCTTTTTTTGATAGATAAAAAGGGAAGTGTGTCACATAAGTTGGACGGAGGGAGTAATGAATAGATGGTAAAAACTTATTTGCTATATATATCACACAAATATATGCATGATATGTGTTTGTTAATTAGGGGTGGGCACTGATAAGTTGGTATTTTACCAACTTATTTCTTCTTTAAGCTTAAGACTTTTGCAATGTTTGATTGAGAAAATAGTGCATTTAATGTCGTTTACTCCTATTTTACAGGTTTATATGATTTAGAAGTGATCGGAAAAGAAACTAAGTGAAAACAAATCAAAAAGATGTCAAATTGAAGAAAACGAAAAAAAGTGGCTAAATCTGCAAAAACGGGATAGATCTGCAATTCCGAAAATCAGTGGTTATTTTGTTCTAATTTTGATTGGGAAAATTGTGGGACTATAAAAGGAAGATAAGAGAGAAAATATTGTCATCTTTGGCCATTTCATACAAGTCTTGGAGAGCTTAGGGTTTTTGCACCACACTTTGGGGTTGAAGATTTGAAGATTGAGTTGAGAACTTTCTTAAACTTTTCTCCATTTCTTTGATTCCTTGCTTTGTAATGAATATTTAAGTGTGTAGTTTTTCATTTCAATGCTTGAAACTTGTTTATGAAAATATACATTGTTAAAGGTTGGATTGAAACTCTTGTTATGCTTATGTATTGAATGATTTTTATTTCTATTGAAGTAGGTCTTTGTTGTTTTAATTGATATTATTCTTTAATGTTTCTTAAGGGATTAGCTAATCCTAAAACCCGCCCATTTACTTCGATTTGAGCTTGAGAGAGGAAGATTGAGGTTGGGAAAGATTAATTAACAAGAATTTGGGTCATTAAATCCCATCTAATAACTTGAGCTAGAAATACGAAAGTTACTTGAGATTATATTGATTGTGCTTAATATCACACTCTAAGGCTTGAGAAAGCTTAGAGTGAAATTCATTGATTTGGTCGAGAGACTTTTGATGAGATTTTAGAGATCATTATCTAATTAGCATAAACTCGAGATAATAGTCAAAATACTCCCCAACGTTTGACCAAAATGCCAACTACACGCCGAACCTTTGTTTTGGTCCTATTACCCCCCTGGACAATTTTTTTCAATATTAAAATGCCCCTTTTTTGCTGATGTGGCAGTCCAATATGACAACCCCCAATTATTAACAGGTGCTTGTCCACACGCGCCTGGCCCACGTGCCACATCTTTAATTTCCCCCCATTTTTTATTAATTTCCCCCTTCCTCCATCCATCTACTCTTCTTCAAAAAAAAAAAAAAAAAAAAAATCTCTCAATTTTCCACACTCCATTTTCAGTATGAGGATCCAAAAACCCATACCCAATTCTCCTTCATCTTCATCAACATCATCATCTTCATTAGGAGTTGAAAAAAAAAAAAATCACACCAACTTCCTCAAATTTAATCCAAAAAAACCCAAATGTGAAAGAAAGCTTCCTAATACCAAGTAGAACAAAGTTCATCCATTAATTTGATCAAACAATTAAGAATTTAAAGAAACCCACTTGGTGTTCTTCATAGTTTTCTCCAAATTCCTAACAATGGAGTTTAATTTTCTCCCCAAATCAACTCAAAGAATTAGTGCTTAGCTTAAACAACTCCAACCAAGCAACAAGTAGCAACTCCAAACAAGCAACTTTCAATCAGATTTCTTTAACAAGATTAGATTTTCAACCTTTTTTTTTTTTCCAGATTTTCGATTTTTTTTTCAGATTTTTTTTTTTTTTTTTGAATTTTATTTGGGAAAAAATTCAAATGTGAAGGAAGCTTCCTAACACCAAGTAGAACAAATTTCATCCATTAATTTGATCAAACAATCAAGAATTTAAAGAAACTCACTGGTGTTCTTCATAGTTTCTCCAAATTCCTAACAATGGAGTTTAGTTTTTCCTAAATCAAAGAATTAGTGCTTAAACAACTCCAACCAAGCAACAAGTAACAACTCCAAACAAGCAACTTTCAATCGATTTTCTTTAACAAGATTAGATTTTCAACTTTTTTTTTTTTTTTTTTCTTCGATTTTTTTTTTTTTTTGAATTTGATTTGGGAAAACAATGATTATAAGAATAATCACTATCCTAGCTCTAAATTTATAATGAGTATTATTTTGACCAAAAAAATGGAGATGGGTGTTAAATAGGGTGAAGAAGAAGATGAAGTAGCCTAAAAATGGAGGGAATTTAAATTTATCTATGTGGCAGTCCAGTTGGCATTTTAAAACACATCAGATACTTTTTTTAAATGCTATAACGCGCCACTAAGCGGTGTAGTCACGCTCTTGTCCACATCAGCAAAAAAGGAGCATTTTAATACTGAAAAAAATTATCCAGGGGGGTCATAGGTCTAACGCAAAGGTTAGGTGTGTAGTTGGCATTTTGGTCAAACGTTGGGGGGTATTTTGACTATTATCTCGCATAAACTCACTCATAGTTGTAAAATCATGAAATACATTGGATCGTTACTTGAGCGTAATTTTCCTTCTATCCATACTTGTGGCCATTGATTATTTTACCCGCTTTCTAGTTAGTTTTATCTTTGTTAGTTGTTAAAACAAAAATCAAATATTGAGAAAGTGTTTGGCTTAGCGTAGTTGGTGATAATTCCTTACTTGTTTAAATCGCCTAGTATATTGTTCCCTGTGGAGTCGACCCCGACTTATAGTTGGGTAAATTATATTGCATACGACCATGTACACTTTCTCTTTGAGGAGTGGATTTGGACGTTATCAGGCACAGTTTGGGCCAACTTGAAATCCAAACCAAATCTGAACTTTTTAAATATTTGGTTTGGATATTTGGAATATGGATTGGACTTCAGATTTTATTTTTAAAATTTATGGATTTCGGATTGGATATGGATATGGATTTAGTACTACGGATTTTTGGATGTCCAAAAATCTGAAATTTTTATGCCTTATATAGCCCTACCTATATCATATGTGCCCAGTACTAATAAGTCTAATTTCTAAAGGTCCAATAAATTAGTACCTAAGACCCTACCCATTAAAGTATTAAGTCTAATATGCAATTCTCTACTAAATCAAATATAATATAGGGTTTTCTTACTTCTCAAGTCTCAAAAGTCTCACGTTAGTGTCACCAACAGCTCAGTTCTTTGTTATTTTTCCAGATGCCTACTTAGATTTTATTTTGTTCATTTCCACTTTTCCAGAAAGCTTTTATTTGGTATGGATTTACTATGTTGGACATGACTTGGATATGCTAATCCTAATTTGAACTGGAAGGTTTTTTTTACTAAGCAATTAAAATTTAGATTTACTTATGTGGAACTAACACATGAATTTCGCTCCCAATAAGTTTGCCTTAAGTCTCAAGAATCAAATCCGAAAATCTGAAATATCCAAACCGAATAATCCGAAACCGAACTTAAAATATCCAATCCAATCCGAACTTATTTGGATTGTAATTTCTTCAATCCGAAAATTAAATATCCAAACCGAAAATTTCATATCCAATCCGATGGCCCGAACACCCACCCCTATTGTTAATAGACTAATTTCACTTAATCATGGTTAATTAATACATACTTTCATTATATTAAATTACTTAACCATGATAACTTGATATAGTCTGGCATAAGATATTATTGGGTATTAAAAGGGGTGGGTCGTGGTTTGGGTAATAAAAAAAAAAAAAAAAAAACTTCGGGGGTTCATCTAAATTAGTTTTCCGAAAGAAAAAGTTTCTCTTCCGATTAGAGTTACTTTGTAGAGAACAAGGTATAAGTTGATTGATTTTATTGATACAAAAATAAGATAAGTGACTTTACTACACAATTTCCCTAAACTGAGTACCATTTGTAAACATTGCAATCCTTTTGGAAGGAATAATATATATATATATATATATAGACATAAATACACACTGTGGATGTAAAAAGTATAGAAGTGTTACTCCCAAAATTTAATTAAACTAGGAATATAGTTCAAATAGAAAAAGAAAAGGAGATCAATTTACTCAAATTATTATGAAAAATGTATGTTAAAAAACATAAGGAAATAAATTGGTATAGAAAACGTGAAAAGAAATAGGATTAAGTTTCTAGTAGTAATTAAATGGGATTAAGTATGTCCCAACTCCTAAAATTAGTATGTTAAAAAACAGGAAGAAATAGGATTAAGTATATGTATATTCCAATTCCTAATTCTTTTAGATGTTTAGGGTTAAAAGGTACGTTAAAAAGAGATAGGACTAGAGCTTATTAAGAATATAAAAGTCATTTAATAGTTGAAGGATATTTTGATCAACAAACATTTATATTCATGTTTTTATAATAATGTAAATACGATATGATTAATCACCTTAATCTACCCCAAACTTGATATAAATTAAATATCAAGTGCATGTATATTTTTCTATGGATTTTGAGGTTCAGAAAATGAGAAGGGAGCAAATTACCAGGAATGAAGAAGATGTTGGCTGCCTCTTTAACGGCATAAACAGAAGCATTTTTAACAAACTTTGTACTCAAATTGACCATTTTACCCCTGCCTTGTTTGTCGGGCATGTAAATGCAATGACCAAGCCGCTAACTCTAACAACCTGTAGGGGAGGCAAAATCAGACCATGAAAAAGTTGGCTACTATGCAGTTTTTGTTAAAACATAAAAATACATTTTTTCATTTGTCATGTTATATTTAGTCATATTAAAGAAAAAATATAATTTTAGGAAAAATGACTTAATAATACTACTTAAGACTCTATATTACAAAACATGAGGATACTTTTCCTTATTTATAAAATATATCAATAAAATTACAAAGTATACCAGATTTTGGTTTAATGGGATCCCACGATTTTAGGCTTTTTTTTAAGGAAAAGAATCTGATTTTAAATGTGGGCTTAATTTTAGAATAGTTATCAATCAACTTCTTCTACTTTTTTAAAAGATTTCTCTCTCTCTCTCTCTCTCTCTCTCTCTCTCCCTCTCCCTCTCCCTCTCCCTCTCCTTCTATGATAGACACCATTTCGAGATCTAAAATTCATCTTCTCTCCTAGAAGAAATTTTCAAATCAATATTACAAAGTATTTTTTATTACTAACCTGTGTATTAATTGTATATAAAAATTAGTTTGTATCGTTTTGAAATATGTGTGATCATTGTGTGTTTGAAATCTTTATATATTATATAAACTGTAGTTTTCAAAAATGTTGAAAACTAATATATGTATGAAATGTGTATGAAATTTGCTATATATCATTTAGATGTATGCGGTACAATGTGTATGAAATGCGAATAAATTCAATATGAATTAGTGTATGAAATGTGTATGGAATCTGGTTTGTATCGATCAGAAAACTTATTATACATATATACTTTCTCATAATCTATACATACTTTGATAAGATTTTATACAATTTATATGCACTTCATTATAATCAAAATATACATACAACTTTTACACATATTTCATACATAAAAATAATAATGAATTTATACAGTTATATATATTGCATACAAAAATTTATACATATTTATTTTCTGGTGTATGAACTTTGTATAGAATCTGATTTTTATCAATTACAAATTTATTATACATATTTTCTCAAAATTTATGCATACTTTGATTATATTTTATACAATTTAAATGTACTTTATCATAATCAAAATACACATACGATTTTTATACATGTTTCATATATATAAATTATAACGAATTTATACAGTTATACATATTGCATACAAAAATTATACATATTTTTTTTCTGGTGTATGAACTTTGTACATAAAAATTACTGATTAGAATGGACATTTTGAGTAAAAGTTGAAGATAATTAGGGAACAATATCTTTTAATTTTGTAGGGAATAATATCTCTTAATTTATAATGGAGAGAGAAAAGTGGATAAAATAAGGAAAACAGTTTATTTAATGTGTTTTATTTGCTTCTTTTTAATTTACTTGATTCGTATAGATTTTGTAACAAATCTATTGATATATTTTGTGAACTGAAAAGTATCGTCATGTTCTGTAAATATACCCACTTACTATGTACATATATATTTTTTGCCCATAATTTTATTAGGTATTTAAAAAATTACTAAAAAGATCAAACAAAGAAGTTAAAACTTAGTAATACTTGGGTCGGTAGGGTTATAACTCGCTTTTTTATCCCAATTTATCAAGTAGCTTTTGAATGGATTATTTATCATTGTTTTAAGATTTCCCTTCTTAAGGGTGGTCTGTAATTTTTGTCTCTCAAATTGGTGGTCTTAAATTTTTGTCCTTCGCCTAATACTCCAAGGTTCTAGGTTCGAACCCCAGCTCAGTCAAAAAAAGAAGGAATTTCGCAAGGCGAATTTTAAGGCAAAAATTAAGGCGAATTTTGTCCAAAACTCGCCTTGCAATTTTTTTAAAAAATTTTTTTGGTCGAGTGGGAATTCGAACCGAAAACCAAGGATTCTAACGAAGAGCAAAAATTAAAGACCACCAATTTAATGGACAAAAATTAAAGACCACGCCAAAATAAGGGCATTCCTGCGAATTGTCCATTATTTATTAGGGTAAATTACGTATATATACATATTAAGGAGAAATATTTACGAAACGTGGCGATAGTTTTCTATTTACAAAACATAACATTACAAACCCTATAACAAACATACTTTGTTTTTTAAATATTGTTTTTTTAAAAAATTATTTTTTTATTATATTTTCGATCAAAAATTTATGTATGAAAGTTTTATGAAATTTGTATATCTCGCTCAAGGTTCTATGAAATTTGTATATCTCGCTCAAGGCTTAAAAAATGTTCGCTCAAATTTTAGTGTATGAAAAAGCGTATGAAATGTGTATATCTCGTTCAAGGCTTAAAAAATCACCTCAAAATTGTATGTATGAAAACGGTATGAAGTTTGTATCTCGCTCAAGGCTTAGAATTTCGCTCATATTTTCGTGTTAGATTTCTCTAAAATTAATACAACTACAACAACATTGTATACAACTTTGATACAATATTCAAGACTTAAAATAATCGCTTAAATTTTTGTGTATGAAATGTGTATATCTTGCTCAAGGATTAAAAAATTCGCTCAAATTTTGTGTATGAAAAACGTATGAAATGTGTATATCTCGATCAAGACTTAAACATTACGCTCAAAATTTTATGTATGAGAATAGTATAAAATGTGTATATCCCGCTCAAGACTTCAAAATTACATTCACATTTTGTATATGGAAAACTATATTAAAAAGTTTCGCTTACACATACACATTTCATACATTTTTCATAAAAAAAAAATTAATTTTTTTTAAAGTTAAAAATAATTTTTTTTTTAAAAATATTATTTTAAAAAAATTATTTTCTAAAAATAAAATTAAAAAACGAAAAATATATGAAAATCCGTCATGTTTCGTAAAATATCGTTATATTTTGTAAATAAGAAAAACTATCGTCACGTTTCGTAAATATTTCTCCTTTCATGTATATATACGTAGTTTTCCCTATTTATTAACTTGCCTCATTTTGACTCGCCCAAATTCAATCCAACCCGCTCATTTGACCCCCTTAATTTCACCATTTCTTCGTCCGAATTAATGAAGTCCCAAATTCTCATTTTTCCCTTTGTTTAGGAAGACTAGAAAAAAGGTACTTCACTGTCACTGGAAAGGAGAACCAAACTTGTGCTTTTAGTCCTGAGATCTGCTTGTTTTCTTGGAAACTTGCAACAGTTATTCTCGATTTTCCTTTTTAAATGTCATTCCATAATTAAAATTTATTGTTACAACTAATTTAAATTCATGACAATAAATGAAAAAAATAGAACTCTTTGGTCGGTGATTTATAATCTATTCGGCCAAGCTTATTTTACCAATAAGTGCTTATTTTTAAGAAAGTGAGGATTTTAGCCAAGCTTTTGGGAGAAAATAATTGCTTCTACGAAATGACAGAAGCAATTTTTTAGAAGCTAAAAAATAATTTTTGCCCCAAAACACTTTTAAGAAAAATACACTTAGAAGCACTTTTTAAAAGTTTGATCAAACACTAATTGCTGCTCAAAAGTACTTTTAAAATTAATTGGTCAAACACAAACTGTTTTTCACAAAAAGTACTTTTTTAAAAAGTACTTTTGAAAATAAGCACTTTCTAAAATAAGCTAATTTTGGAAGCTTGACCAAACAGGCAATTAACATTTCACTATTATTTAATAGTTAATTACTATGTTTTAATGCGAAAATAAAATTTATAAGAGGTACTCCGAGCTAAATTACAAAGATCTCAAGAAACTGCCACATTTTGAACTCTAATGTTTTACCGTTGATGAACTGTGGTATTTCAGAAATTAAGGAACCATTTAGGTAGCAGTGGGGATATTTTTGCACCGATAATATAACAAAGGCTAAATTTGATCATTTTCTCATTGTAGAAGGGCAAATTTGACCCTTTTCCCCATTTTAAATATCAAGTTCCAAATGATCAAATAGAGTAGAGGAGTTTGAAACAATGGTCAAAGTTTGTAACTGATACAGCCTTTCCGATAACTCATTAATTGGTCACGCACCAAGAATACTGCCACCTCCTTTGGTCCCAATGCATCCTTGTTAGTTGTTAGCTAAAGGGGAGATGCAGTTGTGGTTTCATTCAGATATTGATGTAACTTGATAAGAGAGAGAAGAATGAATGATGGTTGTATCTTGATCCACAGAAGCGTCATCGCCATATCTTGATCAACTGGTCATGACTCACTCTAGCGATGATTCCTCTCGGATGTGAATCTGCTAATGAAGGAATTATGCCCGCATGTACACTATATGGCAAAGTTGTGTTGCTTTTAAGGATTGGATTCCACAGCTCCAAGAACTGCAACAACATTCGATATGTATCAGATGAAGAGGGAAAAGGAGAGAAAAATCAAGGACTATATAAGTGAATAAGCTTCAAACATGAACAATTTCATCTGACACGGGCACGGCATCTACTTAGTTTGGAGATCTAATATTCCTGAATTCCCCTCAACTGAGAAGTCATTAGACGCGAGTAGGAAAGCAAAAATGTATCAATATGCAATCAGTTTTTTTTTTTTAATTGAGACAAAAAATAGCAAGAAAATCAAGGGTATTGTCGGAAGCAAAGCTCATATCAAAATGTGCACTCAAGACACCATTGTGACACCATAACCCAAAATTGCAGACGTCGCATATTCTTACCCTCTAATCCTTTTCCATTTCTTACCTTTGGCTGACCAAGAGAGAAGTTCTTTGTTCCTTTTCTTTCTTTTTCAGGGTGATTCAATATCTAAGCATCTTAAGTTAAATTTGTTGTTTTGCAAATATATAGAGACATTAATCGAGCCAAGTCTCCAAAGAACTTATATATGAGCTCAATGCTTCAGCAGAAATGTCCAAATTTTAAGCATACCTCATTGGAACCAATCACCAACACTTGAGATTAGCTAGGTCGGAAAGTGCATGACTGGAAATTATTGCCACCGGAGAACAGTTCAAATATACACTTGCCTTCACTAACAAACCATATCCGTGCACTATCTTCACACGCGGATGCAAGGTAACGCCCACAAAAATCCCAGCATATTGAACGAATGTCTTTGATGTGTCCCTATAAATTAAAGAAAACGAAATCATATTGATACATTATGGTAATGCAACAAATAAGAACTTCAAAACAAGCTTGATCAATGATCAGGAATAAGCATCTTACTTGTAACTTTTTTTGGATGTTGTTAGTCTTGACATCAAAGATATTTATAATATTTCCGGTAGAACTTGCCAGAAGGTCCCCATGTCGAGGTTGAAATCTAACTTGTCTACTACCTCCCTGCATTTGTACCAAGAGCTAATCAATAAAAAATTTCATGAATGAACTTTATAAACCACTTTGTTTAGAACACTGTACAATATGTTGCTAAATGTGATACGGACGTTGGTTCAAATAACATTACAAAACTTTTATTTCCTAAACTATCTTTTTGGATGTGTATTCACATGATGACTGACTATTGATCTTGAAAACCTTGAAATTTCATGGAATGAAGCAGAAAGAATAATAAGAAAAACATTTTCCACAATCAAATGAAGGAATTCATGAAAAAACATATTTAACAATGATTTAGAATCAGGTAATTAAGTAATCTCCAAAATGGAAACAGAAAAAGCAGCTAACTATCAAATTAGGGAGCCTTCGTCCGTCAAATAGAGATACCTCCTTATCAACATCTAAAAACAAGAAAGGAAGGAAATAGAGACATCAACCTTAAGAATGAGTCTGCAATCACCCCTATTGATATCCCACAATCTAATCTCATCATTGCTATCACAAGAACTGAGAAGACCCGTCTCTGTTGAATGAAAATCTATTGACATCACCTGCCCAGCATGCTCGACAAGGTCTTGGATACAGTTGCTTGGCTGGATTATGACAAAATGGTGAGATATGTACAGTGTCATGGTTATGATAGACACAGATCAAAAGGAAGCAATTCAGGAGATTAAACAATTACCATTATGATAAATCCTGATAATCACAAGAAAAGAAAAAAGGTACTGAATATTTAAAGACTGCATAAGAAGCTTTGGTAACAACAAGTTCCTCAAATATTGACTCAAATGTATTATAGACAACATAACATAATAATGCTGATATTTTATATAATTGCGATAGATCTCTCGAGTATCCTCACTACAGAGGTAAGGAATGTGGCAATAAATGTCACATTGACATTTGTCTGAGCAACTAAAGAAAATGTATATGTTCTCGTCTAACTACAAGCAAAAAGAATCAGGATAATATTAGCACAGAAATCAGAACAAATACTGAGGACCAAGAACAACGAAATTGTAGAACTAGTGAATATTTATCCTGGTGATTTGACTCTCTGCTGACTGCTATTTATGAGCCATTACAACCTAAAAGAAAAATTTACTGAAACACTCATTCGACCAAGAATCTGCAATGGCAAATAGAGGTAGTACCTTGGATATATCCCATATCTCACAGCTCTGTCTAAGGAAGATGTTGCAAACACCGTTAAGTTTGGTTTGAAACGGACATCTGTAATGTGATAAGTATGACCTTCTCCACTAATAACATTGTTATTTCCCCACTCCCAAACATGAACCTAAACATAGATCGCAGTACAAGTTCGTTAAGAGGAGAAGTTGGGATAAGCACTCTCCCAGTTGACCAACTAGAATCCTGTTGAAGATAAATACGACAAACCTTCCTGTCGTTTCCAGCAGCAGCCAACAACTATCCTCTTTTTTTTTTTTTTTTTTTTTTTTTTTGAGAAGGTAACATATTTGTATATTTATATATATAGAGACCGCACAGAGCTGTGTAGTCCCCCTAATTACAGATTACAAAAGGGTAAGCATCTGATCTTGTGTCATCTCACAAGGATTCTAATACATCAGAGATTGATTCATTATCTTCTAAACCTATTCCTTTACACCAAAAGTAGAACAGCCCTAAACACTTCATTTTAATCTTCTGGAAATGGTTGGCTTTGTCTTCAAAACATCTTTGGTTTCTCTCTTCCCAAATTGTCCACCAAATGCAAGCTGGAATAATCTTCCATCTCATTTCCTGAATTGCATTACTGCCTTCTCTGTTCCAGCATGCTAGCACATCAACTATCTTACTTGGCATGGTCCAGAGAATCCCCCTATAATTGAGGAACATCCTCCATAGTTGTTCAGTCAGTTTACGGTGCAAGAACAGATGATTAATTGTCTCAGTTTCCTCACCACATAGAAAACAACTGGAACAACTGGAACATAGATGATGACCTCTCTTACAAAAATTTTCCAGTGTGAGAGCTTTTCCTCTAGCTAGTGGCCATGTAAAACAAGATACTTTATAGGGAACTTTGACTTTCCATATCATCTTCCAAGGCCAACACATGATCTGATTAAAGTGGCAATATAGGAGCTTGCTCTTTGTGTGAAGGTGACGAATCTCTTCAAAATAGATGCCTGCAACGCAATATGAAGTCAATTATCCTTTGTGCCGATAACTAGCAATTTATCCATCAGGGAAGAGCCTGACAAAGTTAGAAGCTACAGTGTTTAATCTTAAGAACTAGATGTGATGTGACAGCCCCTTTTTTTCTTCCTTTCTTTCGTTTTAAGAAACTAATGTAAGATCTAGCGAATTTTTCGTCTTAAAAATAAAGCGGGGTATAATGCTAATAAAACCAGCACGATTGGGTTTTCATGGGGTAACGTTATTTCCTGAACATAACAGCATTAGATGCATAACCTACCTTATGGAGGATTAAGTATTTCTGTCAATTATCTAAATAGCCACCTTTTTAATATTAATTTTCTTAGGAACCATTAAGCTTGTTGTCACCTAGCTTTCCGTTTAGCTTGAGTGCGGGCAGACGCAGCAAAACCAGCGTCAGTAGCTATCTCTTTCTCAACCTACAGCTCAGGAATGTATTAATTTTTTTTTTTTAATCAGGTGCTCAGGAATATAGTAAATGAGCAAGAATAAAGTAGATGAAGACTATATAGAGAGACAAGAACAAAGTAAGGGCCCATCTGGGCATGATTTCAAATCATGATTTGAAATCATGTTGATTTGAAGTTGAAATTTTGTTTGGACATGCAATTTGGATTTCTTATGTTGTATTTTTTCCCATAAACATCAAAACCCCACAATTTGTGAAAACTATTATAACTTCCCCAACTCTTATACAGATCAAGAGGAGAATCCCGAAAGTGAAGAGTCCGAGCAACTTAGATCTTCTGGGTTTCTCCTCTTGATCAATATTTTCTCCTCAAGTTTTCTACATAATATCTCATAATTAAGGTTTTATAACTCTATGTTTAGATATTTGAAATTTTTTAGCCAAATCCCCGCACCAATATCCATAACTGGATCCGTATCACCGAATCTTAAAATTTAGATCATGAAGGATCCGACCTCTAGATCCGCAACCGTCTCAGACACCGTTGTCCCGAACCCAAGTCCGAGCAACTTAGATCTTATCAAATGAGCAAACCATAGTTCATAAACAAGGTATCGGAATATCCTAAGGTGCCGCATTATAGATGGCATATCTCCATGTTTTTACAAATAAATGTTTGCACTTACATGCTATTACAAGCTTTCAAATTGAAATAATTTGACAAAGATTCATTGGTCCAAAAAAATTGAAATCATGATTTGGAATTCCAAATCTTACTTTTCGGAGAATTTGGGATTTCAAATCATGATCTAGATGAAGTTGAAATTTTGTGCAGATTTTATAAACAAACGCTGATTTGAAATCAAATGAAATCAGGCTCCCAAATCGCATGGCCAAAAGCCTACTAAGAAAGGGAAGTCCAGTCCCCAAAAACAATGATGGAATCACCGGCACATGTAGGCCTTTAAGAAGTAAATGCAGAAAAATGATCTTACCGATTCCCGAGAACTCATTGGAGTTTTCCTCTTTCTGCTCTGCTCTGCAGGTTGCTTTCCAGAACTTCTAACAATTCCTCCTCTAGGAGCTATTATTTGCTGGTCAGCTGTTAAATTCTCCGGGATTCTTTGATTTGTATCACCAAGAATCTGTTAAATGTCAGAAGAAGAAAAAGTAAAGCAGGAAAAATAAGCATAGGAGGGTTTAAATAGTCAACTTGGAAACATAATCTGCATAACAAAATTTCAAAAGATTTAGAATATCTCAACAAACGTAATCTATCCAATAGAGATTTAGAATTCAAAAAAAGTAGATTCATCCTAATCCTAAAGCAACTTATTATACTAAAATAATTACTACAGTAACTGAAAGTAAATTTCAACAACATCGGTATAGTAGGATAGCCTAGATTTATTTTGTCCCTCAAATACTCAGAAATTTTTTGCCTCTTTTGTCTTTCTGCTACATGGGTTCCTCCTTTTAAAGTTGAGTTTTAATTCACGGTTCTTATTTTGACTAATAATAACTTGATGTACAAGGTTTTACAAAGAGATTTCAAAGACCAGAAAATTTTGAAAAATCATTCATGGTCTAAAATAGTTGCAGCATGCTAATCCCTAGGAGCAAAATGGTTTCTTGAGTATTCAACTTACATTTACACTCAAGTCAGCTTGAGTGAGCAATTGAAAGAATTCACCAGAACTTGCAGGGGCAGGGTGTTTGAGCATATCTAATGTTTGATTTGCTACATTATCCTGTTGGGGAAAGGATGTAGTTCTCAGAATGTCCCTTTTGAGTTGGCACTATTACACTGGGACGTTCAACATGATGGCTAATGACGGGGAATTGAGCCAACTCCCTGGGTTGAATATGAAAGGAATGAATTAACTAAAAGTTGCCCCAAACATAACGGACTATACATTGCTATTGATGCAAAAGTTCAAGGTACTCACAACAGATGGCCATCCTTGTTGGAGAGATCCGTTGTACCCTGTAGGTACAATGCAAACATAAGATCAAAAGAAAATTTAAAATTTTAAAAAGAAAGATAAGGAGATCAACAGATACAATGCAAAAAGATGATCAAAAGGAAACTTAAAATTAAAAAAAAAAAAAAAAAAAAAAAAAAAAAAAGATAAGATCTAAAAGTGCATAAAAATGCCACGTGTCTGTTCATTTCATACTTCCTTCCATGTTAGTTTGCCTAGGGACTTTTGCTGTGACAACTTCCAATTGATAATGAATTGAACTTCAAATTGAAACTGGAACAAGAACTAAGAAACCACAGTAATTAAATCTTGGGCAACAAGTCAACGGAAATTAATTGCACATACAGAGGATCATCTTCAAAAACCAAAAGACAAAAAGATGCAAAGAGAAAATGCATTGTATCAAAGTTATATTTTAAGAACTTTACTGAATGCCTCTGACGCATACTTTGGTGGATCTTATTCCTAAACTGCCATATGTTCATCCTTTTCATGCTTCAACCTGCAACTTGCATCCTTACCCGAATGGGGAAGTGTGTCATATATATAATCTTAGATGTAATGATTTTACTAAATGTAATTTCTCACTAGCCATTGGCATAATCACTAAGGCCACGGGAGTCAACGATAGATATCACAGGTGTAGTTTGATCAAAGCCGGGCTTAGTTGTTCATCCTTGGGCTAGTATTACAAAGTTGAGTTCAAACTTAAGCTCAAATATCAATCGGAGTAGAGCTAAATTCGAATATATGTAGACAAGTTGAAGTACGACTCATAATCGACAAACACCTTTTTTTTTTTTTTTTTTGAAACAGGTAACATGACAAACACCCTTTTTCTAAATAAGGAAAAAATAATTGAGTGATCGGAGAGGCTGTTGGCTAGGGGAAGGCAAAAGTTTAATTTGGTTTACATGTATATATTCTTTAGAACAGTTTCTTAGTATATCCTTTTCGTCACAAGTCATAACTGACTTGGACTTATCCATCATACCTGTATCTTACCTCATCTTTTGAGCTTCAATTTCTAAGAACAGCTGCTAGTAAAGGATCTGAACTTTTAGGGAAACCACATTTATTATCTATTAAGACCTTCATCTTCACTTTTTCAAAATTCAGACTTTTGTAGTCGAGTATTATCTATAGCTTCCCATAGTAATGTGATCCATATGGTTAATCGAGTGATGAAGTGAAACATCCTTGTTCTGCTACTTCTGATACTACACTGGCTGATGATGCCACGGGGAAACTTCCTTTGATGTGAACTTGAACAATGGCAATTTAAAGATGTACCAAGGCCATCACTTCTTTGAGGAGGTTGAACATCCTTACTTGTCTTATATTGGGCAAGCAGGTGCCACACATGTGCAGTAGAAGCACTTGTTAAACAACCATAGTGAACATCATACTAGTGATTCATCGTATTGGGCTAGTGCTTATAAGCCCAGTTGTGTGATCAAGGTCAAGAAACTCAATTTGGAAACTTAGGCTGGTTAAAGAATAAATGGAAACAATTAAGCTCTTACCGCATATAGTCCAGGTAATACTCTTATCAAGGTAGCATGACTCACCAATACATCATTCTAAGCGACAACTTACCAGTTTATCATTCTGGAGCAACACCCTGTTCCTTAAACTTGTATATTAAAATAGTTACAGCACGACACCTTGATTGAATCAACCTAATATTGGCTATTTAACATACCTCATTTTATAAATAGTAAATTCGAAGTCCATCGCTTAGCCTTAAGTATTGAAAGTTTTAGTTCTAAAATATGTATGAGTGAGGAGAGGGAATGAGAGATAACCTAAGCCATAAATCTTTTTTCCCACTAAAAATGACTTACTTCAGATACGCTTCAGCTGATTCCCAATATAAATCCTTTTATAAGAAAGAACTATCGGTAGGAAGATACTTCTATTCTATACTTTATGATCAATACATAACCTATAAATTTCCAACCTACAAACTTTCTCTCCTCCAAAAAAAACCCTATTCCCAAGCCCTCATAACATTTATTGCTTCCTTGAGCTTGCATTCCAAGATAGGATTCCTAGGAGAAGGAGAAAAGCTATTTAGGCACATTCAATCTTGTTGAAATGTGTGGCCATTTCATCTAAAAGCTTAAGCTATTAGAGAGATCAAACTTTTATTTACTTAATTATATTCTCAACAAATCTGACGCAACTATGTAGTTCAGTTCGAAAGTGACTAGAGCGTGATTAGTAAGACTAAAATACTTGGAATGATTCCATATTAAAACCACTAGAGAAAAGTTAAAAGGAAAAACAATTTGAAATGTGAAGAAGTAGATAAGACGCCATATCATTTTAAAAACAATATGAAGCATTGTTAGCTTACTTCAATTTTACAAGAACAAGAAACTTACTTTACATGTAAGGCAACAGGTTCAAGGTCATTTGGAACAACTAAAGTAGAAAGTAAGATCCCTTTTATTAGGACTAGTGTTGTAGATTGATGGTAGGTCAGTAGGATAAACGATTTGCTAAGATGAATGAAAAAATCCTATGAAGCTATGCAGTGAATGCCGATGTTCGGGATCTTTTAGTTATGAGGAAGACAACTTGTGCTGCATCTAACTGTCAAATCGCCCATAATGGGATCCCTTATTAATGATGCTCCTCTGCATCCTCGAAAAGGTTGGATTCATGCTAAAGAGCACGATTGGAGATTTGTGAAAAAAATTGGTGTCACAAGTAATCCAAATGAATATCACAAGGGAGCATAGTGCTATATGAGCATGATTTTATGACCATTTTCTTGAAAATATGATCTCGGTCATGCTAATTACAAATAATGGGTCACTTTGAAATCCATTATCTCTTCATTGATCCAATACAATGGTTGTCGCAAGATTCGTAGGAGAAGATGCAATTACCTTCCTAATACAGAATAACTTTATATTTAAGCCCTTGTTGGCTGAGCAAATTTATTAAGACCTGTATAAGACGAAAATATAAAAGGTTTCTGCTTTAGTATGTACTTCATTAATTTTTAAGGAGTCATTTGGTTGGAAACAAGTTATCCCGAGATAACTTATCCTGGGATTAGTTATCCCGGGATTAGTTATTCCACCCTCCCATAGGGATAAAACAACACTACAATCCCGAAATAACTAATCCCTGGATTAGTTATACCGTGATTTTATCCCAACCAAACGTGGGACAAACTCATCTCAAATATAATCCAGGGATTATTTATCCTTATCCTTCGTACCAAACGAGCCCTGACAATTTTTAAAATTGTAAAGGGAAAGATAAAGAATTCCTAACTGGACGTTTATGACTTTATGTATTTTCCACACCCACAACTAGCAGAGTCGTAGACATACTTTGAGCTTCTAATTGGACTTTGGTGAAATTCGAAGGACCTACATTAAATGATAATTGACCACTCGCAGACGAGTAAACTTGAAATAAGTTACCTTGAGTGGAAAGTATCTTGAGAAAAATGCAGTACTCGATCAAGGTTAAAGACAACGGCTTTTAGACACTTTATGATGGACTTCGAGCTGAGCTTCATTATCTAAGGTTGTTTGCAGGAGAGATCAGATACTCCCTCCGCCCAAAAAGATTGTCATGTTTCGGATTAAGAGGGTCAAATTAACTAACTTTCGGTGTGAATTCAGACATAGAATCTTTATTTTTATTTTTTTAAATAAAAAGTACATATTTAGAAACTACATAAAAAGTACTATTAAGCCACAATAGTTTACAATTCAAAATATTTATAAAAAAAAATCGAAAAAATTATGGTAAAAAAAAAAAAAAAAATTCCTTGGACTGTCCAAACAGTAACTAAGACAATCCTTTTGGGACGGAGGAAGTACATGAGAGGATACGAAGGACGGATTTTGTGACAAGAGTTTCTGCTTGGATGGTTACTAGATCAACAAAATAAAAGTCAGGTCCAGGTTGAGAATTCTTGGGAGGTAGCTGGTACACCATGGAATTAGTCGAGATGCGCACAAGCTGGCCCAGACACCACGGTTATTAAAAAAAAAAAAAGTAGTTGAGAAGTCTCCCGCAGTTCTTAAACCATTCTTGCTTCTCTAGGAGATATCATGAGATTTGTTACGGGCTGCCTTCGTTGTGCCTTGGCGCCCGTAACCCTGCTCGCCCCGAGCGGGCCAAGCCAGTGTCGGCTACGCAGGCGACGTGCGCTGACGATGGGCTTCCGACAGAGCATCTGGCAAAGGGACTATGCGGGAGGTAACAACCATCTAGATATGTTGCATTGCATATCCTAAGAGTGCCAAGAGAGTTTAGCAAGGCTCTGGGAGAAGCCCAAGGGCCTTGTCGATGATCGGCCGCGTGCGAGCCTGAGTGTCAGTCCCATGCGTTTCTGAGCTATGGTTGGAATCTTGGGATTTAGAGTGAGAGGACCCTTCCTAGGATGTTAAGGAATGTGCTTACCAAGTTTGGCATCATTTGAAGATCATTTACCTATGGGCTTGACTTAGCCAAGGAGCAGTGGCATTGTCTGTCGTAAATAGCTGAAGCTTCCGAAGGCTATAACTCGTTCCATGAGTGTGGGAATGGGATGAAACTTCATGGAGGTGTGAAGGAAGTCAAGAGGAAGAATTAGGAACAAACGGTGCCTCATTTGGAGTTCAGATCAATGAGAAAGGCCCATAATGATTCTATGGCAAAAGCATGTCCAGTGAAGGAATCTGGGTTTATTTCTTAAGAGCATATATAAAGAGGGCAGAAGTGTTGAAAGCTCAGCCAGCCTCCCCCATGCCTGCTGCCAGCCAGTCGCACCAAGTGAGCAACCTTAAAGGAGGACCTCAAGGGCCTGCCTAGGCATCTCAGAGGAATGTCCTAGGTATCCATACGAGTTAGGCAACTCTATGGACGGCACCATGCCTACGGGCCAGCGTTGGGCCCACAACGAATCCCGAAGGCTTGACGTGTGAACTGATTATGCCCCGCGGGCTATCCTTAAGGATGTTAAAGACCTCCGTGCCGATTGAGTACTCAAGGCACCACATTAAAGAGCCTCGTGTATTGACTTGTGAGCTTGACTTGGGTTCAGCTTTGCAAGCAAGGGTCTGTCGGCATAGACGCGCAGTCGTGGGACGACGCTGCACTAAGAGGGATAGAAGTATATTGCGAGGGCTATGTTTGCCGATGCCATGACCATGGGCAGATTATGAAAGCCGCATATGACAAAGGCCAAGGATTGGAAGTTGCCCTACTTGGGCAAGGCACAGGGCAAGTGTAAAGCTTGAGGATTGGGTTGTGCGTGCAGGAGCGACGCTCAGTGTCAGGTGAGGGACATGCACGTCTGTAGCCAACCAAGGTGTGCGCATAGACGAGACCCAGCATATGAAATGCACCACAAGAGTATGATAGCAAGACAAGGCTGAAGCCTTGACAACAAAGGGTGACACAAGGGAAGCTAAGCCTCTGAGGCAAGCTTCATCATAGGCACCGGGTCGTGCCAGGAAACCTGGGATAAAGGAAGGCTGGCTTGTAGTCAGGTGGGACTACGGGCACTGCACGGGCTATTTGTGTGCCGCTGCCGCTTAGGAGGAGTCGGCCCATTTAGGTGGATCCTTCTGTTTTCTGTTTGCTGATAAGGACTATTGAATACTCCTCTTTAATACCTCTTGAAATGTTTGTATTAGAACTAAGTCTATCGCTTCAAACCCAAGTTTAATGCTCCTGATGCCGGAATCCACCAATGTACCATTACTTTTATGGGTAAAAGCTAGATACTCAAGACCACATCCAAATGGTCATGGTACGCTTTGACTTGTGCACTGCAATAGTACTGCGTCCTTTTTCCACCAATAGCAAAAGCAAAAACAACTTCCTGAAGATAATTTTATCCCGAAACTCTATTTGATTTAGAAAATAGCAAGAAGCATTTAATAATTTGGGAGAAAGCAATCACTATCATTGAATACTCCTCTTAATACCTCTTGAAATGTTTGTATTACAAGTTATTCAACCCAAACCCTAAGGGTGTACTCACGAATAAAACTGGTATTACAAAAGCATCAAAGGCTCATTCAGTATTATCAAGAAGTAACAGATTGTTCATGCCTCTTCATCATTTTCAAGGATGATAGGTGATCCCTCTCTCTTCGCACGACTTTCTTTCCCAAATATAGTAACTAAGTAGTAGCTTTCTCAAAATATCTTCTTCTCAGTTTCCATGCTTAAAAGGAAGATAATAATCGAACAATCTTTATTTGGATGGACAGTTTGATGCATTCAGGAGCTGTTGGTTGAAGAGCCTGATAAGCAAGAGCGGCAGAACATCTGTTATTAGTTTCCTACTAAAATAAAGGAATGTTTAATTTGTCCTGGAGGGATTGATAGCTAACAAGTGGATCAGCAAAACCTAGTCAACATTTTCATATATCAGCAAAAACTGCATCTTCTTCATCTGACTACATGTGCATCTTTCAACAATGCAATTCTTCTTTTCAATTCGAAAATGACCAAGTGATAGAGGTATATATACCGAGATTGATTCAGTATTCCTGATCAGGCCTCATCTTAGTATATAAAGATATTCCCTTTAAGCTCGAGAATGAAATGAAACCCAGAAATACTATTTTGATGTTTATGGTAGATATATACAATAATACAAAATAAAAGGGATTAAAAGTGAGCCAGTCCTCTTTGCGCATTTATCCTTCTAATAGATTGTTTATGCTAAAAGTATTTGCAGATTATTTTAATGTTCAAACATCCAACGTATTTGCAGATTATTTTAATGTTCAAACATCCAACATTATCAATGCAAAAGACAAAAACTTCTATAAACTAAATGCACAATATTTAAAGCTAAATTACAAACAAACCTGCATCAGAAAGTTCTGGTGAAGCAGGCAAAGCATTTGCAGCGGCATGATTATTTAATTCCATTTGCGCAGGTCCTCCCAAGTTTATGTCAGGTCTGTCATCCTGGAAAGAATAAAAACATGTCAATTATTTTCAACTAATTATTTATTAAAAAGCTTGCAAGTGTGTGGTGAAATGTAAACATACTCTTGCATTCCACTCTGGAGGAACAGTTGGCATTTGATAGCTGAAGGACATGAACATACAACATACAGAATTAGAAGATTCCGATATGCAAACTCGACAACCAAAGTAATGGTTTCATATACAAAACATGCATGGATCATGAAGATAATGTGAAAAATATATCACATATTACAGGCCAAGCAGTTAGTATAAAGAGCATGCCTTAATAGCCAAGTTTTGCAAGAAAGTATTGACATTTCATATATCAGAAGGTCATAATTAATAGCAATACACAAACAATATAAGAACGTGATTTTGGTCAATCTTGTTTTGTTGCCTTAGCAGCTTAAGACAATGATATCAGACAAAATAAAGAGAACAAAATCCACATTGCATCAAGTGCTCAAGCTTTATCCTCGTTGAAGTGACTAGGCAGGCATTGTAAAATAGATCAAGATGTGGCAAAAATGATCAGTTTAGCAATAAACATAACATGCTATTACCCAACATTGCTTGCAAATGGAAGCATGCCATACATTTCATTCATCTCTGACTGTAAGTCTGATGGTATTTCTCTTGACATCAAATCTGAAATCATAGCGTCCATAGGATCAGGACTGCTGGATTCCATCAAAGGAGAGGATACCATCAATTGAGGTGATGGCATCACGGGCATCACATTAGAGATGTTTACTCCCGTATGATCAGAAGAATAGAATTGATTTGCTGGACCGTTATTAGCCACAACGTTTTCCACAGTCTCTGCGACCTGACAATTTATAAATCAAGCATTTAGTTCGCAATTTTTTCCAAATCAGTTAAACATGAACAGTGCATAGAAATGTCAATCGATAACACCTTATCAAAGCATTCGGCAGCCAATACAGGAAAGTCAGGGAACCTAGAGCTGTATGCTTCATAAAATTTACCCCACCATGCTTGCAGAAATGCTTCATCAAGAGACTTGATAGCTGATACGAACCACAAAATAAAAGGTCATTACTTCAACTCCATCAAACATCTCTCTCTAAGATAGCGATGGACAGTTAATACAGTAAAAACATCCAACATTAGGTAACTACAATATACCACATCGATCAAAGAGAATGACCTCAACTTATTAAAAAAAATTCAAGAACAACATGATCAGCAATCCAACATATGGTTATATGTAAGAATTAAGCATAAGAATTTTGTGACCCTTTCAGGTAAACACTAACCATTACTAAAACATTAAAGGATCAGTTTTTAGCATTTGATTAAACGAAAAGAATTCATTACAAGGAGTTACTTACCGTCTGGATTTTGATTAGCAAAGATTTCGCGTAAGAATACCTCACCAGTCTGATGGAAACCTCTTTTACACATGTAATCGATAATGACATGTTCAAGCCTGAGAAAACACAAACAAATAAACAGAGAGCATTATTAAAAAGGGTCAAACAAAGGGAACAAATCACATACGACAAGCATCAAAAGAAGATTAGACAAGCACAAATTATCAAGTG
The DNA here is from genome assembly GCF_029784015.1 of Lycium ferocissimum. Classification (NCBI taxonomy): domain Eukaryota; kingdom Viridiplantae; phylum Streptophyta; class Magnoliopsida; order Solanales; family Solanaceae; genus Lycium; species Lycium ferocissimum. The sequence goes on along the minus strand of NC_081350.1, from coordinate 51,034,455 downwards.
TATCAATCATTAAACATGTATGTATAAAACACTGAAGCCTAGTAGCTTTTGCTATAAAATAACTGGCGATCTAACACGTAAAAACTTACAAGCGTTGAGCCTCCAAATTGGCCATGATCACCAAAAGCAAAGCCTTAATTAACCACAGAAAAGAGAAGGCAAAGAAGATTTGAGCGACAACTGGGAAAGATGAAGAAAGAGTCTCAAGAATCAAAATTCCAGTTAGATTACACAAAGAATAATGCAGAGAGAGACAAAGCGAGGGAGAGAGATAGGAAAAAGAGTTGAATTGATAGAATAAGAGTATAGAATTGAGAATGAGAGTTGAATTGAGAGAATGAGAGTGTAGAATTGAGAATGAGGAGGTGGAATTGAAAGATGGAAGCTTTGTAAGGGAAGGAAGTATAGTAAGTGATAGTACCATGCAAAAGTGAAGAAACAGAAAAATAAAATATATTATATATATTGGATTTAAAGGAAGCAGAAGAAGAAAATGAAATTAATTATTTGTACAAGTCAGAGTGTTTTAGGTGATAAACAGACAACAGTTTTTACTGCAATACTTAACCTCCAAAGCTTCAAACCAAAAGAAGTGACGAAAAAAGTTGTGAACCTTCTTAAATCTGAGCTAATCTAATAGACTTTTTCAACAATTGGACAATCACGCATTAACATTCTGCAATACCATTTCGCTTTCGAAGCGAAATGGTATTTATATTAATTTAGGTAAGACAAATTAACAGCATAAAAATACATTATCAGTATTTAACTTCTTATAGAGTATTTACCATCCTTTTTAGTCTACCAGCCATCTTATTATTAAAATAATTAAATTTAAAAAAGAAAGAAAGAAAAAGGAGTTACCAATCAGTTAAAAAAGTGTAAGGGTATTGAATATATTTGAAATACCTGAGATTATGTGATCTAATTTAGATTTGGATTTGATTGTTGCTAACTGCTTATCATATATTGATTTAATTGTTGCTATCAACTATTTTCTAAGGTCAAACAGTTTTTTAATTATTTAATCCCACTATTTAATCTTGAGAAAAAAATATTTACCAGAAAGAACTACTTCAATGTAACTCGGGGCATTGAGATTATGTAACTCTTACTTAAAAAAAAAAAAAAAAAAAAAAAAAAAAAAGACTTGATAAGATGATATAGCCTAGGTAAGAAATTAAATTACTGTTAACTAAATACCATTTTTAGTTAAGTTACTGGATTGCCTACTAAACATTAGGGGATTCATTGATTCCTAATGGTGACTTAATAGTTGTCAGAATGATCTAGTCAAATTACAATAACCCAAGACTTATAACTTCATCATCTGTATGAACTTAGACATATATTATAACTTCATCATCTGTATGAACTTAGACATATAATATAAGCAAGATTATCTAAAAACTATGCAACTTTTAACAGAATATTTCTGTTGAAGGACCATCAACTATCCAAGACTTTTAATAATGGTAAAGCTAGAGTCAAAAGATTAATGAGCAACATGTTTTTTGGAAAAAGATAAATGAACAGTATTCTATTTTTCATATATTTAGATTTAAAATAGTAATTTAAAGTTAGGTAAGTCAAAAGATAGAACGAACTAGGGGTGTTTCTGGTACGGTACATTTTTTAAAATTTTGTTTTGGTAATTTAAATTTTCGATTTTTAAGGATCTACCATTACCATACTGAATTAGTTCAGTTTGGTTCGATATTTAAGTTCGGCTTTGTGCGATACAATAAGTTGGTAACCCACAGTTTGTTCGATTTCAATTACATACAATGAAGAATTATGACTTCGACAATCGAGGGAACTCTTTCGTGCTTGAAGTGAATCAAAATTATGTAGTGTTGGTTGAAAACGACACACATGCTTGAGTATTTAGTTTATACTTAGTAGTAATGGAAGAGCTTTTAGTCTGAATATTTTAGGTCTTTTAATAAGTTTATATTTAAATTAACTAAATTATTTTTATATAATAATATAACGTATGGATTTCATATGTAATTAAGTATTTTGTATTTCGATATTTTTCTATAAATATTGAATATCTACTTTTTAAAAATGCATACCACATACCGTATCAAATACCGTAATACGGAGACCGAAGTGCAAAAAATTTTGGTTTCCATATGGTAATTCGGTATTAACCAAAGCATGCACACCTCCTAGGCCGTACAAGTAGTAAAAGTACATGTCATGACCCAATTTATTTAACTCTTTTCTTCTATGTTTTAGTAAAAGAATTGAGAAACTATTTGTTCAAAATATAGAGGTAAGAATCAACCCATTTGGTTGCATGTCAGCCAATTTTTGTATGAATGGGGTTTAATCAGTTCGATCCATTCTTTTTTTTTTTTTTTTTTTTTTTTTTTTTTTTTGACAATGAATCAGTTCGATCCATTCTTACAGGGCACTCATCCAAGTCTGAACTCATGGGACATGCTACGTAAATTTGGACAAATGTTGATCTACTAGAAGCTGCCTGTAGTTTTTTTTTTTTTTTGCCTCTATTTAATTTTTACCTGAATGAACAACCCTTTTTTGGGTAATGGTGATGCAGGACTGACTTGCACGTCCCTCGGCTATTCCAACACCTGCATCCTCCCATCAGTAAAAGTACATGATAACTCTTGCCCACCAAAGCTTACACAGATGAAAAGAAATTACTTTAACTTTTTTACTTCTATTAGGATTCCAACTCTAATCTCTATCGTCTTCATTCCTACTTTATTGATCGTTAAACTATGCCATAAAATAAAATCAAATGAAGTAGCAGATAAAGGATTACCTTAGGGCAATTTTTTTAAATTAAACAACTAGGAGCCCGTTTGGATGGGCTTATAAGTTGGTCAAACCAACTTATAAGCCCTTTTTAGCTTATTGTAGTGTTTGGCTATCTACTTAAAATGCTAAATTTAAGCCAAAAAGTGCTTAAAGTCACCCAAAAATGAAAAGTTGGGAATCCTAACCTTTTTTTTTTTTTTTGGATGGCTTAAAGCCATTTTCGTTGACCATGAAAATTACTTTTATATCCCTTATATTTTATTTTAATTCCCAAAGTACCCTCTCAGCTAAAGCCCTAAAATTCACATCTGTTCCTCATTTCTTCTACAACGCAGCCTCCACCATCTCTGTTCATCATCTTCTACAACAACCAGCCTCCAAAACGGGCTCTTTCTTCACTCCCCCACTCACTCTCTTTCTCTCTCAAACACTCAACTGCTTATTTATAAAAATAACTTATTTATAAAAATAACTTTCAGCACTTAAAAGTTCTAAAAGCACTTTATACATAAAAGTCACTTTTTTTAAGCCCATCCAAACGGGCTCTAGGTAACTCTGGATAAAACGCTGATTTTAAAACAGAGTCTTATGTCAGAGGACTCTCAAGTCAAAGGACCCTCTTAAAGACTTTGAAGGCAAGCCCTATTAGGCATTTAGGCTAGTAGTAATTGTAAAGCAATTCTAATGATTTTGTCACTTGCATATTTTCTTTTTTAAGTGCAAACTGTATTTTCCCCTTTTCATTACCAGGAAGGAAAATTGTTAGAGTGATGCGACTGGTTAATTGGTATAGCAACAAAGTTAGAAACATAGAATATATCAATTCCTCCGTGAATCAAATGCAAACTAATGACGTGGCACAATAGTAAACATGTGACAAACCTTCACTAGAAACCAACAAAACTAGTATGTACTGTGATTTTTTTATTTTTTTTTAATTACGAACTACTCGAAAGGGTTTAGTTCCTAGTCCGTCTCAATGAAATGGCCAATTTACTAACTACTCCCTCCATTCCAAAATAAGTGTCCTTTTAGGCTTTTTATTTTGTTTCAAAATAAGTGACGCTTTAGGATTTCAAGAAGAAATTAATCCTATTCTTCCAAACTTACCCTTATTTATAATCAAGAATCATTAAATAGCTTTTCTTTTTCTAACCATTAATTAGAGATAAGTTGGTAAAAACACTCTTAATTTTCTAGGAGCGAGCAATTTCTTAAGGGTGTGCATGAGCTAAAAGAGACACTTATTTTGAAATGGAGGGAGTAAAAAACATCCATCATGCAGCATGAATTATTTTACTTTATTTATTCTTTATATTTTTCCAACGCATATATATATATATATATATATGATTTGGAAAGTATATTTAAATTCTAAATCTGAAAAGTTTATTTTCTGAAGACTAAAACATTAATTTGTCTGAATTTAGAGAAGAAGTTTATATGTTTGACTCAAAGTAATCTTTGATTTTTTATTTTTTATTTTTTTAGGTAGGACTCTAGTTGAAGTTTACTTGAACCGAAACGGGAAGGAAAGCGTAATTTTTTATCTTATTTTCCATAGAGGCCACAACAAGCATCAAGCATAACGCAGATTTGAATAGAAGTCACAAGGTTGGGATCCATCCACCCTTAATCAGAACTTGGATTTGATCCCTTGGAATGGAGAACTTCTTGGTAGGGAGTGTTATACCTTTGGAAAACATTTTGGTAAGGGGTGTTTTACCTCGTTAGTTGGCCTACCCGGCGTGAACCCGAAATAGTTGGGCTAGTGAGTTCCGGATAGCTAATGGTTAAATTAAAAAAAGATGTGCTAACTGCGTTAGTACCCGCTTTAGGGCTACTATTTAAAACTTATCCAACATCTGCAAAGTACTCAAAACATAATCACAAACTAAAAAGAGGAGCAGAAACCCACTTCTTCAGATTATGTGACATTGTCCTAAAGTTCAATTGTTCAATTATTGACATTCAAGTAAAGTTCCTTCTTTTTTTGATAACCGTGGTGTCCGGATCAGCTTGCGCGCACCTCGATCAATTTCACGGGATACCTGCCACCTCCCATCACCAGCAACAGGTACCAGAAGAGGAGGAGGAGGAGGAGGAGGAGAAGGAAGAAAAGAAGAAGCAGCAACAGAAGCGCAACAAAGAAGTGACTAAATTTAAATACATTGCAGATACTGATTATATTTTAAACAGCAGTCCTAAAAGAGGCTTTCATAGAAAGATTTACTGATATAGCTCAAATTGGAGGCCCAATGTATGAGGAAAGTAACCATGTACGTGACTAGAAGAAACTGCACGGTTTGCCCATCAGAGTCGAACTTATGCCACACGGGACGTAAATTCTTTAAGGGCGCGGGGCATAACTTGTGGGGTATTATGATGCGAAAATATAAACTTATGCCTGCGAAAAAGTTGATTGCATTAAGGGGCAAAAGTTAAAGACTAACACAAAATAGGAAGTGCAAATGACCCAAGTCACTACTGTAGAGGCCCAAACATTTTCCGGCAACATAAAAACCAAAGGATACATTTGCATTCGTTAATGTGGCTTACCTTTTATCTTTTCCTTTTTTGTTAGATGGAAATGGAGCTTTTTCTGGCGACACAAAAGAATAAAAAATTGGAGCAGGAAAGTAACTAAGAGGAAGAAGGCAAGTGGAACTTTTTGCATTGTTTAAAAATAAACTTTGGTTAGCATGAGGAAATCTTACCTTCAAAGAAGAAAGCAAAAGGAACCACTTTTCATCAGGCATACATCAACTTGGTTAGCTTATGGCTCCTAAGAAAACCATCCTCTTATCTGTAGGGAATAGGGAAAAGAATGTCACAAGACAAATAAATAAAAGAGAAAATACAGATTAAGGGCAGGAAGTCCCGATATATACATAATGATTTTCTGTAACATTTGAGATGACTACTAAAAGAAGAGGAAAATGAAATTCTTGTTGCAGCTTCCCTGCTGTTCGTGTTTCTGCTTCATTAAGCAGAAAAAAGGGAAGTCAAAGGAGAAAGAACAAAAGGAATTAGGCTTCTAGCAGAGACTGGGTTTGTTTCCGTTGAACATCAAATGGAGGAATCAGGCTTGGCACCTAGAGATGAAGATACAAGCAAGAAGACCAGTTGAGGCTTTTAAAATCATTGGATCTTTGCAGTAAATTCAACTATTGTCATGTGATTGAAGAATGTAATAGTTCATAGGATTAAGTGAAACTTGAATTGAGTAACAGCGTAAAAAGCTGGATGCTATGTTGAATAAGTAGCAGTTTTACAGATTGCAGACAAAAGCAGGCCTGCCACCCAATATCAGTGGGAAACGGGAGGAAGAGAGAGAGATAGCGGTTTTTCTTACTCCAAACTACCATGAAAAGTTGAAAGTTGATTCACAGGCAAAACCATAACATAGTGATAAATAGTTTTTCTGTAATGACCCAATGAGTTACTTATAAAAAATAAAAAGTAATGACCAAATGGGTTCCATAACTTGTTTTTGATAACCGAGAAATCCCTAAGAGCTGGTGGCGCATGATATGAAACTCGGTTGAGGATGCCCCTCCCCCTTCTCAACTTAAATACCAGGCTCTTGTCTGTTGTAGGGCTTGAATTCCTGATGTGCGCCTAACTCACACGTCACATGTTGCGTTCTTACCACTAGACCAAAGCCTTGAGGGGCAAAAATGAGTTCCAGAACTGAATGAAGCAAAATAATATTTTATATATGCGTTCAGACTGCTCACGCTGGCATGCAGAAAGATTATAAGGCTAGCACAAACTTCACAACTATTTTCTTTGACGAGTTGCGAGAGCATGAAATAACTTGAATTCAGCAAACTACAAGATGGCTGAATGTAAATTTGGCTACTTGATCAGCTACTGACCTAGAATTGTAAGCTAAGAGCTGAAAGTCACGTGTATTCGATCTATACCTTAAAGGTTTGTCTTTTACTTTCATTCACAATGATCATGACGCCTTTTAATGTCACACTCAATCACATATTAAATTGATGTACAATATCTAACGAAGTAAATTATCTTCCCTTCTAACCATTAACCAAAGGATTGATCATAAGGCTCTTACATTTCACCGTTGATAATTTTAATTACAGAATTTTAAAGTTTCTACAAAAGGATATCAAGTGAGAAATTTTTCTAGTCCAACTTTTTCAGTACTGTACTAGGCAACAAGAAGGCCCAACACGCATTAACCGAACAATCTGATAAACTGCAAAGTGCCAACAAGACCATGTCAGCTGACCCATGTTTAGTTTGTCTACAGTACTCACGAATTTTCCAGTTTATCTATCCAGGAAGATGGAATATTTGTATCTCTGCATCTACTGGAAGAAGATGATACATGGGGAGATGAAAAACATTAAGGCAGATCATTCGTCCAATAGTCCTAATGAGTCCAGAAAATCGTTCTTTTTCCTAGAGATCAACTTTCCTTTCCAAAGAAATAATTCAACAATGCCTCAACTAGTCATATGATCCTGGAATTCTACAGTTTATCACTTACTCCGGGTACTACAAAATCAAAGATTTATTTGAAGTTCGAATATACTCAAAGTAAGGATTCTTTACTTATTTATCCAAATCCAGTAATCCAATTATACAAGCTTATTTAACAGTTTTCGAGTACATTAAAACAACTAATACAACAATACAAGTTAAATCTCCGGCATCGAATGATAAAAACCGCAAATACCTGCTAAGAAGTACAAAGAGGGTTCCAGTTATTAAAAGGAGGAATGCAACTTGGAGAGTCAAAGAGAAGTCACTTGAGGAAAAAGCCAAGCCCAACATAACTGCAAGACACACAACCAGCATCAAAAATGCAATTTTTAGCGTATTCCAAGTAGGAGCTTGAATCCAAAAACAAAAAAATCAACTACTTGAATCCATAAATTTAAATCTGAAAAATGAATCATAACGGAGAAAATTCCACCGACATTGACTCCTGGAGCCAAAGCTCCAACAAGAACGGCTTTTGCTGATGATAAGTCTTCTCTTCTTGATTCTTTCGACTCCATCTTTTTGATTTTAAGTTTTTTAATCTCCAAAAACAGGAAGAAAATAATGAGGAAGATTTGGGAACCATGATGGGAATTACCCAGTAAATTGGATAAGTTACACCTAGGCCCAAACTAACTTTGGCCCCGTCCAATTTTTACAAGTTCACATTCATGACAGGAGGCCCAAAGCGTAATCAGCTAACAAGAAATTGCACAGTTTGCCATTCAAATGGACTGGTCTTTAATTTTTGCCCTTCAAAATCAAACTTATACCTAGCAGGGCATAATTTAAGGGCGCAAGGCATAACTTGTGGGATATTACAATGCAAAAATATAAACATATGCCCCGCGAAAAAGTTGTTTGTTATGAAGGGCAAAAATTAAAGACCAGCACAAAATAGGGGACAAAAGTGCAAATCAACAGCTTCTTCTTCCTTCTTTATACAAAGGATAAGATTACAGTCTCTACAGCTTCTTCCCCTATACTTCGCCATTGATACAAAACAACAATGGCAATGCTTCTGTCTATAAAGTTTGTTTCCGATTATGCAAATTTCCAAAAGGAAGCAATACAAAGAGGTAACCTACATCAAATTACAAGCATATTCAACTCATGATACTATAATTCAAATTGCAACACTATCGCAGAGGCATCTATGAAGTTCAAAGGAAACACAATAAAGAGGTAACTTCAAAAGGAAACAAAATAAAGAGGTAACTTCAAAGGAAACAAACAAAAGAGATAACTTAGATCAAACAATTACAAGCATTTCAATACTGGAGTTCAGATTGCTGTCGTATAGACAATAACTAAAGTTTGCTTCCCATCATGTGAATTTCAAAAGAAACAAGACAAAGAGGTAAATAAGATCTACTTACAAACATACACTACCAACAATCCAGTAAGACAAACATACATGAGATGCCCTGATACATACTAGAATCAATTACACTTTGTTCTGTTGTCGATGATCAGGAACCAGCAAATTGTCGAGAAAACGAGCGCCCATAAATTCCTTCATCATGAAGACTCTTAGGACGTCTTCAGGTGTTTGATGTGCGAATGAATCAACTTGAGCTCTGTTTTCAGAACCCACCTTAAGCTCTTTGCTTTCCAGTATCTCTGCCCCATCGAGCAATCCCGGAGGACCAGTAACATTGGTATCCTTACATGAATTGCCAATTATTTCCTTGTCGCACGACATGTCTTGATTCTTTTTAAACTCAATTTCCATTTCACGGACTGTTTCAGAGTAAATTTTGGAGACTGCCCTTCCACCTGAACATGAACAGCACTTTTATGCAACATCACATTACGTTAGCTTCTCGAGCATTTTTTTTTTTTTTGATCAAGTAAAAGATTTCATTGATAATAGCAAGGCCAGCTTGGCCGTATACAAGTGGTATATCAAAAAAGGAGAAACCTACAAAATATGGTTCTCTCCAAAAGACAATCAACCCTCTATACAACTAGGAACTACATGGGTGCACCAAAAGAAAATAAGGGATCGGAGACTAGTCCTAAATTGAGCAAAGCTCATCTCCAACCCTTCAAAAGCTCTCCTATTTCTCTCTTTCCAAATGATCCACATCAAAGCAAGAGTAACATTCCAAGCCTTATGCCTTCTACTCCTAGCTCCACTCTTCCAGCTGAACATCAACTCCTTCATGGATCTTGGCATTACCCAAGAAATGTCGAACCATCTGAAGACATCCTCCCATAACCTCGTGGCTAATTTGCAATATAACAGAATTTCACTGAGTAATTGGTAATAATTCATTTAATGACGACACATTAGTTCACTTCCCCAATTTCACTTTAGAGTTTGCTAGCTATTTTATTTTTGAGCGATCCCGGAGGACCAGTACCAACAGTATCCATACTGGAATTGTCAATAATGTGCTTGACGCACGACGTGTCTTGATTCTTTTTAGATTCATTTTCCATTTCACGAACCGTTTCAGAGCACATTTTGGAAACTGCCACTCCACCTGCACTAGCTATTTTATTTTCGAGCGATCCCGGAGGACCAGTACCAACAGTATCCATACTGGAACTGTCAATACTGTCCTTGCCGCACGACGTATCTTGATTCTTTTTAGATTCATTTTCCATTTCACGAACCGTTTCAGAGCACATTTTGGAAACTGCCCCTCCACCTGCACTAGCTATTTTATTTTCGAGCGATCCCGGAGGACCAGTACCAACAGTATCCATACTGGAATTGTCAATACTGTCCTTGACGCACGACGTGTCTTGATTCTTTTTAGATTCATTTTCCATTTCACGAACCGTTTCAGAGCACATTTTGGAAACTGCCCCTCCACCTGCACTAGCTATTTCATTTTCGAGCGATCCCGGAGGACCAGTACCAACAGTATCCATACTGGAATTGTCAATACTGTCCTTGCCGCACGACGTGTCTTGATTCTTTTTAGATTCATTTTCCATTTCACGAACCGTTTCAGAGAAAATTTTGGAAAATGCCCTTAAAATTTTGGAAAATGCCCTTACACCTGCACATGAGAATACAGCTTACATTACTTTAATGCAACATTATACAACGTTAATTTCTCCAGAACTTCACTGAGTTATTGGTAATAACTCATTCGATGACGACACATTTGTTCACTTCCCCGATTTTACTTCAGAGTTTGCCAGCTACTTTATTTCAAGTGCGTTCAATTGTAAAGAAAATGTTTTCCAATTTTATTATGTTCGGTTGGTCAAAATTTTTGGAAAACTTTCCCTAATGGAAGTAGGGAAAACAAATTCCACAAGTGGCATTCCACACTGATCGTCTCCTCTCCACACCCCACCACCCCCTCCCCCCGCCCCCAAAACACCCACCTCATCCCTCACAGTATCTGTCTAGATTATATACCAAAACTTTTAGGATAATATTTTTTGCTCACATATGGAACACAAGAAAATAAGTAAGAAACCACTTATTTTACCGGAAAACATTTTCCAAGAAAACATCTTTTATGGAAAACATTTTCCTTCATACCAAACACACCCTAATTCCAGGGCCGATTCGACCATAAGGCCAGTAATGGCTTGGGGTCCCAACTTTTTTAGGGCCCCATTTTTCCTAAAAGATTATCATATATATATATATATATATTCTAATTTCCCATTTTTACTATTCTTATTATTAAATATTCTAATTCCGTACTGTTTTAATATTTTTTTCCTTGCGCCTAGGGTCTATGCGAAACAACCTCTCTACACAATATCCTCCCTAAACCCCTTGTGAGATTACACTGGGTATGTTGTTGTAAATATTCTAATTCCAAAAAGAGAAGAAAAAAGATTGAAGAATTAATTAAATCCCAAAAAGGAGCCCTTAGATAGCTATATTATCAATTGAAAAGGATTTGCCAGAACAAATGAATTATAAAACAGTAATTAATGACTTCCCATCTGAAAAGGCTAGAAAGATAGACTTTAAATGAAAATATATATGACAATCTTTCTTACGAAAATTTGACCTCTCTGTGAAATTTGGTTTTAGACCCCCAATTTTGTTAAGTCGGCCCTGACAAGTGAAATCCCACAAGCGGGTCTGGGGAGGTTTCTTAATCAGAGGTGATTTAAAAAAAAAATATGGTTTCTTAACTCAAATATCATTAATCTGCCATATAAAAATCGAGTGCATGTACATTTTTTATGATTTTTTTCTTCTTCTTTTTTTTTGTGTGTGTTTGTTTGGGTGGGGGTAAGAAGGGAGTAAATTACCAGGAATGTCGTTGGCTGCTTCTTGAACGACATAAACAGAAGCTTTTTTAACGAAATATTTACTGAATTTGACGATTTTAATCCGTTCTTCTTCATCGGGCATGTTAACTCTAACGACGTCGTCGATCTTTTTAACGGCGGTTGTGCTGTAATCATAGGAAGTTTGGCATACATTCTTCACCGGAGTTACTAGATCAGAAGTGTACTGTTTCACACTTCCTTTGCCGGAATTAATGTAGTCCCATATTCCCATTTTTTTCACTTTGCTTAACTCCGAAGACTAGCTAGGAAGTCTACAAAAAAGGTACTCCTGTCTTTCAATTTATAACGCGCTTTTCGCTTCCGAGATTCGAAGCATAAATTTTGATCAAAATTTAAGGTTGTATTTTTTTTTTTTTTTGCAACTTACAGTACTAGTTTTTAAATATATAAAATTTTAATCTTAAAATATTGAATTACCTCGGAAGATTAGAAAAAAGACACTCCTGTCTCAATTTATACGCGCTTTCCGCTTCCGAGATTCAAAGCATAAATTTTGATCAAAATTTGAGATTGTATTTTTTTTTTCAAACTTAGCACTTTTTATGTAATCAAAATTTGAGATTGTATTTCTTTTTTCGACCTTAGCACTTTTTATGTAATTTTTAAATATATAAATTTTAATTTTGAAATATTGAGTTAATTTAATTTAACTTTAAAATTTGATCCAATTAACTCTGGAAAATGAAAAGTGGGACGGAGGGAGTACTAGTCCACTGTTAAGTGGAAAGTGGAAAGGAGAACCAACTTGTTTTTTTAGTCCTTGTATTCTTGAAAAATGCAACAATAGTCTCTCTTTTTTTTTTTTCTTTGTAAAGTCAATCCGCTAATTCTGTTGTGTCTTTTTCCCCAATTGACATGTGATTTTGTGTTAGTTGTGTTATTTTTTTTCTTTTTTTCCGGATTATTTTGTCATATTTTATTTAGTATTCCTTTGGACTGTTATTTCTTTTTCCGGACTAATGTGGTTGCTTCTTTTTAGTCGAGGGTCTTTTGGAAACAGCCTCTCTACCTCCATTGTAAGGGTAAGGTCTGCGTACAATCTGCTCTCCCTAAACCCCACCTCGTGGGATTACATTGAGTATGTTGTTATTGTTGTAAAGTCAATCCGGTAATTGAAATTTATTGAATGGATTAATTTTAGATTTGTGAAATAAATGAGCAAATAGCTTTGGACCGCTAAATAATATTCTTTATGTCCCAATTTATATGAGGGTTTTACTATTGGGAGTCAAACATCTCTTTCTTTGACCGTAATTTTCTTCAACTTTTTTCATATATTGTGAATTACTATTAATTATGCAGATTTATAATATTTTTTTATAATTTTCAAATATATCAATTTTATTATAAAATACTCAAAAAATTTTGCTTACCTCTGAAGCTAGGAAGACTAGCAAAAAGGTGCTGCTCTGTAACTTGAAAGTGGAAGGGAGAACCAACTTTCGCTTTTAATACTTGCGTCCTTGTATTCTTGGAAAATGTCAACTGTAGTCTCTCGTTTCCTTTTTTTTTTTTTGGGAAACAACACAAAATACCCATCAAAAGCAAAATGTTTACACATATTTGTCCCCACTGAAACTAATTACACTCGCTGCCCATCCGGAATTTTTTTTTTTGTTTTACCCGAGCACCCGCAATGAATTTCGACGTCAAATCTTTAGTGGGAAATGGGTCAAATTTATCCTCCAAGTATGGTTTATAGATTAAATTTGTCCTCCGTTAAAGTAAGGGGTCAAATTTGCCCCTTCTGTTAAGATACTTATTAAATTTTCCCTTTTTATGGAAGGAAGTGTGACTAGGTGCCAACAACATTTAAAATATAGCCACGTTGGATCCACGTAAAAGCCACGTAGGCAACCAAACCATAAATGACTTTAAACTGAGAATTAAAAATGCATTACTTGATAAATACATAATGACATTATATTATAATAACTATATATGAGAGGGAATGAGAGTTTTTTGTAGTCCTCACAGGGCTATTTTTGTCATTTACTAGCCCTGAAGGAGTTACACGTGTTATCCAACCTTTACACTTTGAATCCCTCTTTTATTAATTTGCCTCTTGTTTAGTTTTATATTGCTCCAGTTGCCACTATCTAATTTAGTAAATAAAGGCACATTTTGAGACGTTTTGTAAGGCCCAAATTCAAGGCCCTTCCCACCTGGCCAAGAGCTCATTGATTATTGTGTCTTTAATCAGATAAAGATATATAGGCATCTTTTTAGGGAATGGAGAGAAAAAATAATTGAAAAATTCGGATGTAATTGCTACTCCCTTCGTCTCAAATTATTTGTCATGATTAGTAAAATAGTTATTTTAAATTACTTGTCATTTTCAACTTTATGACAACTTTTTAATTTTACGCTTAATAATAATTGTTCTTGAAGATTACAAAATATCTCAATTATGGAGATATAACACATAAGTAGAGTAAATATTCAATGAAGAGGTATTATATCTTAAAAATAAATAAGCGTAAAACTCCTCCTACTCCTCCAAATTAATATTTTCTTAATGGGTGTGTAAAAATAACGCGACAGATAATTTGAGACGAATATAATGTAGCAGTAACTTTTTGTGGTTGGTATAATTTAGACAACTTTGGAGCCACATTTAAAAAAAATTTACTTTATACGTGTGCTTGAATTATTATTTAATAATATTTTTATAAGATTATTAAGTTGATTTGGGTAAAGACACTAAACTAAAATTATATAAATATTTTGTTAATTTACATTTCAATTGAAATTGTTATTTTACTTTTTTTTGAGGTTGGGCCCGAACAAAGAGACTTGTATAACTAGTTAGTACATACATATGCACCCAACTTTAATATCCAACAAACATTAAAATTAAACTTATTACATAATAGGTCAAACTTGTCCTAATATCTATCCTAAACACCTAAACTATAATAGTTTCTACGACAAATTGGGCACCGAGTAGCACCACTCGACATCGATTGACTAGTGCAACCATGGTGATACCTGATAACGTCCAAATTCACTCCTCAAAGAGAAAGTGTACACGGTCGTAAGCAATATAATTACCCAACTATGAGTCGGGGTCGAATCCCACAAAGAACAATATACTAGGCGATCAAGCAAGTAAGGAATTTTCACTTTCTATACTAATCCAAACACTTGATAATATTTTGGTTTTGAGAAACTTATAACTAATGCAAAATGTAAACTAACCTAGAAAGCAAGTAAAATGATCAATGGCCACAAGCATAGATACAAGAGAAATTACTCTCAAGTAACGATCCAATGTATTTTACAATTTTACAACTAAGAGCGAGTTTATGTTAATAGATAATGGTTTCAAAAATCTCATTGAAAGTCTTCCAACCAAATCAATGAATTTCACTCTAAACTTTTCCAAGCTTTAGAGTGTGAAATACGATTTTTATACATGTTTCATATATAAAAATTATAACGAATTTATACAGTTATACATATTGCATACAAAAATTATACATATATGTTTTCTGGTGTATGAACTTTGTACATAAAAAATTACCGATTAGAATGGATATTTTGAGTAAAAGTTGGAGATAATTAGGGAACAATATCTCTTAATTTTGAATGGGGAGAGAAAGTGGATGAAATAAAAGAGCAAAAGTTGGAGAAAATCACGGAACAATATCTCTTAATTTTGTAGGGAACAATATCTCTTAATTTATAATGGAGAGAGAAAAGTGGATAAAATAAGGAAAACAGTTTATTTAATGTGTTTTATTTGCTTCTTTTTAATTTACCTGATTCGTATAGATTATGTAATAAATCTATTGATATATTTTATGAACTGAAAAGTATCGTCATGTTTTGTAAATATACCCACTTACTATGTACATATATATTTTTTGCCCATAATTTTATTAGGTATTTAAAAAATTACTATAAAATATCAAACAAAGAAGTTAAAACTTAGTAATACTTGGGTCGGTAGGTTATAACTCG
The DNA here is from genome assembly GCF_029784015.1 of Lycium ferocissimum. Lineage (NCBI taxonomy): Eukaryota > Viridiplantae > Streptophyta > Magnoliopsida > Solanales > Solanaceae > Lycium > Lycium ferocissimum. The sequence continues at coordinate 51,018,897 of NC_081350.1, read as the reverse complement.
CTTTTTATCCCAATTTATCAAGTAGCTTTTGAATGGATTATTTATCATTGTTTTGCGCAGATTTCCCTTCTTCTGGGGTGGTTTGTAATTTTTGTCTCTCAAATTGGTAGTCTTAAATTTTTGTCCTTCGCCTAATACTCCAAGGTTCTAGGTTCGAACCCCAGCTCAGTCAAAAAAAGAAGGAATTTCGCAAGGCAGAATTTTGCCCAAAACTCTGCCTTGCAATTTTTTTTAAAATTTTTTTGGCTGAGTGGGAATTCCAACCAGAAACTAAGGGATTCTAACGAAGAGCAAAAATTAAAGACCACCAATTTAATGGACAAAAATTAAAGACCACGCCAAAATAAGGGCATTCTTGCGAATTGTCCATTATTTATTAGGGTAAATTACGTATATATACATATTAAGGAGAAATATTTACGAAACGTGACGATAGTTTTCTATTTACAAAACATAACATTACAAACCCTATAATAAACATACTTTTTTAAAAAAATATTATTTTTTAAAAAAAATTATTTTTTTATTATTTTTTTCGCTCAAAAATTTATGTATGAAATTTGTATATCTCGCTCAAGGCTTAAAAAGTTCGTTCAAATTTTAGTGTATGAAAACTATATGAAATGTGTATATCTCGTTCAAGGCTTAAAAAATCACCTCAAAATTGTGTGTATAAAAACGATATGAAGTTTGTATCTCGCTCAAGGCTGAGAATTTCGCTCACATTTTTGTGTATAAAATTCATGTTAGATTTCTTTAAAATTAATACAACTACAACAACATTGTATACAACTATATATAAGAGGGAATGAGAGTTTTTTGTAGTCCTCACAGGGCTATTTTTGTCATTTACTAGCCCTGAAAGAGTTACACGTGTTATCCAACTTTTACACTTTGAATCCCTCTTTTATTAATTTGCCTCTTGTTTAGTTCTATATTGCTTCAGTTGCCACTATCTAGTTTTTTAGTAAATAAAGGCACAATTAGAGACATTTTGTACGGCCCAAATTCAAGGCCATTCCCACCTGGCCACGAGCTCATTGATTATTGTGTCTTTAATCAGATAAATATAGATAGGCAACTTTTTAGGGAATGGAGAGAAAAAGTCATTGAAAAATTCGGATTTAAAAAATGACGTAAATTTTAATCCCTTTAAAATATTTTTGATCTTAGTAATTGCTACTCCCTTCGTCTCAAATTATTTGTCGTGATTAGTAAAATAGTTATTTTAAACTACTTGTCACTTTCAACTTTATGACAACTTTTTAATTAAATAAGTTAAAACTCCTCCTACGCCAAATTAATATAAAAAACGTAAAAATAACGACGAGATAATTTGAGACGAATATAATGTTCTTGAAGATAATTTACAAAACATCTCATTTAAAAATCTTTTACTTTATACGTGTGCTTGAATATAAATAATATAAATATTAAGTTTATTCACTAAACTAAAATTATATAAATATTTTGTTATTATATCTTAAAAATAAATAAGTGTAAAGACATCATATGCACCCAATTTTAATATCCAACATACATTAAAATTAGTAAAATTTACCTCCAAATTAATATTTTCTTAATAATTATATTTAGTAGTAAAAATAACATATTTACTTCCTATAGCTACCACTTTTTTACCACTCATCTGATAACTTCCTACACCCCTAAATTTAAGTAAAAAAAAAAAAAAAACGTCCCTCTCTCCTATCCCCCCCTAAATACACGCCATTTGAATAGTTCAATCTCTAATTAACTACTCATTAATTTCACTCATAATTCAAATCTTTCCCAAAAAAAAGATTCTATACTTTTTTACGTTTCACCATGTATTTAACTTATATTTTCTTTTTTTTTTATCAACTTTGGGTGGTTTTTTGTTAGATTCACATTTAAAAATCTTTTTTTATAGTTGTTTTTCATATATATTTTGGCTATATTTTTAATTGTATTTAATAATTATTATTGTTCAAGATTATTAAGTTTACTATATTTCGATATATTTTTCATATATTTTGACTATATTTAGAAAAAATTGGTTGCGTTGAAAACGTTGCTACATCAATTATGAACTCAATTATGACTATATTTTAATTGTATTTTGATTATTATGTTCAATATTACTTATTCCTGTTTTCGTTGACTAATTTCGATATATTTTTCATATATTTTGACTATATTTTTCAAAATTTCAATAATTATGAACTCAACTTGATTTTGATAAATTTATATATATTCATTTAAAACGAGCTTTGTTCACTGGTTTGATATTGTTATTTTTCGAAGTTTTTTGATGAACTAGTTTTTGAACCTTTTTTTTTGGGGGGTTAAAAATATGAATGTACTTTTTGAATTCAATTTTTTTTGAATTTGTTAGCTGTTTGAATGAGATATGAGATCAGATATGGAATGGGAGGATATTTGCGTGAATCGGGAACATTAAAAACTCGATTTTAATTTAAATTGGAATAGATTTTGTTTCATAAATATAGCACTTTCGGCACGAGTGTATTTCCGTTATACTTATCCTATATTTAAGTCGACGATCTACTAGCTAAATATAGGTCCTCCAGCAAATTTAAATAATATCCAGTTACATACATTAAAAATTAAACTTATTACATAATAGGTCAAACTTGTCCTAATATCTATCCTAGACACCTAAACTATAATAGTCTTTACGACAAATTGGGCACCGAGTATCACCACTCGACATCTATTGACTAGTGCAACCATGGTGATACCTGATAACGTCCAAATCCACTCCTTAAAGAGAAAGTGTACACGGTCGTATGCAATATAATTACCCAACTATGAGTCGGGGTCGAATCCCACAAGGAACAATATACTAGGCGATCAAGCAAGTAAGGAATTTTCACTTTCTCTACTAATCCAGACACTTGATAATACTTTGGTTTTGAGAAAATTATAACTAATGCAAAAAATGCAAACTAACCTAGAAAGCAAGTAAAATGATCAATGGCCACAAGCATTGATACAAGGGAAATTACTCTCAAGTAATGATCCAATGTATTTTACAATTTTATAATGAAGAGCGAGTTTATGTTAATAGATAATGGTTTCAAAAATCTCATTGAAAGTCTTCCAACCAAATCAATGAATTTCACTCTAAACTTTTCCAAGCTTTAGAGTGTGAAATTAAGCACTACCAATTGAATCTCAAGTTAACTATCCTATTCCTAACTCAAGTTATTAGATGAGAATTAAGCCCCAAATCCTTGCTATTAACTCTTTTCCTAACCTCTACTTTCTTTTCCAAGCAAAGTAAGGGCATTTAGGCACAAATAATGTTGTACACCATTAAATGACGTTAAAGCTTGAAGAGTTAATAGAGAAACAATAAACCCACTCAATTAGAAATAAAAATTGTTTAATACATAAGCAAAATAAGAGATTCATTCAAACTAAACATATGAATATTTGCATAAACAAAATTCAAGCATTGGAATGAAATATCACACACATAAATATTCAATACATAGCAAGAATAGAAGAAATGGGTAAAGAATTTCTCATTGGGTGCCACCAAATCTCCTCTTCCAAAGTGTTGGTGATGAACCCTAGCTCCCAAACTTATGGAAAAATGGCCAAAGATGAAAAATAATGCCTTCAAGTCTTGATTTTATAGTCTCAAAATTTTCCCACTCAAAATTAGACCAAAACAGCCCCTCATTTTCGTTTTTTGCAATTTGCCCCGTTTTTGCACTGGACAGTTTTTGCAACACTGTCCAATTTTTGCAAAACTGTCCAGTTTAACCTCTTTTTGACTTTATTTTCACTAGGTTTCTTCCGACACTCTTCTCAATCATATAAACCTATAAAATGGAAAAACGACATTAAAGTCACTATTTTCTCAATCAAAACATAGCAACAATCTAAGATTAAAGAAGAAATAAGTTAGTAAAAAACCAACTTATCAAACTCCCAAACTTAAACTATTGCTTGTTCTCAAGCAAATCAAATTACAATTTCCTTCAAAGGCCTCCATTCAAAAGTGCACCGACATCATACCAAGTCAAAAAGGTCCACTTTAAGCACAAAAACATGACTTTGGTTGGTACAAATAATTAGGCTACAAGCATGTGAAACATCAACCAAATAACTCCCTCATTTCAAAATACAATTTCAAGAATGCAATGGAGTTTCAAAACAATCAAGCTACAACACTCAAGCCTCAATAAGTGACTCAAAACCACTGGCTTACTAGATATGCTCATTTGACTCAACTTGGAATTTTTCAACATCACCAATCTATCGTAATCCATATGCCCTCACAAAAAAGAAAGTCCTAAAATCAACTATATTCACAACAACAACAACACAAGGGACATATACACAAAGTAACTCACACTCAACAAAGAACATATACACAAAGTCACTCACACTCAACAAAGAAATTCTAGTGCTAATAAATATCACACCATAAGCTTGCCCTTATTTTCAATCATCACTAACTCAAGAACATTCGGTTGGAGATCACATAGGGACCTTTTAAGCTTGTAATGTAGGCTTAGGGAAGGGTAGGATAAGTATTTGGGATACAAGTGATTATGCCCTCCTTGAACACTACACAATACCTTTTGTCCACTTTCCTCTTCATTTCAAAATATCACTCCTTCCTTTGCATACTAGTGTCCCCAATTATTCCTACTTCTTTTTGTGTAACCATTTTCTAGATTTCTAATTTTTTTTTCAATTCTTTTTTCACAAAGATATATTTTTTTGCACAAAAAGTTTGCAACCTTTTTGTATTTTTCAAATTTTCTTCATTTCTTTTAACCTTTCCACAACATCAATCTTCACCACTTCTCAAGGAACACTAACACCCCCAACTTAGGCTTTTGGCCTCAAATTTAGAATTTAACGTTCAAGGAGGGAAAGGTTCAAAAGAGAGAATTTCATCAAGAAAGGTAAAGGCTTGTAATGTGGCAATCAAAGAAAAGGTCATAGGCTCAAATGGGGTTACTAGTGATATTATTTATGTAATGGAAGGCTAGAAAGGCTAAAGAGGCTTTTCAAAATCACAAAGATAGCCCAAGGTCATCTCTCCAACCAACATAATCAAAATTAGCATTGAAAGACTAACCGGCAAGTTCTAGCCGATAAAAGTAAGCACAAGAATTATTCAACAAACACTCACTACACATGGCATATAAACTAGTCAAGATGGAGCAATTTCACTTCCTAAGCAAGAACAACTAGAGCAATATCTCATAATCCAAAGTAAACCCAACTAGTAGGTAAAGAGTCACCAAATGAGCCAAAAAGTTGTCACAAAGGTCATTCTTTCCTATGCATCTTGCTTTTTAACTTTCACAAAAATTTGGAGGGGTATTTGCATTTCAACATTTTACATGCAAGAGACTAACTCAATTAGTACCAAACAAGCCAAGATTCCATATTTTTCCTCAAAGGAGCACCTACACCTAAACTACCAGACTAATTAAAGAAGCTAAGAAAAAAAAAAGTGACTAATCCGCAACATGCCAACAAACACAAGATCTTCAAAAATTTGAGCAAGTTCCATTTGCAATAACGTCTATCCACAGACACACCAACAGTCACAAAACAAATCCGACAAGGGCACACAATATCCATATATAAGACAAAAGCCCGACAAGGCACAATTTATGCATAACCAAAATATAATGTGCTACCACATGTCACCTCCAACTACAAACATTGCAGTGTCCTCACTGCACATAATCAAAACAAAACATAAGCAAGGAATAATAAACAGTTGTGAATAAAGGGAAGGCTAGTTGGTGAAATGAAAAGTTGAAGAAATGGGTGGAAAAGTATTAAAGAAAGTGTGTTATGATTGTTGAAAATTATAGTGCTTAGGGAGGTTTTGAGCCACTCTTACCCAAATTGTGCCCTACCTTAACCAAAAGCCTACATTACAACCCTTTAAGTCCTAATTGATTTTGAACCAAGTGTGTCTACATTAGTGGAGAAATACATGAAGGGCAAGCCTATAGTACTACTTGTGTGCATTTGAACATCTTTGTGAGAGGGTTAATTCTTTCCATTTGATATCTCATTTGTGTTTAAAATTGCATTTTATGAGTTGGGATCCTCTCTTGATTGTGAGGGCACATGAGAATTTGAGTTGTGAATTTGTTTCACATTTCAATTGATAGGGATGACCAAAAGAAAGTTGTTTTGCGATAATGAGGCAAATTTTGAAGCTTTAGTGTCATGACTTGAGGGCTACATTGATTAACTTGGTGTTAGACACTTGAAATGAAATGAAATGAAATTCTTGAGAAGTTTTTGGTGATTCATATGTTTTGGATTAATTGTTGGTAGCAATCAAAGTTATGTGTTTGTGTTTAAAGTAGACTTTTTGACTTGATATGATGTTGGTGCACTTTTAAATTGAGTCCTTTGAAGGAAATTGTATGCTTTGATTCGCTTGAGGACAAGCAAAGGTTTAAGTTTGAGGATTTGATAAGTTGGTATTTTTACCAACTTATATCTTCTTTATGCTGGGATTTTTGTTATCTTGGATTGAAAAAAGCGTGCATTTACTATGGTTTGCTTCAATTTTATAGGTTTATATGGTTGAGAAGAGCTTTGGAAGAAAGCAAGTGAAAAACAAGTCTAAAAGAGACCAAATGAAGAAATGAGAAAAGTGACTAAAAATGCAAAATTGGCCAGATCAGCAAAATCTGAATTTGGGGCTTATTTTATTATTTTTGGACTTGGAAAAAGGGGGAACTATAAAAACAAGACTTGGAGACATTATTCTCATCTTTGACCATTCATATGGGTCTTGGAGAGCTAGGGTTCTTACACTCACACGTGGGGAATGAAGATTTGAAGACTTTGATGAGAATTTCTTAATGCTTTACTCATTTATTCTTTTCCTTGCTATGTATTGACTATCTAAGGTGTAGCATTTTATTCCATCACTTGAAACTTGTTTATAGAAACATACATTGTTAAAGTTTGGATTAGAACTCTTGTTATACTTATGTATTGAATGATTTTTATTTCTAATGAAGTGGGTTTTAGTTTATTTAATTAATCTTGTTCCTTAATGTTTCTTAAGGGATTAGCTAACCCTAGGATTCACCCATTTACTTCGATTTGAGCCGGGAAAAGCAAAATTGAGGTTGAAAAAGATTAACTAATAAGGATTTGGGGCTTTAAACCTCATCTAATAATTCGAGCTAGGAATAGGAAAGTTAACTTGAGATTCAATTGGTAGTGCTTAATATCACACTCTAAAGCTTGGAAAAGTTTAGAGTGAAATTCATTGATTTGGTTGGAAGACTTTCAACAAGTTTTAGAAACTATTATCTATTAACATAAATTCGCTCTCAGTTGTAAAATCATAAAATACATTGGATCATTACTTGAGAGTAATTTCCCTTGTATCCATGCTTATGACCATTGATCAATTTACTTGCTCTCTGGGTTAGTTTATCTTTGTTAGTTTTTAAATAAACAAAAAACAAAATATTGAAAAAGTGTTTGGCTTAGCTTAGTTAGTGATAAATCCTTTACTTTCTTAATCGCCTTTATATTGTTCTCTGTGAGATTCGACCATGACTCATAGTTGGATAAATTATATTGCGACGACTGTGTAAACTTTCTCTTCGAGGAGTTGATTTGGACGTTATCAATGACCATCAGATTTTTATTAACAAAAAAATTATTAACCCCCTTAAGTTTTAAACTTATTTCTAATTCTTTTTTTTTTTTTTTTAATTTTTGCATAGGTGGAAATTTGTTTTCACGTGGAGTGGCACATAGCACCCTTTTTAAGAAATAAGGAGCATGTACCAGATGCACCATCAATATTTCATCTAGGTGTGTTTTAATACTTAGATAATGATAGTTTAAGTAGGTAGAGGGAACACCGAATAGTTGACTTGTGAAATTCACAAAAAAGTGATAATTCAGGTGTGCTTTTGACCATTATCTCTTTATTAGCATTTCAAAAAGTCTTGTTAAAATATTTAGAGAATGAGTAGTTAAGGTTAAGGGTAAAATACAAAAAAATTATTTTTCTTTTGATATATTAAACTGACAAGTAAAAAATGAAAATAATGGGTCAAACCCCCGAGACTATCACGCTTTTTTTTGGTTTCGTACTTAAACTATGTCATTTTTACATTACCCATTCGAACTATAACTCTTAGGGCTCGTTTGGTATGATGGATAGAAAAAAATAGTCCTGAGATAAAAATTAGTACCGCCTTATCCCATGTTTGGTTGGAAAAAAAACTCGGGATAACTAATCTCGGGATTAGTTATCCCGGGATTAGAGTGTTTTTTTATCCCACCTTGAGAGTGGAATAACTAATCCCGAAATAACTTATCCCGGAATAAACTGTTTCCAACCAAACGAGCCCTTAAGTGCTAAAACTCCCTGGCGTTGCAGATCGCAAAGTGGTGTCTTATCACCTCCTTAGAAGCGAGTGAGGGCGAAAAAAATAAATATATGTAGCTTTTATAATGATTAATTAAGTCAGAAAAACAGTTTTTTTTGTTTTGTTATTTCTTTTAGTTCTTTTTCTTACTATAAATGAGGTTTTCTTCCTCGACTTCTTCACTTTCTCTACATCTGACTTTTTTTGGGTAGGTTTGCATTTGAAAATTTGTCTTTCTATTTCAACCCCAAGACAGATGAAATCAAAGATTGTAGACTAAAATCACAGTGAAACAAATCAAATGAGAACTGATTTGCTTCAATTTCTCTAAAGCCATGGGACCTCCTAACAAATGTGACAAAATGGCATCCCTTATGTTTTCCTCTTTACCTTTTTTTATTTTTCCTTTTTTATTTTTGATTTCTTTACTTTTAACTTTGTTTTTTTAGTTTTACTTATTTAATTAGAATTTATATTTTAAATAAAATCATTAATAATCTAAAAGAAATTTGAAAAAACATACATATTCAATAGCACGTATCGTATACTTGACATTTTATTTAATGTTTTTTTTTTTTGGGAGATTGAACACACACCTAGCACATAAGGGACAAAGGAGTTTTTAACACTTGAAAGTTATAGTTGAGAGTGTAATATAAATAAGACATAATTGACGTATGAAATTGATAAAAATGTACTCCCTCTCTTCATTTTTGACTTTACAAGCTCCTAAGAAATTAACAAATGAAATATATATTTTACCATAATATCCATATTAATTGGTGTATAGTATCAATAGACTTGAAAAATAATTTAAAAATAAATAAGTAAAGTAAAAAATTTATTTTTAATATAATTAATAAGTATAATAGTAATATAATAATTTAGTAGAGTTCTGATCCATTATCTTTTATTTTTAATATAGTTGGCAAGTAAAATGAGTAACAGGAAGAGTACTTGACACTCTTTAAATTGTGACAGATAAATTGAAGTATTGTATTTTCCGAGGAGCACTTAAAGTTTCCCACTCATGAGCACACTGGCACAAATTCAAACCAACTTCAATAAATCCTCAATTTCTCTATGAAAATCCCAGTTTTATGTAAAAACAGAAATCAAAAAATGAGATATTTTTACTCTTACAACAATGAAGAAGTTGAAAAAGAAGAAGTAATTAAACTTCCATTTTCAGTAGAACTAAAGCTAAAGCAAATATGCAAAAATCAGAGACAAAATTCACCAGATCATAATGTACGAAGACTACTTTTAGCAATTGGAGAAGAAGGTTCACTTGATATTTTGAACAAAATTTCTGTTTGTCAGATTAAGAAAAGTCTTAGTGGATTCATTGTATTTATGGCCAAAAAATATTATCCACTGGAAACTCAACAATTTTATCAGCAAATTTCATCTACTGAAAGTTTTTCTCATTCGCCTCAAATACGAAGAATCTCTGTTTCTGCTCCGAATTCGTCTTCATCTTCAGTTAATTTTTCGCCGAGAAATGAGCCTCTTTTCAAACCAACTGGTGAGTTCCCTTTTTTTTTTTTTTTTTTTTTTTATTTTTTTGAAGTGCCTCTTTGATAGTCTTGATCTGCATAAAGATCGATGGTAAACGCCCTCTACCTCTAACCTTTTGAGTTTGTGTTAAGTTTGTGGGTCCGAGTCACAAAAGACTCAGTATTTGTCCCTTTTTTTTCACGTGGTATTTTGAAGAATAAAATATATTTTTTATTTTTCTAAATTCGTTACTTTTTGATTTTCTTTTGGAGCTAAATTTGTGAAAACGGAACTCTATTATTTGGGAAATATTTTTGTTTAGTTAAGAATACTGGAATTTTTATTTTTTATAATTATATTGTTCGGGCCACCTTGTGCACACCAAAACTAATTTCACGTGACCACGAACTGGCAGGTAGCTTTGTGGACAAGGCTAGGGCAAATGGTAAGTCACCTAAGTGTTTTTTTTTCTCTATAGAGATTTGAACATGGGACTTCATAATCTTGACCCACTTTATTGATCACTAATAGGGGCGGATGTAGAGCACGAGGGTGTTCCGAACACCCTCGATAAAAAATTACACTATATATATAAGTTATTTTTGTATTTTTATGTCAAACATATATATTCTAAATACCCTGAACACAAAAGGAGGATTGGTTTAGTGGTTTAGGTGGTTCAAAATTCACAATAAGGTTTCCAGTTCAAACTTTAAGCACTACAGCAAAAAAAATCCTGTATCCACCACTGAGCACTAGGGCACACCCTTGGGTGCAGAATAATGCAATTTCAGTCCAGCTTTTTACAAATTTGACTTAGAAAGAAGAAATAGAAAGGCAAAACAAATACTTTAGTCATTACATCTACGAAAAAGTACAAGAAGATGTTCAGTTGGAACCAGTGACGGATCCAGAATTTTTGTTAAGGGTGTTCGAAAAATAAAAATGTAGTGCTTGGGATTTGAATTTGGAACCTCAAGATAAATTATGAACCCCTTAAACCATTGAGCCAGCCTCTAGTCTTATTTGTACGGTGTTCAAAATCTATATATGCACATAAAAAATAAGAAAACTACCTTATATATACCGTGCAATTTTTTACCGAGGGTGTTCGGGTGAACACCCTGAATAACCCCTAGATCCGCCCCTGGTTGGAACTCTATTAGTTTGGCTACTTATTGTAATGGATTTGCCTAAAGTAATGAGTTGTATAGCGTTTGCTATTTGTTTTTTCTTTTACAGATTGGGCCCCAAAAATATATATATATAGACACAGTGAGAATAAGTTCACATTGCATCTAAAGAAGAACCGAATGAAATATAAAAATGGGGTAAAATATGCTTTATATTTTAAGTAGAAGCAAGAATATATAAACAATTGGAATCATAAATTGTTGCCTATACAATGTGGCAATTAATAGTTGGAATGTACCCCACCTAGAAGCTGAGTTTTTATTTTCTTTACTCCCCCACTCCTAAGTGGGAGTGTGTCCCTCTTTGCCACGTCAGCGTCCAGGATATGACTATTTTGGAAAAATATAACAATCAAAATTGGTTTTCAATTTTAAAAGCTGATAATATTTGGTCTGGTTATTTAAAAAAAGTCAAATCAAGTTGACTTTATTTTACTGCCTTAAATATCTTATTTAGATACTTTATATATTGTTTTAGCCATAAAATAGTTGTATAAACATATTTATGGCGTTTTTCTTGGTCGAGTTTTCTGTTCTTCTGTATTGAAGTTATTTATGAATGATATCTATTAATAAATGAAATTATAGTATAAATTGAAAAATGTATATATAGATGTAAGATTATTGTTTAATCTACGAAGGTGAAAAATTGTAACGTCTCAGCATGAAATTTCTCATATATGAATGTTTTAATAGATAGTAATAGGCGGGCGAGGATCATCTCCAGTACAATTAGCTCCAGTATCTATTAATGGAGTTTTGGGTGACTGATGCTACACGCTTAAAGAATTTTAAAAGGCCAAGATCTTTCTTTGAACGCTGACGCTGACACTAAATCTTCTTATTCATCTAATATATACCCGCATGTAAAGAAAGATGTCCGCCTTGTAAAATTCTTTTAAGCATGTGGCAGTCATGAACAACTCTATTGAACAAACTGGAGCTAATTGTACTGGAGGTGATCCTCACCTATAATAGGCTAATCACTTTGTTCGATTCTTGCTTAACATATATCGATATATGAAAAGTTATGTCTTCAGCTACTACAGATTGAATGAATGAATTTATTTTATGTGGAAAGAAGTGAAAAATATCGATTAAAATCAAAACAAATCTATTTCTTAGATATGGTTAAAGGCTACCAAATTCAATAGGTCACTAGGACTATAAAATATTTAGGCTTTACGTTTAGAAATAGCTTGGTATTGTGCCCGAGTAACAACTGATGTTGCAATCTTTCAAGAAACGGTTCAGTGCTAGAGGATGAAGGAAAAATGGGAATCTGGTACTTCACATTCCGCTCTCTCCTTTCCACTATTTCCCAGTGCTGTACCGTTTTCTAGTTTTTGAGGTAAGCAACCAGAAATGGAGCTAAGATTTTGAGTTTATGAGTTCTGAATTTTCAAAAAAAGAAAAAAACTTATTGGTTTTGGAGAAAGTTTATTGTACATGTTAAGTGAATTTGTTTTTGACACAAATACAGAATTTGAATCAAAGCTACTGGATTGTGCTAAACCCGTCAGATGCACTATGGCTTCGACCGGTAAGCAAGAGGCAACAATGGGAATTTGGGGCTTCATGAATTTCGGCAAAGAAACGGTGAAGAAGCTATGTAAAATTTGCTACGGTTACAGCGTGGTTGCCGTCAGAAAAATGGACAACATCGTTAGAGTTAAAGGCCTCCAGAAACTGAGTAAGTGCATGCCGGATGATGAAGGTCGTGCTAAGATTGTTTATTTCAGTGCAAAGTTCATAAAAAATGCTTCCATTTATGCCTTCAAGGAAGCAGCCAACATCTTAATTCCTGGTCAGCTCCCTTCTTATATTCACACTTTGTAAAACTGTTTTGTTTTTTACTTTCGTGTTCTTTCCTTTTCCCCTTTTTAAAAATACTGTTGCGAATCACAAGTCGGGGCAGGATTCAAATTTGAACTTTGTGTGTTCGGGAAACCTACTAACCATTTGAGTTATTGAGTTTGAAATTTAAACTTGTACGTATTTGTTAGATTTCTTAGCATGTGCATGATCTGAGCCAAAGCATGCAATGGCTGAAATTGTATTATATTATACATCCGCCCCTAACACAAGTGATTATCTGAATATTAGCTTTAAAATGATGTTAAAATGATGTTATGTAAGTCAACTTGTCTTGGTACCTGCTTTGCCGTGATTTTTGTTCCAGGTTCGTTAATCGCCAGGACACGCATGTAAGCTTCCTTAAATCCATTTATTATAATTCATAATTGAGGTAGATGTGTTTTTTGGCTAGACAACTACATATCTGAATGCAGGACTATGAAAGTTAACAAAGTTAACTAGCAAAGTCAGTATGAAAAACTAACAGTAGCGTTTGATAGCTAACTTGGATTGGTAGCTTTCAACAGAGGTCAAATAATGGTAACTGATACTATGTTGTAACATGTAAAAACACATAGATTATGTAAAATTTATTACATCGTTCGAGTATAAAAGTTAAAGGAACGAATCATTTCGAATTACTCAGACAGAAACTATGGAGAAATGTAATAATAAATTTAGGTGAAAACAGAAGCAGAGATTTGGATACTGTAATAAGCTCTATTTTTATGTGCAGGTGGAAGGGCAGTTATCAAAATTTACTCTGAAACAGTTCGTGAAATAGAAATCGAGTCTCGAGAGAATCAAGGCAGGTCATGTATCAAGGAAATTATTGGCAATTCAAGTACGAAAACCACTGGTAATGTTGCTCTGAATGAGGCAGAGATGCTGGAAAGCAGAGAACTGAATTCATTTGCACATCCAACACAATCTTCATGATGGTGGAATTTATGGGCACCAGTTATCTTGACAATCTGCTGGTTCCTGATCACCGACAATGGAAGAAAGTTTAAATGATTCTTTAAATGATTCTAGTATGTATCTGCGCACTCATATATGTTAGTACTACTGGATTGTTGGCAGTGTATGCTCATGATTAAGTAAAGTTACCGTTTTGTTTTGTTTCCTTTGAAACTCGCATGATGGGAAGCAAACTGTATAGATGCCTCGGCGACAGTAATTTGAACATTATGAGTTTGAATATGCTGGTAATTAGATCTAACTATGAAAACAAACTCTGATGTCTTTGCGACAGTAATTTGAACTGTAGTATCATGACTCTTTGAGTTTGAATATTCTTGTAAGTTCCAGGTTACCTCTTTGTTTTGGTTTCTTTGTAATTCGAATTATAGGAACTGAAGTTTACAGATGCCTGGGTATGAATATGGTTGTAATTAGATTTAGGTTACTACTTTGTTTTCTTTCATTTCAAGTGATAACCCTTGTTTAGCATTGTTTCATAGCTTCAAGTGACGAAGTTGTGTCTTTCTGAATGCGGAAAAAAGCTACCCAAGGATTCTGGCCCCCCTGCTGCAGGAGACAAGAAAAAGAAGAGGACAAAGAAATCGGTTGAAACATACAAGATATACATATTCAAGGTGTTGAAGCAAGTCCATCCAGATATAGGGATATCAAGCAAGGCTATGGGTATTATGAAGAATTTTAATAATGATATATGGGAGAAGCTTGCTCCCGAATCTTCTTAGATTGGATAGGTATAATAAGAAGCCTACTATTACTTCAAGGGAGATTCAAACTGCTGTGAAACTTGTACTTCCTGGTGAATTGGCTAAGCATGCTGTTTCTGAGGGTACTAAGGCGGTTACCAAATTTACTAGCTCTTGAAATGAATTAGGGTTTACTGATTTTTCTGTTGTTGGTTTATGATTTCAATTAGGTTTTGGTGATGTAAAGAACAGAAGAATTGAATAGAAATTTGATTTGAATGAGTGCAAAAAAAAAAAAAAAAAAAAAGAAGAAGAAATTGAGGAGATAAATTGATTTTATTCTTGATATACTAATAGACATTTATTCAGTTTATCTTTAAATTTGAGAGTCAAATAAGAATTTTTTTTTACGGTGATTTATTTTTATGCTCTTTAAATGTTTTTCATTGTTAATCATTGTGATTGATACTACTTTTTATTAGTTTCTAGATACTCCATTCATTTCAAAACAAGTGATGTTTTTACCTTTTCATTTTGTTTCAAAATAAGTGGTGTTTTACATAATCAAGAAGACTTTAACAATGTTCCTTCAATTTTACATTTATTTAAATAGAGCGAGTTTTACATAATCAAGAAATTACTAAAGAACTAGAAATTTTTCTTAACGGGTGTGCACAAGCTAAAAACAACACTTATTTTGAAATTAAGGGTGTATGTATTGTATGTCCAAATTTACAATCAAAGTAATGAAATTTGACTCTTAAAATCAAACTATATCACATAATTCGGGCAGAGGAAGGATTACTTTTGCCTCTACGTAACACATTGACCACAAAAGCTACTGGAGCACTATTGATTCTCTCAGGATCCGATAATTAGAGAACTGAAGGAAAAACTGGTATTTGGAGCTTTAGTTTGCATGATTTTGAAATCCATCATGTTTGTGCAGTGGAAAAGCCTACAAAGTCTTCGGTTAGGATTGTTTGCTTGATCATTGCTCTTTTGTGGAGTCAGATTCAAAAAATTTGGAGGCCTGTGATTTATAGTTCTTTCCTTTACTGCTATTTCATGGGACTAGTTATGCTAACTGATACGATCACTACAAGAAAGTATAGAAATCGCAACAAAAAGTTTTATATTTGGCAACAACTTAGTTTTATTGTTAGCAAATGATTTTTTTGTTGCCAAAGAATTTAATTTTGTTGTCATAATATTTATTATTGTTGCAAAAAGTACTTTTGGCAACAAAAAAAAAAAGTTGTTGCACGTTGTTGCAATAACAGCCGTTGGGAAAAGTTCATGCAACAAAATATTTTTTTTTTTGCTGCTAAAAGTACCTTTTGCAACAATAATCAATCTATTGTAACAAAAAAAATTTGTTGCCAAATATATTTTTTCTTGCCGTGGATAGCCCAAATGTGAAGATATGAATACTGTAGTATGACCTCTAGGGGTTGTTAGTTGCCGGTTAGAAAAGAGTTATTCATGTATAGTGTTTGGTTACACAAATTGGAAAAAAAAAAAAAAAAAAAAAAACGTTCACATAGAATTTAGCATAAGAGAGATTCTCTGTGTCATTTCATATAGAGTAGAGATAGAACAACTAACATGAATAACTAAGTCTTAAATAACTAATTTCTGCATAATTAATACAGTATGTAAAAACGGAATCTATTATTTGGGCTAAAATATTTTTTATTTGGTTTAAAGTAGAATCCTGGACTCCCAGTCAATCTTTTTAGGTAAGTTTGAAAACACATATAAATGTGAGACTGTTATTTAATTTATGAAAGTGAATAACCATCACATTTTATTTTGAAATTTCTTACTTATAAATATTTGAAGAGATAATAAGTTAATTAATTTGTTCGATTCTTACTCCGCATTTATGGTCATATGAGGAATTGTGTTCTTACGCTACTAGAAAATCTCTATTTTTCCACTGAAAAATGATCAGTGGTTATTTTTCACTGAATATCGGAGGGAAAAATAAAAATAGTAGTGTTCTCACATAGAAAAATTAAAAAATATCCCAGCGTTTCAATGGAAATCTGTCTCCCACCATGCATTTTCCCAGTGAGCTATTTCGGCGGGAATGAGGTGGGAAAATCATCTTTTGTAGCACAAATTTCCCACTGAATGTCGGTAGGAAAAAACTGTGTTTCTAGTAGTGTTAGATCCTACAAATCCAATGCATGTATTTTACTTTATGTGAAAAGAAAATTAAAAAAAAAATTGAAAACTCGACAAAATATCTAATTTGTTTGGTATGGTTCAAGGGCTATCACATAGCCAAATGCCAAAATTCAATAGGTAATTAGGACTATAATAAATTTAGCCGTCAAGTTTAGAAATAGTTTGGTATCGTGCCTAAGTAATAACTGATTGCAAGTTTAGTGGGGCATCTGTTCCCTGTAAAGATTAGCTAGATAGGATTAGAGATGAGGTTGTAAATAGCGAAAGCAGCCTGTGGTTGGGCTTACTCAGTTTTGTAATGTTTCTACTTGGGAATTAATAAAGTGCATAGTTAGCAAAAAAAAAATGTTGCAAGTTTCCAAGAAAGGCTTCTGTGCTAGAGGATGAAGGAAAAATGGGAATATAGTACTTCACAGTTTTCTAACTTCATTAGTTATGGCAAAGAAACGGTTCAGAAGGTATGTGAAATTTCCTATCGTTACAGCACGGTCGCCATAAGAAAGATAGACGACGTCATTAGAGTTAACGGCCTACAGAAGCTCAGTCAGTACATGTCGGATGATGAAGGTCGTGCTAAGATGGTTTATTTTAGTGCAAAGTTCGTTAAAAACGCTGTTCTTTATTCCTTCAACGAAGCAGCCAACATCTTAATTCCTGGTCAGCTCCCTTCTCACATATTTAGTGCCGTATACATTCCATTTTTAATTATGGGTTCAGACCTATTATTTCTTGCAGTTTTAATAGATTTTCATGCATAAATTTACCATATGCATCTAAAGTACTAGAATCCGCAGCTATATAATTGCATCCGCCCCTTCATGGAAAACATAGGACATGTATAACAGAGGCGAAGTCAAAATTCGAAACTTGTGGGTTCGGGGTTTCAATTCTTTAAAGTTACTGGATTTCTTAATTAATAATTTGTACATATTTGATAAAAAATTTAATACAAAATATGGTTCGGACAAAAGCTACTGGTTCGGCCGAACCCCTGCCCGAAGGGCTAGCTCTGCCCCTGTGTATATATTTAAATATATGTATAGAGACACTATTGTCTTAAGTCAGATATTATAGAATTATAGAAGTTTAAACCAAATAGTAGCTCATCAATCACTTAAACTAATAGTAGTTGGCGAATGTATAATATGTATAATTTGTATGTACTATATGCATAACTTCTCGGATCAAAGTCTATTAGAGTGATGGGAAGTGGAATGATAACCTCGGTATCTTCTCTTGTAAGTTTCGAAATAGGCGGGAAAACAAACATTTTTTCACATCACGTCTATCTGACTTCGGACACGTGTAACTTCCTGATTGGACGTCCCTTCGGTTCTCTGGTCGATGCATTTTCGCCATAATTACTCTCCCTCTATAAAAGTCTGTTTCCCTTCATTTTTCACTATTTACCCCTTGATTATTTACTCTTCATTCTTCTGTGAATCTTCCAAGTGTGTTCTTGCCTCCTTTAGATCTTCATCCGTCGATTGCAACAACCTTCAAACCTTCAACCAAGTCTTCACATCTTCATCCAGATCTTCATAACTTCATCCCAATCTTAATCCAGATCTTCAAATCTTCAAAAATTTACCAAAAATGGCAACAAATTCCAGATCATCATCCAGGAACACTTCACCGGCCATTTCTCCTCCTCCGGCGACTGACGCCGTCACCAGCCCCGATCCTAGGGACCAATCCAAATATTATGAACCCTGGGCTCACAACATTTTGCCTTCGAACTTTCATTACGATGCTGAGTTCGTGGTTGAAGCGCCCCCGAAGAAGTCAGCGAAATGTCCGATGATATCCTTCTTCGATCATGAAGAATGACCTCGCCTGAGTTTGCAAGGACTGCAGCTGGGCAACTCGGCCTTCTGAGATCGTTATTATAGAAGAGGGTGAGAATATCACCGATTTTAAGGAAGGGTACTCGAAGGTGTATATCTATCCCTTCACGTTCAATCTCGACCCTCCGATTGACGAAGTTATTCTTAACATGTGCAAGACGTACAATTTGTGTCTTGCACAAATTGGTCCGTCTGTCTGGCGGACTGTAACCTGCCTCCGCTATTTGGCGGACAACGTCAAAGCGCCCTTCACCCTGCACCATTTGATCCAGCTTTATAGCTTGCGGTCTTCCGTGGCGGGGTTGTAAAGCTCAATAAGAGGGGAAAATACCCCATTATAGCCAGTGTTGATGAGAACAGAGACCGAGGTTGGTTGGAGCACTTTGTTGCTGTCAAAATCGAGGAGATTGTTCCGGAGGGGTATATGCCATTCCCCGAGCAATGGAATGATAACCGTAAGAATCGTAGAACCCTTTTACCTTCTTTGTATGCTTTCAATTTCACATCTAACTCTCCTTTATTTGCCTATTGGATAGGTTCCGGACGAGATAGAAAATTTCCTCGACTGGGTCGAGAGCATCATAAGTCAACATCCCCATCAGTTGCGTACCTAGAAAGAGCTATCCGATAAGAGATGGATGGCTAAGAATCATTGTTTGTGTCATTTCCCCACCTCGATTTGCGTTTTTCCTTTGTTCTCTTCATCTTCTAACTTGACACTGCCCTTTTTCAGGTTTGCCGAAGGGTTTATCAATCCTGAAGCCGGAACCAACAACTGCTTCTACCATGCCAGGTTCGGCATTTGATCCGTCGGACTTCGGGGTCGTGCCGTCAAGACAAGAAAAGAAAATGAGAGTTTCTAAGTCCACCAAGCCCTAAAAGAAAGAAAAGTTCGAGGGCTGAAGGCAGTCCCTCATAAATATGGGGTTTGAAAGACTTCCCAGTTGACGATATCGTGCTTGCTGAAGTCAGGACCGGTGCCACTACTACTTTTACCACCGAGGTGGAATCCTCTCCCGGTAATGTTTTGGAAAAGAGAGCCATGGCCGGTTTGACTGAACCTTCTGCCCCTGACACCGCCGAGGGCCCTTCAGTCCCCATCGTCGAAGCTTTCTAATATCCTGCTCCATTAAGGGTCATCATGACCGAGGCGGAGACTGTTGTCGTTAAGGATGATTCATCTTCGAAAGAGGAGCCCCTGGCCAAAAGGGGGCCAAGCGAATCGAACCACCTCCCTCACCTGCCCGTTCCTTTAAGTAGGCAGATTTCGAAGGGATGTCCCCCGAAGAAGGGGTTGTATCTACGCCGGCTGTGATGGCGGAAGACTCCGGGTTTGGCCACCTTGCCATTCCTCAAAGGCTGAGGAGGCCTTCCTGATCCCCCGAGAGAAACCCTGATGGTTCCAGGTCGAAGCTTGTGGAAGTTTTTCCTACTCCTAGCGCCGATCCGAGCAAGACGAGGTCGGCTACAATCACCGTCCCTGAGGATACTAGCTTTTTGTCTGCGGCCTATCACGGTGGCCAGCTACCTTCGACCTCTTGTGTCGGAGTCCGACAAGGAAAAAATAGCAAGAGTGTCGTGGAAATGCCTCTTTAATGAGAGCATACACGCTACTAATCTGGTAAGCGTTCCATCTTTTCAAGAGTTTTGTTTGCTTCATGTATTTTTTCTTTTTTAGTCTGCTAACTTTATCTTTTCTACTCTTGCAGTCCATCGTACTTGTGAATGAGGGTTTTATCCGGGCCATGAGGGATGTGGACGATCTGCGGGGTCAGCTGGATGCCCAAGACTAGAAAGTCAAGAAGTTCAAACTTCTCTTACAGCAGAAAGAGGAACAACTGCAGCAGAACGGGAATCCTTTAGTCCTTAGCGCCGAGCTCGAAGAGCCCAAAAAAGAAAGCCTCCAAGCAAAAAAAAACCTCGAGTTTCTTACCGAGAAGAATCAAGCCCTTGAGGCGGACCATGCTCAGCTTTTTCAAAAAGCCACTGCCTCTGCCAACCAGATCGAGGAGCGAGAAGCCATAATTGCCAGGATGAGGCAAGAGATTGAGTCCCTCAAGACCGAAGCCACCAAAGACCGGGAAAGACTTGCCCGGGTTGAAGCTGAAAAGGTTTCCGAGCAAGAAATTCTAAGGGTGGCTCAAGAGAAAGCAGAAAGTCGGGCCAAGGCCAACGAGGAGCTCAGGGTCGAGCTTGAAACTTCTACTAAGGCCCTTGAGACCCTGAGCCAAAGCAACTCCGAATTGACAGCCCAACTTCAGCAAGCCTTGGTAGAACGGGATCAAGCCCATGCTGATGTCGATGTGGCCACAGCTCGATCCGTGCTAAAAGTCGAGCACATCAAATGGAATTCTCGGAGGTTCACTCTGGAAGAAGCTCAGGCTAGCCTTGATGATATTGCTGCTAAAATTGAGGAGGCGAGGTTAATTGAGCATGGTGCACTGAAGGAGCTCCTTGGAGATAGCTCGGAAGATGATCCCAAGGGTTCTGGCTCCGAAGATTCTGATTCCTCTCCGAAGGACTAGATAGGCTTTTTAGAAAGCCCTTTTTACTTTTGTGTAACTTTACCAAGGTCACCTTCGGCCTTTTGTATTTATGAAAGCTTTATTTTGACTTCATTTCGTCGTTACTTTCTTCCTGCTTCTATTGCTTAGATTTAAAAGTGCGGACTTTGAGTCGGATAACATCGGTCTTTTATTTCATCCGAATGTGACTTGAACGTGACTGGGATGATCTTAAAATAGTTTTTGTCTTAACGAATTCTCAAATCGATTTTAAGAACTTGAGTGTCTTAGTTTCATTTTACATTGAGCCTTTCATTACCGGTGATTGTCTTTTGAAGACATGTAAGGACCTTACTTTATGCTTATGAATTTGGACGTCCCCAAATCACTTCGGGCATATGGGTCGAAGCTTTAATTACTTCTAACCCTTCTCAGACTATTGTCTTTTGCTAATTAGGCTTAGTTTATTATGACTTTAGCGCCTTTTGTATTGTTTTGTGTATTTTGTGAAGACAATCCCCCGTTGAGGGTAGCCCTCGAGCTTCAAAGATTAGATGTTCGAGGATGTTTAAGTAAATATTCATGTAAGAGTATAATTGACACGAATTTCATGCGAAGTGATCTTCTTATTTTAATATGTTTCATACAAACGACTGATGTAAGACTCCTTTAGGCTTTTTTACTGTAGCAAATAAACTATCCAGACACGTTTCGTTTTGATAGTTTGGCCCTTACAGCAGATCCTATAGCAGAAAATGTCAAAATTTATTCAGCCCTTAAGCTACTTCGAATTTTGACGAAGCTTTGATGAGCTGGCTTGAACTTGTCAAGAGTGTGATAGTCCCCTCGTGTTTGTGTCCGAACTATGAGGAGTAAAACATAAATAGTCGATGCTGGGCAGTCCCCAGCACTTAGCCGGCCTTTGATATGTAAGTAACACGTTGTACATTGTTGCCTCATTAAAAACCTTGCTGGAAAACTCACTTCGGGACAAAACCAAGCTAAGGGAAAAAGAGTGAAACACGTGTTTTCAGACCTAATTCTAATCTTCGACTATTGATCCGATCCGTACCTGCGAGGGTCTGTTACGGTTCACTTTTATGCAGGTGCATAAAAGCTACTAGGAGGTTGTTGGTGCTCTAATTGAATTTTAATATTTTAGAGTCGCCACCTAATTTATTAAAGGAAAACTAGAAAAATCGAGTTTAAAAGGGTTTATCAAACAAGTGAAAAATCCTTTTTGGACCAAAGTTCAAGGTAAGGGTTCTGGTGATCCCCTAAGGAAGGTTTTACGCACCCTAGTATTAAAGATCCGTAGAATACGGTTGACCTACGAGCTTCAATGTGTGATTATTGTAAATATTTGCTTAAAAATGTTTAAGTTTCCGCAAAAAGTGTCATTTCATTCATATCACACCCGAGATTTCTCCCGAGTAGAGTCACTATTATTTTAGTCCTAATAAAATGGGTTTAGTACTTACAAATTTTATTATACATGTATAGAAAATATGGAGTATATCTCCGATTTTTATATATATATATATATATATATATATATATATATATATATATATATAAGGAAAATACAAGTATTTAGTTTCAAGTCCAATTTTATCATTAAAGCTCAATAATCAATCCGCAGTCTGAGTCCAGATTCCGTCTTATCTCAAACATTGGCCCAAACAGGATCTTCTCGTTCTCAGTCCAACAATTCTGGGCTTTAGGCCCAAACGGTTTCAGGTTTTTTAGGAAATATAAGTCCAGATTCCATTCAGTTTAACCTTTGCAAATGTCCAGATTTATGTATTCCTTCAATCAAATAGTCCCAGTCTAAAGTTTTAAATCAAATCAGTTTTTCTTTACAAACCGTAGAATTTCCTTTGAAATTCATCTCATTTTTAAATCCAGCTTGGTGTCAATCCAAGAAAATAGTTTTTCTACTCATTCACGGGCTTAAGGCCCAAAACTAGTTAATAATCACTTTGAAGAGTTTTAAAAAAAAATTGATCCAGGTTTGACTTAACCAAATCCCATTTTTTATATTTAGCCGTGGTCTTAACCAGTCTTAAACTAAAAAATCACAATTAAGTTCCAATTTTCATGCAAAAATAGTTATTGCCCAAGTTTGAAAATGGTTTTGGCAACTTTCCTAAAATATTAAATATTTCCTGAGTTCTACATCCACATGGGTTTTTAATATTTTTTCAAGTGTTTACACATACATACATATACACATAAATGAATAAATGAGGCAGGGTTAGGCTAGAGGGCCTACCTAAGCCCACCAGTTGGCTATTTTCACCCATAGCTGAGCCTTCACCATTTTCACCCATGGTTGGTCCTTCCATATATTAGCTTCCCTTTCATTCAGATTTGATTAAAGAATGGTGTTGGGCCTCTGACCCAACAGGTTTAAATGCTAGGAAATGGCCCAAATGACCCAGTGAGCAAATCACATGTGACATAGAAGAGGATGAGGATTAGGGCATGTTCGAGGTTTGTCTACTAAGGTATAAATAGAAATTAATGATAAATAATTCATACACACATATGCAATCCCACACATAATCGATCAAGTCAACACAGTACAAACTACAAAGGCTAGGCAAAAAAAAAAAAGGGGAAAAGGACACTATGTGTCCACTCAGCCAAACTAATCCCACATTTAATCATTGTTTGGGCTTAATTCCACTAGGTCTCCGTTCGGCCCAAAATAATGCCAAAAAATGGCCGGTCGGCCCAAAATAATGCCAAGGCTGACCGGCCCAACAGCCCAGGCGCTTAAAAAAAAAAAAAGAAAAGACTTTTCGTGGAGTCCCAAAAAGTCGCCACTAAAGGGCTGCTACAGTATATATACATATGTTGGAATTATACATACACTTTATATACAAGAATTATACAGTTTACATACATATGCTGGAATTAATCATACATTTATTTTACATAAGTTAGACGTTAATTATACATTTATTATACACATATTATACAATAATGATACGATATTTTTTTTTTTACATATACAATAGTGATACATATTATATACGACAATGATACGGTTTCTATTATACATTTTTTATACGTATGGTACACTTTCTATACAAGACTAATACAGTTTATATACATCTTGAATTATATATACACTTTATATACACAAATGATACATATTATATACAAAAATGATACAGTTTTCTATTCTATACAGGGCACTGTGCTGATACATATTATATACACAAATGATACATATTATATACAAAAATGATACATAACTTAGTGATTCATATTTTATACAGTTTCTATACATTACAGATAGGTACTGATACATATTTTATACACAAATGACACATATTATATATAAAAATCGCCTCAAACATTTTTGTGTTTGGGTTTTTATTTGAAAATTGTCTTATTTAAGTTTTGGCTAATGGATGGATTAGTTTAGTAGGTATAATTTGGGTTTAAGAAAAATTGGGTTAGAGGGTGGGATTAGTTTCACCCCACCAGTCATTTGTGTCCTTTTCCCAAAAAAAAATAGATGGTACAACTGGACCGAAGATAACAAAATTTCAAAGAAAAGAAAGGCAGAAAGCCCATATGGAGATATAAAACAGATAAAGAGGAACAAATAGTCAGGACAAATACACCAAGGCAAAATAAAGCAATACACTTGCACTAAATCCTTTAACCAACATGGGCCACAGATTTATTATGATAAAGGGTATACCTCATATACACTAAATATACAAGCTTATATATATGCATGGCATATAGAGCTCTGAGTATACTTGGTGTATTTTGGTATAGTCCCTGTATGTTCAGCTTATAATCAAACAAAATTCTATGTAAACTTTACAAACGACTTAGCCTATCATGTCACATCCAAAAGAGAATTCAAAGGCCATTTATAGGACATTCTACCAATAGTATACTTCTCATATACCTGAATATACAAGCTAGCTGTACACCCTAGACATATTTGAGTACACCTCATGCATATTCAGATATAGACTCATATTTATTCACAAACAACATATGTGCTTTAGCTTATTTGACATGCCTATAGGGCTGTTTTCTAGACACAAGTTAGATTCCATAAGACATACAGACAAAAAAAGAGTCAACTAAACACATACAAAATCCATTTTTTAGTATGGCACACATCAGATATGTCACACCCTTAATTCGATAGGGTGTGATGGGCACCCGACCCTTACCTAGGGCCGAGCGAACCCGATGACTCTCGTGACATTCATAATCATACTAGGCCCTTAAACCATAACATAGATACATAATGAAAGTTTTTCGGAAAATCAAACATGTTTTTCATCTTTTTCAAATCAAATAAAACTTGTGGCATATGAAACTTATAACACAATGCATAGTCATACATCGGCTTACATAGCCGCTTACAAGACTGACATCTTATACACACGACACTGTCTGCAAAGTCTCTAACACGGAACATGGAACCATGGCGTAATACTCTGACTTGGCAGCACTCCGGAGAAAATGGAGCTCGCCAATCCCGCTGGAACATCTTCTGCTAATATCTTCAGCTCACCTGGGTGTACCTGCGTGGCATGAAACGCAGCCCCCGAAGAAAGGGGGTCAGTACGGAATATGTACTGAGTATGTAAAGCATGACACACAGTAGCGGGATCATACTGAAGTAAAGAGCTCAGAAAAATCATAAGACTTGTCTTTGAAAACATATATCATGCATATCAATGTCATAAAATCATCGTAAAAACATGTAACGTGCCCCGGCCCTCTAATGAGGGACGCGGTGAGTAAAATCATAATATACATATATAAAGTGTACATATAACATGCCCCGACCCTCTAAGGAGGGACGCGGTATTTAAAATCATCATACATGTACATGTAACGTGCTCCCCGGCCCTCTAGTGAGGGACGCGGTAAAGGAATCATCATATGCTATCCCGGCCACCTCCCCCATATCATATCATATAGCGTGCCCCGGCCCCGCTAGCAAGGTACGCGGTAAATATAACGTGCCCTGCCTCTAGTGAGGGACGCGGTGAACAATGCAATGAGGTGCACGAATACATGCCCTGGCCCGGGACGCAGTGAAGGACATATTGAGGCTGGTACGAGCAGAGTAGTGAGAAACCATATGCACATAAATCATCATCATAGACTCAATGAAGCAATCTGAATGAATCGTCATTTAAAAATCGAACAATACTCACATCAAATATAGCTCGGACGGTACTCGAAACATATCAAATATCATAAGTATATCAAAGAATGAGGGGACCATAGTCGCATATCAAATCATTCCGGC